>NW_026652277.1:31732124-32009810 GCF_009828535.3 Hylobates moloch
CTACAACTATCTGATCTTTGACAAACCTGACAAAAACAAGAAATGGGGAAAGGATTCCCTATTTAATAAATGGTGCTGGGAAAACTGGCTAGCCATATGTCAGAAGCTGAAACTGGATCCCTTCCTTACACCTTATACAAAAATTAATTCAAGATGGATTAAAGACTTAAATGTTAGACCTAAAACCATTAAAATCCTACAAGAAAACCTAGGCAATACCATTCATGACATAGGCCTGAGCAAGGACTTCATGTCTAAAACACCAAAAACAATGGCAACAAAAGCCAAAATTGACAAATGGGATCTAATTAAACTAAGGAGTTTCTGCACAGCAAAAGAAACTACCATCAGAGTGAACAGGCAACCTACAGAATGGGCGAAAATTTTTGCAACCTACTCATCTGACAAAGGGCTAATATCTAGAATCTACAATGAACTCAAACAAATTTATAAGAAAAAAACAAACAACCCCATCAAAAAGTGGGCGAAGGACATGAACAGACACTTCTCAAAAGAAGACATTTATGCAGCCAAAAAACACATGAAAAAATGCTCATCATCACTGGCCATCGGAGAAATGCAAATCAAAACCACAGTGAGATACCATCTCATGCCAGTTAGAATGGCCATCATTAAAAAATCAGGAAACAACAGGTGCTGGAGAGGATGTGGAGAAATAGGAATACTTTTACACTGTTGGTGGGACTGTAAACTAGTTCAACCATTGTGGAAGTCAGTGTGGCGATTCCTCAGGGATCTAGAACTAGAAATACCATTTGACCCAGCCATCCCATTACTGGGTATATACCCAAAGGACTATAAATTATGCTGCTATAAAGACACATGCGCACGTATGTTTATTGCATCACTATTCACAATAGCAAAGAGTTGGAACCAACCCAAATGTCCAACAACGATAGACTGGATTAAGAAAATATGGTACATATACACCATGGAATACTATGCCGCCATAAAAAATGATGAGTTCATGTCCTTTGTAGGGACATGGATGAAACTGGAAAACATCATTCTCAGTAAACTATCACAAGGACAAAAAACCAAACACCGCATGTTCTCACTCATAGGTGGGAATTGAACAATGAGAACTCATGGACACAGGAAGGGGAACATCACACTCCGGGGACTGTTGTGGGGTGGGGAGAGGGTGGAGGGACAGCATTAGGAGATATACCTAATGCTAAATGACGAGTTAATGGGTGCAGGAAATCAACATAGCACATGGATACATATGTAACAAACCCGCCCATTGTGCACATGTACCCTAAAACCTAAAGTATAATAATAAAAAAAAAAAAGAAAATTTAAAAAACAAAAACCCCAGTTGCCAAGGTTGCCTGTGGACACGCGGATATGCAGAAAACAGGTTTCCTTGGTGTTGCTTCATGGACAAACTAAATCCACAAATGATATGGCAAAATCAGAGTGTTTGGGGGAATATTTACCACAGACATGCAAAGCAACCCTGAGCTTCCAATGTGATTTAAAATGGTTAATTCCTTGTTTCTTCCTGGTGAGGAGGCAAGATTTAGTGATTAGGCTGTAGATGCTATTTTCCCTGGTGCTGTCCTTGTGGAAGGTGGTCGGCAGCATGATTCCCTCCTGGGCAATGTTTGAATTTAATTATGTTCAGGGACTATGCAGAATGCATCAATTTATTAACCTTGTTTACTTCAAGATATTAAATCGATGCACTTATTCAAATAGGGTAGTTTTATATACTCATTCTGAGCCATTCACTTGCAAAAGAAAAATGTCATCTTTAGCAAGTAATTATAGCTAAAAAGGCTACAACTAGGTAATAAGGCTTTAGAACAGAAGCAGTAAAGATTGCATTAGCAATCTGCCTCTGGAGAACCAGAGAGCCTAGCTGACACGTTTTGAGCAAGATGACCAAGTGTAGCATGATACGACCCACACTGCCAGCCCACATTCTCAGTATGACCCACATAGCTTAGATTTTTAAAACAATAATTTCTACAGATGAGGGGTGGATGATCAGCTTGATAGACTCCTAATGTGGCAGACAAGAGTATTATTTTCCAGAAAGGCAACAATCTTGATAGAAAAATTTACATCCACACAATGTACTATTTTTTCTGTATTATTTTGCCTGTTGTTCTGGAAAAATTTCAAAGTGTACAAAATCTCTAATTCTATTCTCTTAAGACCACAGTCACATTAGCGAAGCTTTCCCAATATGCCCACCCTTGTTTCTATAAGAGCCCTTCTTTTAATTGGCTTGCTTGGCCCAGCAATAATCCAGAGGCTGCTAGAAACCCACTGACTCCAGGCCTCTGAGGTTTCTTGAAAAAATTGACTCAAATCACATTTTTCTGGTTAGCTAAATCTTGAATCTACTTTTGTTTCAATGCTAGGGTTTCTCTAGGAGTTTACAATAGCACTGAAAAGTCTCCAACAGGTAAAGTAAAGGCGTTATGTTTGGACAAATACTGGGCATAGCAGGTGGCACCTGTCAGGATACACACAGCATCTCCAACCTAGATTGTTTATTCTCTGACTTCCCCCTGAAATTTCTCTCCTGCTCTTTCTTACTTAAAGTTGACCCTTTCCTCTGCGGCTCCTAAAGCTCTATTATAGCAAACCAGCTGTTGAGGCTGTACAAACAGCCTGTTCTGTATCTGGTAAAATCTTTGCAGTGAAAGAAGGAGATGGTATTTTTCTCCACTGTCCTCCATCAATGATGGGAACCATTGGGCACAAAGTTGTGGCTCAGTACATGTGTTACCTGTTCCTAAAACCTCCCTAGCACAGGGCAGAGATGATACATACCTGACACATATGCTGTCATTTTGACTGTATTTCCATTCCTACACTTAACGTTAATTGTTCCTGCTGAGAAGCTTCAGAATTCTCCCCACAGCACTGAAGCCTTCCACTACCAAATAGAATTTCTGTGCTAAATGAAACGAGCTGCAGAACCACAATAATATTCTTACTGTAAGCAAATCATACCATCTATCTTTTTGTAACTCTGAATCCTTATTTTCAGGTTCAATCACAACAAAAACAATAACAATGTACAATGATAATAATGTCAGGCACAGTGCTGGGCATATCACGCATATTCTCTCGAATCCTGCAAATAGTTCCACAGGCATTTACAAAGAGGAATATGAAGCCCACAAAGGCACACAACTATGATTTGGCAGTGCTGGATTCATACTCAGAAATGCCTGGGTACAAATTTGGTGCTTTTTCTTCTAAGACATTTTGTTGCCCAGAATTATGGAAACTGTTTTAATAGGAACATTTTGCATATGAATTTGCAAAAGGGAGGATTTTTTTTTTTCCTTCCCAAATAAAGAACTGTAGGGTTGGTTAACACCTCAAATATATTTTCCGTATCCTGGGTGAATTAAAGTTTCTTGCTTTGAGTTAATAATATAAAAAATCACTCTCCTTAACATATAATTTTCTTTCCTTTTGCCTTGCCCCTTTCTTAGTAGAACACACAGCCAACTCTTCCCTTTGAATCAGTTCCTGATAATGGAGGCTGATTTTGCAGTTTTCATCTTAAAGAGAAAATAAAGGCAGGTTTTTTCCATCATTGATTTGTCTCAAGGAACATAATAGCAAAACATTCTGGTAGAATTGAGGTGTAGACCTTGTGCCCGTACATTGATTTTCATGTTCTCAGATGTTCACACCACCTAGTGGGCTTGTAAAGCTGGTTTGTGATAGTTAAGACTATCATGGACATATCAATAGGAATATGCTCCAACGGTTTGCTTATTACTGAGGAAAGAATTGTTAAGATAGATTACATTTAAGTCTCATTTTCCTCATTTATAAAATTAGGGAATTTTCAAACTTTTAAAAAGCATAAGTCTCTTTTATAAAATAAAATCTTTGGATAAACTGCCAAAAGTAGAACTGATAAAAATGGAAACACTGGGGTTAAAAAACAGGTTGGGATGCACAACTAGAAGCCCAGGAGCCACCCCGGTCCACACCCTTTAGTTGCTTTTGGGACACGTGCGTAAGAAGCTCTCCAAGACACAGTGTGGCAACCACTGGATGAGATGTTCCTGAAGGTCATCTCTAGCTCTGGCATTCACGGACCTGTGTGTGTCCCTCCCTACCACATGCTAGTCACATCAGTGTTGCAGCAGGATGTTCTTGCTCCTCTACAGGCAACAGACTGCAGCTCTTCATCTCTCTCAGCCCATTCGGGCAATGCCCGTACCTTTCTCATTTCCTCAGGCACTGTTGCTAATGACATGTTCTCAGAAACTTTTGCTGAACCACTATCATCTTTCTTCCTATTGCGTATAGAAGCCAGGATATCCACACACTTAAACAGTTTTTAAGAAATATTTCAGCACAATTGAGTCTCGACAGTCTGGGGAAGGAAGAAAGTATTACATATTCACTTCCTGGTAGAAATGGAGACCTCAGCTCAAAGCAAGTTAATGATAATAACTTGAAGTTTAAGGTTTGGTTTAGACTTCTACTACCTTCTGGTAATCCTCCTGGTGCATTGACATGATTATCTTCCAACAGAACGATGAGAGTTTCAACGAAAAAACACAGCCAGTCCAACGTAATCCAATGCAGAGGAGCCCTTATCTGCTGATACTTAGTAATAACACCATTAGAAATGGGCTTGGTATCCTCTGAGCAAGTGTGTTCTGGAATCTACATTTGCATCTCAGTTCTGCCACTTTATAAGCGGTGTAAGAGAGGGAAAATAACTTAATCGCTCTGAGCATTGGTTTCCTTTTCTGCAGTGGAAACGATGCCTACCTTGCAAAGTTTTGTGAGAATTAATGACATGGCATGTGTTAAATTTTCCACCAAATGACTGGCACATAATCGGGGCTCAATATAAAGGTTGCAGTTTTCCTTTAAATAGAAGGGGCACAGCTGCAGACACTGGAAAAACTTTGTGAGTACATCCTATAGCCAAAAGCAGAAGAATAATTTCACTAATGTTCAGCACAGGAAATATGATTAATTTTACCTCTTTGCAGCTAAATATTAACAAATGCTATGGACGTTATGCCATCTTAATACCAAAAAACTAAAAGAAACAAGGGTGGCCCTGAAAATCGTAAAACAGCAAATGATAAATTTCCACCTAATTGTATCATGTTAAACTCTCTTCTCAGAAAACAAAAGAAAAAAAAAAAACAGAAACAGAGACTTGAAAAGTACAAAGAATCACATGATTTTTCTAGTGTCATGTAATGGAGTTCAAGCTATAAATTATTTATCTTTTCTTTCAGATAAATCTCCAAGTGAAAACTATTAGAAGAATGCTGGAGATATTTTTTGGTTTGAATACCATGTTGTGGCAACATCCTTCTTTTTTTAAAGTTCTGTCAATTTGCATTAAGTTGTTTTCTTAGCAATTTTATCATAAGGAGGAGTTAGTGGGGGTGGATATGCTATTTGGGGATAATCTTTCAAGAAAAATGATCCAAAATACTCCATAAGGATGAGCCAAACAAAATAGCATTTGAAAGGGAAGAAGCTCAAGTGGTAGGTTATACAATTCATATTCCCCACACTAAGAACTTACTGACAAAAGCCAGCGAGCATATACAAATAAGTCTTTTCACATGTTGATTATCACCTGAAATTTTATCTGGAATATTATTTCTAGGATTATAACAACAGAAGAGATCAGAGACAAACTACACTGAGAAAGGAAAATTTTACTGAAAGAGCATTTGCAAACATAAAGTCACATACCTCACTTCAGAAAATAAAATAGATAAGCTGATTTTATATAAGCTCCAGGAATATTGTATGTGTGTCCCTCTTCTGTAGCTAATTTGGACTGTATGTACATGCAGAGCTATGTTTAAGAAAAACCAGTTACCATGGTGACACAGTACCCCATCTAAATGCAGAATGAGATATCTAATTTTGTGTGTTAACTATTTGGCTGAAAAATGAAGAATGGCTTGGAAGCTACAGATGGATCAAGAATATCTCTCTAGGTTTCTTCATCTTTGCCCTACCTCTGTCCTGATCTGTCTCTTCCCCACTGAGACAAAATACTAATTTTTATCCTTCATTATTAAGTCGATGATGCCGTTTTTCCTGAATCTGACAAAAATAATGCAGAAAGGCAAGCTACTTCTTTTGTTTAAGATGGGACAAAACGTTGACATATTAAACGAGTAAATTAATCTTTAAATAATTTTCTTGTTAGTTCTCATTAGAAGTGACATTTTCAAAATAAATCCCTAATATTAGAGCTTGTTGATCTCTCTAATTTTAGTCTTTTCCCTCCCACATCCAGTCACAAGTATTTTTATTTTAGAGTCATGCTGTCTGGCTGGAGTACGGGGAAGCTGTCTTACATGAAAAATGCTACACAAGTACATATGGAAACGAACAAGAATGTATAAATTCTTATCTTCAATCTTTTTAGTGATTTTTTTTTTTCTTTGAGACAGAGCATTGTTCTGTTGCCCAGGCAGGAGTAGAGTGGTGCAATCTTGGCTCACTGCAACCTCCGCCTTCCAGAAAAGAAGCCTCCCAAGTAGCTGGGGTTACAGGCGTGAGCCACCGTGCCCAGCTAATTTTTGTATTTGTAGCAGAGATGGGGTTTCACCATGTTGGCCAGGCTGGTCTCAAACTCCTGACCTCAAGTAATCAGTCTACCTCGGTCTCCCAAAGTGCTGGGATTACAGGTGTGAGCCCCTGTGCCCAGCCCAAGAATATTGTTTAAAAATCCAGTATCTGATAAGAGTTCTTTCAATACTCACAACAACAAGTGATACCTACGAGACACATTTTCCATGACTTTGTGCTGATGCACATGCTCATTTGTTGGATCAATGGCAGAGGTACTTTCAGGGGAAACTACCAAAGGGTATGAAAGAAGCCTAATAAGATACTGACTAAAGCCAAGTCTTCGTTAACAATGTTCTCATGGGTAGTCATTGCATGGGTCATGAATCAAACACATAACCACAAGCCAATCTTCCTATGAAGTTAAATATAATAAGTACATTATTAGTTTTTATCTCTTCTACCTTTTTCCACATTGTAGTTGATATCCAAATAAACTGAGCATGCAAAAAGCAGTTATTGGGTGAACAGAAGAATGAAAATATACTTCATCAGTCCCCAAACAGAAAAGTCATGGCTGGGAAGACCAAGAAAGAGCAGTTACCTGTTTCTTCTACGTAGTGAATTTAGTCTTTCCTGATTCAAGCAAGTGTCTAATGCACTTTAAAGTGACATTGCCCTTTACTTAGTGATATAAGAAATTTTTTTAAGAAAAGACTCCCTGACCTCCTAACCACTCACAATGTAGTGCAGAAATAGGAATATACAGCTTGTAATTGGAATCAGTAAGTTTTAAGGTGGTACTGTTTGTGACTTTAATGTCTAAAGCCCCTGTGAGTCCATTAATGTAAAATGTGTAACTTGTTCACCATACAGCTGGGAGTCTTTAAATACCATACATAATAAGAGAATTTCTGATTTTGAAGGAATTCAAGGTATTCAAATTAGATGGTAACAGAAAGTACAAATTCTAGTGCTGTGTCAGTGAACACAACTAATCCATGGAGTACTGGATATAGGATTTATGTTGTGTGTGATCTCACTGTATACTTATGTTTTTCCTCTTTGTATAAGTGACCATGAAAATTTATGATACATCTATTTTATTTGTTTGCACAGCTAAACGCTCATTCCCAGAAAATCTAACAATTGCTTTTCTGGTAAGATTTCTGAACCATTCACTACAAATTTTGGGGCAACTCTAATGGCAGAATGAGCCATCCTCAGGACAGTGAAATGGACATTAGGGTCCCTTTCTCCTGCTCAGTTCTAGTAATTATGCAGGTGAACCGAGATTTGGTTGAACTTTTTAAAAGAAAATTCTTCTTTATTTTCTGCAGGGCGCGGTGGCTCACGCCTGTAATCCCAGCACTTTGGGAGGCCAAGGCGAGCGGATCATGAGGTGAGGAGATCGAGACAGTCCTGGCTAAGACAGTGAAACCTCGTCTCTATGGAACCTAGGAGGCGGAGTTTTCAGGGAACCGAGATCGCGCCACTGCCCTCCAGCCTGGGTGACAGAGCGAGACTCCATCTCCAAAAAAAAAAAAAGGAAATTCTTCTTTGTTTTCAAATTATGCAACATGGCTATTGTAAATCATGCAAACAATACAGAGGTTTATAAAGATCCCCCACATCTTCATTCCTTAATGATTTGCAGTCAGCTAATGCTTCCCCTTCACCACCACAGCTAAACTACCTACTCCACAAAAAAAATCACTGCTAACAGTTTGGTATGTGTCTTTTAATATATATATGTGTGTGTATATATTATATATAATCTTATTAAATATAACGTGTGTGTATTATATATAATGCTATAATATATAATATATGTTATATGTATGTATATATATATTCGCATATGCCATCACAGATGTAAACATACACATTTTACCACTTCACTAAACCAGGAGTACCTGGAGGAGTGAACCAGTGTTGACACACTTGTTTCTGGAGTCCAGGGGTTGGTGCAAAGCAGTTCTTTACTTTTTCTTCACATCACCTATCAGTTCACAGTACTCACTTTGAAGTTATGAGCATAACCCCTTTCCTTCCCTCCCCTTCTCATTCTAGTATCCTCCTTCTCTTCTTCCACAAGCTCTTGGTCGTCTCCATTACTCTCCCTTCTCACCAAAAACTTTGATGCCTGAGTACCTGGGCATCACCTAAAGAACAGGGGTCTTCAGTGGCCCCTGAGCAGTGGAGAGCTGGCAATGCTGGAGGGCCTCACAGTCTTCAAAGGGAAATACCCAGAAGCCAAATCCATATTTTTTTCTGGATAATATTGATGATATCCCTTAGCAAATGTTTGTTATGCTATAAAAGTGGCAGTCTCACCAAAAACCATGGACTCTTAATAGAACTGACAAGAGCAGGGACAGAGAGGAAGAAGAGAAAGAAGTGGAAGAGAGCTCCAAGTATTTCCCAGAACTTTCCCTTTCTGTTTCTGTCTCTGTTGTGCACGCTCTCTCTCTTTCTCACACACACACACTTTAAAGATGAGATGATCCTATGTAGATTAGTCTATATATTTTTTATTTAATGGTTTCTGATGGACATATCTACAAAGTCAGCATTTTTAAAAAGGTGCATAAAATTCAATGTTTTGAATGTACTTTTTTATTGATTTAACAAATTCCCTACTTTTGGAATTTAGTGGCAGTGCTGTTTTTCAGTATTATAAAGAGTGTTGCAAATAAAATCTTTTTTTGCATATCATACATACTTGATGAGTTTATAAATATGTAGTTTATTAATCTAGGAAAGAAGATATGCAGATTAAATAAGGAGGTAGGGAATGAGTAACCATAACTAAGAAATACTGAACTTTTTGGTGTAATTTTGTTTTACAGATGATCTTCCTGTTGCCTTCATTCTGAAGGCTCTCTTATTTTTATCTTGATGCCATTTATTTTTAGTACTACCTCTTTTTCATTTATCTACCAGTCCATCCATCCATCCATTCATCCATCCATCCATCCATCCATCCATCCATCCATCCATCTATCCATCCTTCCATCCCTGTATTTTACAAGCTAATATAACCACTTTGGAACAAGCTATACTTGGTTCCAACATTCAAGAAACTTAGTGTCTCACAGGGAGACTGGCATTAATAAATCAATGTATTAATTAATTACAATTTAGATGAATATCACAAAGAAAAATACTGTATGCTATACAATCATATAATAGAGGACTCTTAACTAATGAACACTTGTTCTTTGAGAGCCATCTGGTACTTCACATTTCCACATTCTGAAGAACTTTAGCCCTTGACCCCTCCTGTCTACCATCATCCTCATGTTATTCAACATTCAACACCCTGACTCACAGTTCCTTCACTTCTACACTCCTGTATTGCAGCCTATTTAATTTCAACAACTCATCACAATAACCTCATCTTAAAACTCCTCATCTAAAAACATCCCGAATGGTTTTATTACCATAGTCTCAAATTATGATATTCTTTTTCTCTGACTACCTCATTTCATCACTCCTACTGAAAATACTGTTTGTCCTCATTGGAATTGCATAACTTCAATGACTGTTTACAAAGTAAATGTTTTACATATGATTGTCTCATGGAGTCTTCCCTCAAATGCTATGAAATAACTATTGGTTCAGGAACCTATTAAGTATTGCTAGTACAATAGAGATTTTTCCATTTTCTTATGCCAAAGTTTGCCTAGTACTTTTATCAAGTATCTTAGATAATAGCATCCTATGTACATTTTCTGAATGAGTCTACCGCTCACTGTTACTTGTCTTGTTTTGTTTCCATTTGATTATGTTGCATTTTTAAAAATTGTCTTTTTATGTCTCCCTTTTATCCACAGGGATGTAAACTCTTCGAGAATAGAGACCTTGACTTTCTGTTCACTGCTTTTTTTTTTTTTTAATCCATCATCAGAACAATGCCTGAAACATGCCAAAGAGATACTTGTTGAATGCATCTGTGGGGTTTAATGATACCTAAACCCTGGCAGTCAACAAAACCAGTTTTTTAAAAAACTATCCATTTGTCCACTTTCTGCATACTTTCTTTTTATTGTTGTTTCTCTCACATAATTAAAAGAAAAATTTCAACAATGTGCCAAGCATTGCATTAGGCACTAGGAGAGTAAAGATAAGTAAGATAGTGTTGTCCTGATGGTGTCATAAAGACACTGGCTGATGGAAAACTAGACAGAACAAAAAGTATTATTGCACTGAGAAAAATTAACTCATAAATATTTTGTTGAAACTCTGGGGGAGATAAGCATTGAAAAGTTCTATAACCAAAGTATTAAAAAATAAAATCAATTATTTCTATCTTAAGCTGCATAAAATGTTATTTTCATCTTTAGTAATTTTTGGTGTCTTTATTGTTTCATATTAAAGGATATTATAAATATATTTTATATAGTATCTAAAAGATGCCAAAATCAACTTTTCTAGGGATTTTTATTATTAAGAATAGAATAAACTATGATTAAAAAAATAGATCCTCAATAGCACATTGGCTCAGAACCAGTAGGAGTTTATTTCTTGCTAATACAGAGATTGAATCTTGTGTTCCTGGTTAAACAGAAGTTCTCCACGTGGCCACTCTGGGAAGCAGTTTCCTTCTTGTGGCTTCATCATGCCCTAGGCTGTGGTTCAGGCCAGTGGTTCGAGAACCAGTAGCATCAGCATCACCTAGGACCTTATTAGAAATGCATATTCTCAGGCTCCACCCTAGACCTACTGAATTCAAAATTCTGAAGGTAGGTTCCAGCAATTAGCATTGTAAACAGCCCTCCAGGTATTCTAATGCATGATAAAAGTTGAGAACCACTGTTCCAGGCCTTCAGCCCTCATGTTATTTGTACCCAGTGAGTGGACAGGAAAAAGTTCCACTTGCTTCTGAAAGGTCTTGACTCAGATATGCCGTGTGTTCATTACTTTGTCCATATTTTATTGTCAAAAAATTAGTAACATGGCCACAAAGTCACTTGTACAGATATCTTAAATGCAAATTCACCTATTATGTAGGAGAATTCTGTATTGAGGGGTGAGGTGTTGGTATGGTGGAATGTACTGGAACATAATGCTTAGAATTGGATTGCAGAAGACATATTGCGCTTTATAGTGGATCTAATACAATTTAATAGATTCCGGCAAGATTTTTGGTACACAACATTTTTATTTTAACGGTCTCTAGTGGGACTATATATTCTGCCTGAATAATGTTAAAGTGTAAAAATGTAAAATAGAAATGTGTAAAGTGGCTAATGGTAAATATGACTCCACTCTGAAGAATAATTATCTTAAAAAAAATGTAACAGGAAGAGAAACTTGCAGCAGTGATATGAGACCAGGGCCAGTTGTTTATTTGGAGGGGAATGGAAGAAGATGTGGAACTGATGAGAAATAAACTTGAGCCTGCCTCAGAGCCATCGAGAGGGCTTATTAAAACCCAGTTTCCCTCGCCCCACGCTCAGAGCGTCTGATCCAGCAGGTCTGGGGAAGAGCAAGATAATTTCATTTCTAAATCATTTTCAGGTGATAATGTTTTTGTTTAGGGAGCATACTTTGAGGATCACTGACTAGGCACTGTAAAAGAAATCTTTCAGATGAAACCTGGATTTGGGGTAAATTCTCTGTGCCCTGGGGCTTTTTGATAGGTGTTTCTGTGACATGCAGGCCAAAGATTTTTCTTTTCCTGGCTAAGTTTGATGTGTGCTCCCAACTTGAGGATTGGAGAGTAGATATTGGCAGCTCTCCAAAGGAAAAAAATCAACAGCTTTGTACATTTAGGGAATGTTTATTAATCTTTATTATATCAGCAGTTTCTCCTGTGGTGGGAATTAGGAGCTAAAGGTGTAACTCATTTCATTAATTAGACAAATAATCTTGTTCAGTTACAAAGTATTTTATTACTGTTTCTTCCTCTCTCCCCCTACCATCAACACTTTTGAACATTTTTAAATAGATTCGTAGATACACACTCACTTCCATTTCTTACAACTTCAATAAAAGGCTTGGTTTTGTGGAGCTGCTAAGACATCAACTTTCACTATGTAAAATAAATGCATTAAGAACACATAATACCTTGCTTATTTTAGCTGACTCCTATAGAGAGCTTGCCTAATAAGTATTGTTTTTCTGCAATTTAGGCTGAGTCTGTGAATTCATTGAATTAAATTGCTCTTTCTACCCTCAGATCTCTCTCTCCATTGTTGATTCTGAATTAAAATTCTGTGCTAGCTGAAGCCCAACATTTTACAAACTGCAAAAGGTAAATATTCTCCTTGTCTGTTATTTTTACTATGATATAAATTATAATATACACTGCCAACTGAACGTCAGCAGTGTCCCGAGAATTGTACCGAGCAAAGAGTTTGACAAGTTCCTTGCCTAAGGATTATGTAAAAGCCATTCAAGTAGAATTGAGTTAACATATGACTTAGTTTAGTGTGGCTTAACTTGAATATTGATTGATTCTTTGGATGTGAAATGAGTTTGTGGGAGAGCAAAGGAAATGAAATATTAGGATCTGTTTTTCTGATACATCTGCTGGTTTCAACTAAAAACTCAGTTTTCTCTGTTGAAAACAATCCTTGTTTATCATTTTAGTTCTTTGAGTTGAAATAGTAGGATTGATGGCTTCAAGTTAGTAGTAAGAGAGTAACAATAATGTCTGACGTTTTAATCACCTTCTTTTCTATCCAGGTATAATGCTGTGCTCCAACTACTTAACATTACATTTCTTCATTCTTTCTTTGTATTATAGGTGGATGAGATTTAGCTATTTGTTTCATGTTGAAAAGGTTTGAAAATTTCTCCATTTTTCTGAGGCACTCAACTCATCTTATTTTTAAAATAATTATTGAGGTTTATCATACATATGGATAATGTACATAAAGTACGCTAATTGTAAGTGTGCAGATTGATTTGATTTTCTCATAGTTCAAAGACAAAAGTACAATAAATCTAGTTCTGCAGATCTTAATTGGCTTTTATTTGCAATTCGAGAATCAGACAGGAGTTTGAAACAAAAATGGTCCAGAATGCCCCACCCTACCACCTGTGCATGTTATATTTACAGTCAGAGAAAAGGAAGTGACATTCAGAAAATGGAAGTGAGGTACAGAGACAGCCTGATTGATTACAACTCATGTGTGCCTTATTTGAATATAATTTGAATAGTTGGTCACCTGTGATAGGCTGAGACACTTATTTGTTCCTAAACTAGGTTTTCAGTTTGTTTACATTCTGAGTTAGGTTGCAGTTTGGAACTCCTAAGGAGGCCTCCTTGGGCCAATTTTAGTTTGATTTAACACTAAATATCACACTGTGTAACCACATACAGCTCAAGACAGAATATTCTCATATCACAGAAGTTTCCCCATGTCCCTCTCCAGTCAAAACCTCTCCAAAAGTAATTACTACTTTGATTTCTAACACCATGGGTTAGTTTTGTATCTGCTTCAACTTCATATGGAGTCATATAGTATATACTATTTTGTCTCTGATTTCTTTTATTCATCATTACTCTGGGAGAGTCATCTGCGTGGTGGTATGTATCAGTAGTCTATTCTTTATTGTCGTGTGGTATTTCATTTAATGAGCACACACAATTTGTTTACCTGTTTGTTGTTGCTGTTGTTATTGGTCACTTGGATTGTTTCCAGTTAGAGTTATTATGACTAACGCTGTTATCAAGATTTTTGTATTTTTTTGGTGTTCACATGAACTAATTAGTTGTGAGCCATGAAATAGGCAGATGATTAGCTCTAATTTGTAATGCCACTATTCCAAATAATTGTGCTAATTTATACTTCTTCCAGTAATGTATCAGAGTTCCAGTTGCTCCGTATTCTCATCAACATTTACTATTGTCAATTTGTAAAATGTTAGCTATTCCTGTGGGTATATAATAGCATCTCTTTGTCAGCCTATTTTAACAAATCAATTAATAAAACTTCTAGATTAAATAAAAAAGAATCTTTCAGATTGATTACTCAGAAAAGTTTAATCAGCTGTCAACATTTTAAAGCCTCAAGAGGCATCTATACAGTTATTAACTAAGTTCTAGAATAATTGAAAAGCCAGAATTTGCCAAGCATGTAATAATAATAATAATGATGACACCCACTAGGTCACAAATAAATTGCTAAATTATTTCTTTGTAATGACTCACTTAAGGTGTTGAGTTTTGTATCTGACATTACTATACTTGTTTCTAAACACACTCTGAATTTGGGGCTGCTTTTGACCATTAATATAATTCAGATTTCGTCACTTGCTCTAAGTACTTCTTTCTGAAAACAGTGAATTCAGTCTTCATAGCCTCAAGTATTTACTCTGAGAACAGAACCGCAAATTAAACAAGATAACATTTTTCCCACCACCTGCTTTAACTACATCTTCCTGAAAACAGTGAGTCCACAGTCTTCAGATCCCCAAGTAGAGTTATCTCTTGGTATATGCTGGGGATTTGTCCAGGACCACCTGTGTGTATCTACATCCCACATACTCGGGTGGTTTTTCAAAACCTGAATATACAAAAAGTCAGCCCTCTGTATACACAGGTTTCGTATTCCAAAAATACTGAATTTTCAACCTGCATATGGCTAAAAATACCTGCATACAAGTGGACCCCTGCAGTTCAAATCCATGTTATTCAAGGGTCAACTGCATTTACTATGAGAATAGAAGCACAAACTAAGATAACATTTTTTTTTCTAAAAAGCTACTATCAACATTTTGTACATTTGTGTTTTTTTGTGATCATATACTCTTGGGTCATTAACATTTTTCAAATAATTTCATTTAGAAAAATATTGTCTTTGCACTAAAATGGCAAAGTTACTGAATGATTTTTTTCTCTTTTAATTACTTTAGAGAAAGGACTATTGTTTACTCTTCAGTTTGTCTTTGGGCTTGTTTCTGCTTACCTCTCTTTTGGGTGCCAGCATATGGGCTGACCTGTCCATGGACAATACAATGTCATTTTTAAAGAGTGGCTGGCAATCAAAATTTCTGTGTAGAATTAGAAGCAGACAAAAACCCTGAAGGCAGTTGAGCACATCTCAGTTCAGGCACTCTGCGGTTTTTTGTTCAAGTCTCCTGACAATTGTCTTTGATTAACAAATACTGAGTAGAGAAATAGTGCATTGAATGAAAAAATCTTTAAAGTTACTTTTTAAACATCCTTAGCAATTACAAGAATGACTTCCATTTGTGGTTGGACACAAATGCAGAGGCCAGAGAAGAAAGCAAATGCAGTCACAGAGAGGAAAGTGCTTCAGTATTGTGTAGTGTTGATGAGGTCCAGTGCAGCAGTGAAGCATAACTAACAAGCACAACAACAATTCAATGGAGAAAATAGACTCTTCCATAAGAGTAAACACCTTCCGTAAATGTAAGCACCTTCCATAAATGTAAACACCTAGGTATACACATGAAAAAGAATAAAGTTAGACTCCTATTTTCTAACATATTAAAAAATTAACTTAAAATGGATGAAAGATCTAAACATAAGAGCTAATATTGTAAGTGTCAGGACACAAAATCATCGTACAAAAATCAGTAGCATTTCTATACATCAATATCATTCAAGATGAGAGTCAAATCAAGAATGCAATCTCACTTACAATAGCCACATAACAAAATAAGATATTTAGATATCCATCTAACCAAGGTGAAACATCTCTACAAGAATAATCACAAAACACTGCTGAATGAAATTATAGATGAAACAAATGAATGGAAAAACATTACATGTTCATGGATTGAAAGAATCAGTATCATTATAATGGCCATACTGCTCAAAACAATCTACAGATTCAATGTTATTCTTATCAAACTGCCACTGTCCTTTTTCACAGAATTAGAAAAAAAACTATTCTAAAACTTACACAGAACTAAACATCAGCCTGAATAGCCAAAGCAATCCTAACCAAAAAGAATAAAGCAATAGGCATCATATTACCCAACTTTAAACTAAATTATAAAGCTACAGTAACCAAAACAGCATGGTACTAGTACAAAAACAGAAACATAGACCACTGGAACAGGCCATAGAACCCAGAAATAGAGGTGCACACCTACAGCCATCTAATCTTTGACAGAGTTGACAATAATAAGCAATGAGGAAATAAATGGTGCCAGGATAGCTGGCTAGCCATATGCAGGAGAATGAATCTGGACACCTACCTTTCACTGTATACAAAATTTAACTCCATATTGATTAAAGATTTAAATATAAGACCTCAAACTATACAAATCCTAGAAGTAAACCTTGGAAACACCATCCAGACATTGTTCTTAGGAAAGAATTTATGACTAAGTCTTCAAAAGCAATTGCAATAAAAACAGAACAAGACGTGTGGGACCTAACTAAACTAAAGATCTTCTACACAGTAAAAGAAACTACCAACAGGGTAAACAGAAGGCCTAAGGAATGGGAGAAAATATTCACAAACTGTTCATCCAACAAATGTCTAATATCAAGAATGTATAAGAAACTTAAGCAATTGAACAATCAAGAAAAACCCATTAAAAATGGGCAAAAGTTGCTTCTCAAAAAAACAAATATTTCTCAAAAGAAGACATATAAGCAGCAAACAAACATGAAGAAACACTCCACATCACTAATCATCAGAGAAATGCAAATCAAAACCACAATGAGATACTATCTCACACCAGTGAAAATGACTATTATTAGAAAGTCAAAAAAATATAGATATTGGCAAGGCTGTGGAGAAAAGGGGATGCTTATACGCCATTGGTGGAAATGTAAATTAGTTTAGCCACTGTGGAAAACAGTTTGGAGATTTCTGAGAGCACTTAGAACTATTATTTGACCCAACAATCCCATGACTGGATAAATATCCAAAGGAAAACAGATTGTTCTACCAAAAAGACACATGCACTCACATCATGCTCATTCCATCATTATTCATAGTAACAAAGGCATGGAATCAATCTAGATGCCCATCAACAGTGGATTGGATAAAGAAAATTTGGTACTTACGCCCCATGGAATACTACATAGCCTTAAAAAGAATAAAAACATGTCCTTTGCAGCAATATGGGTGGAGCTGGAGGCCATTCTCCTAACTGAATTAATAATGCAAGAACAGAAACCATATACTGCATGTTCTCACTTATAAGTGGGAGCTAAACTTTGGGTATTCGTCTGTGTAAAGACGGCAACAATAGACACTGGGGACTGCTAGAGGGGGAAAGGGTGGCTGACAAGAGTTAAAAAACTACTTGTTGAGTACTATGCTCGGTACTTTGGTGATGGAAACTTTCACACTCCAAACTTCAGCATCACACAATATACCCAGGTAAAAAACCTGCACATGTACCTGCTGAATCTAAAATAAACATTGAAAATAAAATTACAGAGATATTAACATTTTATATCTATATCTATATCCATGATTATACTATCTTGGTTTCTGTTTTAGTGATTTTATAAGGTCTTGTACATTTTTCCAAATGTGAAATTTTATAATCATTTTCAGCACTGGTAAAAGACAAGTGTGAAATTGTAGAGCTGGGAAGAAGCTAGAGAGGAGCTCTGATGGAGCATTAAAGCAGACTTAGGACTTTGTCCAGATACCCTAGAAAAAGGTAGGTAAGCACAGCAATTGTTACTAATGTGGTAAAGATAAAAGCTTCACAGGAACCCTGTATCTGATATAACTTTAATACTTTATTTTGCTCATGCAATTATCCTCTTGCTAGTGTGCAGACCCAAGAGAATATGGTCTTTAAAAACATACAAATACAAACAAATAATATATGTTTATTGTCAAGTATCAGAAAATATAATTTAAAAAAGAATAATGGGGGTGCAGAAGAAAATAACTAATACAAGAAAATTTGGAAAGTAGTATCTATAAAGTCAAAGAACTGTACATAAATACTGTATATGAGTTTGTACTTTTTTTTCTTATAACAGTATGGGTTAGCAATTCTGAAACTGTTTTTTGTGTATACTAGGATTGCACAAATAAGTAAAGCATATTGTAGATAATGAGATCTAGGGTTCTTGCAGTTGGAGAGAAGGGTTACAGAAAAGAAAAAGGAAAAGACTAGAATGAACCCTGGGTCTTGGATTGATTGATATTGGAGGTATCAGTATGAATTCATAATTTTTAATATATTTATGCATATAGATACAGAGATACATGTAGATGTGTGTATATGTAGGTTAGAATATATACATGAAAATACTCTATATATTATATACATGTAGGTTAAAATATATGTAGGTAAAATACATGTAGGTTAAAATATATGCACGCATATATTTTCTTTTTAAAATTTTTTAATTTTTTAATTTCAATAGGTTTTTGGGGAACAGGTGGTGTTTGATTACACGAATAACTTCTTTAGTGGTGATTTCTGACATTTTGGTGCACCCATCACCTGTACAGTGTACACTGTATCCAATGTGCAGTCTTTTATCCCTCACCACCCCAACCCTTTCCCCTGAGCCCCAAAGTCCAATGTATCAGTCTTATGCCTTTACATCCTAATAGCTTAGCTTCCACATATGAGTGAGAACATATAATGTTTGATTTTGCATTTTCTGAGTTACTTCAGTTAGAATAATAGTCTCCAATTCCATCCAGGTTGCTGCAAATTCCATTATTTCATTCCTTTTTATGGTTGAATAGTATTCCATTATGTATATATATACTAGTTTACATTCCCACCTCTCTCTCTATATATATAGAATATATACATCATATATCTATGATGGAATAGATACATCATATATCTATGATGGAATAGATACATCATATATCTATGATGGAATAGATACATCACATATCTATGATGTATCTATGATGGAATATATTCCATCATATATATATCACAGTTTCTTTATCTGCTCATTGATTGGTGGGCATTTGGGCTGGTTCCATATTTCTGCAATTGCAAATTGTGTTGCTATAAACATGCATGTGCAAGTATCTTTTGTGTACGATGAATTTTTTTCCTCTGGATAGATACCTAGTGTGCGATGGCTGGATGAAACAGTCAGTAGATCTACTTTTAGTTCTTTAAGGAATCTCCACACTGTTTTCCACAGTGGTTGTACTAGTTTACATTCCCACCAACAGTGTACAAGTGTTCCCTTTTCACCAAATACCCAACAACATCTATTTTTTTCATTTTTTTGATTATGGCCATTCTTGCAGGACTGAGGTGGCATCATATTGTGGTTTTGATTTACATTTCCCTGATAATTAGTGATGTTGAACATTTTTCTATATGCTTGTTGGACATTTGTATATTGTCTTTTGAGAATTGTCTATTCATGTCTTTAGCCCACTTTTTGATGGGATTGTATCAGAGATACATGTAGATGTGTGTATATGTAAGTTAGCGTATGTACACGTAAATACTCTATACATTTTGAGACAATTCTCAAAAGACAATATACAAATGGTCAATGAGCATATAGAAAAATGTTCGACATCACTAATTTTTCTTGCTGATTTGTTTCAGTACTTTGTAGATTCTGGATATTAGTCCTTTGTCAGATGTATAGAGTGTGAAGATTTTCTCCCACTCTGTGGGTTGTCTTTTAACTGTACTGATTATTTCTTTTCCTGTGCAGAAGCTTTTTATCTTGATTAAGTCCCATCTATCTGTTTTTGTTTTTGTTGCATTTGCTTCTAGGTTCTTGGTCATAGAGTCTTTGCCTAAGCCAGTGTCTAGAGGGGTTTTTCCCATGTTATCTTCTAGACTCTTTATGGTTTAAGGTCTTAGATTTAAGTCTTAGATCCACTTTGAGTTGATGTTTGTATAGGGTGAGAGATGAGGATCCAGGTCTTGGAGCCGTGGATACCAGCACCTGCTCCGGTGGAGGTAGCAGGGGGGTGAAGTGGTCTCTGTGAGGCTCCCTGGTTGTATTTTTGTTTAGTGCATTAGTTTTGTGTTGGTTGGCCTCCAGGCAGGAGGTGGCACTTTCAAGAGCGCATCAGTTGTGGTCCTATAGGGAGAATTCAAACTTGCCCTAGGGACACCTGGTTAAGTATTCAGGTTTTTCAGGCAGTGGGCAGGGCCTTAGAACTCCCAGGAGATTATGACCTTTGTCTTTGGCTGCTAAGGGGGTAGAGAAAGTTCACCAGGTGGGGGCAAAGATAGGCATATCTGAGCTCAGACGCTCCTTGGGTGAGGCTTGCTGCAGCTGCTGTGGGGGATGGGGGTGTGGTTCCTAGTCCAATGAAGTAATATTCCCAGGGGAATTATAGCTGCCTCTGCTAAATCATACAGGTCCCCAGGAAAGTGGGGGAAAGCTGTCAGTCACAGGCCTCACCTGCTTCCACGCAGCCTGCAGTCCAAAAGGCTAGTCTCACTCCCACCTTGCCCTCCGAACAGCAGTGAGTCCATTCCCAGGCAGCCAGTGACCAGGGTTGAGAACTTGCCCCAGATCATGAGTCTCCCCATTGAGAAAGCAAGCAGACTCAGTTTTTCAGTGTCTCAGGGAGACTGCAGGGGTGATCAGCTCCTTCAAAGGGTCTGTGGATTCTCTTTGCTTTCCTGGTATGTTCCTGCAGTAGTTCTTGGAGCAAAAGTTCATGATGTGAGTCTCTACACATTGCTCGGTCCATTTGAGCAGGATTTGCAAGCTACTTCTGCCTTCTATCTGCCATCTTCTTCCTGATGCACATATTTTCTAACTCTGTCCACAGAGAGGGCCTAGAGGAAACTAGAGTCCAGTAGCAATGATCATACCTAATTTCCCTGTGGTTTCTGATTATTCAGGTCTCTGGAGAAATGGTTGATTCCAAGGCCAGGTTAAGGAAAATATGATAAGATCCTAGAAAATCTTTTGTATCATGAAATAAGAAAGTGAACACAAATTAGTAAGAAAAACTGGTAAAATATGAATAATGTCTGTAGTTTAGCTAATAGTATGCCCTAATATTAATTTTTTGGTTTTGAAATTGTACTTAAATTATATAAGATAGGAAAAGCATAGAGATGGATACGTGATAAGTCTGTCATCTTTTGGTAACTTTTCTGCAAATTTAAAATTATTCCAGATAAAAAATTTTAAAAACACAAAACCATGTAAAATGCTACTACTGAAAAAAAATTTAACATAATCCTTTTTGACTTTCTATGTGTATGTACCTATGTTTTTTAAACAACAAGAACAACAACAACAAAATATTGCTTGGTGTTTAAGAGCACAGATGCTGGAGTAAGAAAGACTGTGTTCAAATCCCAGTTATCCTAACTACTAGCTTTGTTCCCTTGGAAAAATGTTTCTCCAGTCTTTGCATCTGTAGCTCATTTGAAAAACAGTAATAATAGTAGCTTTCTCACCAAGCTGTTGCAGGGATTACATGAGTTACTACATTTACAGCACTTAACACAATGTCTAGCACATGGCAAGTTCTCAATAAATAATTGTAAAAATCACTTACTGTCTTGTAACCCTGGACTAGATAAGTATTTCAGGGCTCTGGATGTTTAATGTGTGTGAGTTACTCGGGTGGGTAAGAGAGACACTGTCAGACAGACGGAGCTAAAATCATAGGTGTGAAATCTAGAATCACACAATAAGACATTAATATAATTATTGTGCCTTTTAATTAATGGAAAGTATTGAGTTTGAACCACTGTGCTGTCAGTTCAGACACTAAATGTACCTACATAGCTGCAGTTCATTTGTGTCTTACATGTTTATTTTCTTCCTTCATGAGTATTAGTTAAACAACTATATAGAGTAAGATTATATGGAAATTGTATAATAAAATACCAAGTATGCTTGATTCCCACTAACTTCCTTCCCCAAAATTCAGAAACAACAAGGAATCAAAACAGAAACAGGGGAACAAACTTTACTGCTGCCAACAGTACTGGTTGCCAAAAGCCATAATCCAACCAGCCTGGAAATCTCTTGCCTAGAAGCGACATGCTGAACTAGCTGATCCCCAAAGGGGATCTCTAATGAACTGAGTATATTTTAAGAATCTGGTCAGCATTCTTGGAAGTTAGTAAAACAGAGCCAACGCTAGAACCCCATCTAATTACCTTTTCCAAATCTTCAAGTAAACAGTGACTCATTGAAAGAAGGAAACATAAGGCCATTTTCTTTCTGGCAAAGATTGATATTCTACTCTGTGAGTTAAGATTGGTGGGAACATGAGACCCACATACTTAAGCACTGTAAAGATTAAAACAGCAATTGCAGCATATTGCTGGCTTTTCCCCTTGTCATTCATTCCATCCATATTGTTCATGCAAAAGCATTATTGAACAGATGGACTATGTCCTGAGGGTTGGAGAAAAACATAATAACTCAGCTGACAGCCAGATTGGGAGAGAAACACCCTGTGGTGGAAACTCCTTACTTTGAGAGACACTTTATCAACAACATCTATTGGTATTTTAGGAACACAGCAGCTGATTTGACCCAAGTAGTCCCTCAGGGAAATGGGTGAATTTGAAGCTAACAACATAAACATGAGGTTATTCATAATAAATGCATGACTATGGAGTTTTTGTCAAAATAAATTGCCTTCTGTTGTTTTATCCCACTTAGACTTAAACATATTCATGAGTAATGCCAATATTGGAGATGTCTGAATCACCAAATTTTACTTTTAACTGTTGTCACAGAAACCTAGAAAACCCACCACAACCATTTTTTAATGAACTTTCCCAAAGTACAGGGAATATGTTGTTTCTACCTCTGAAATACCTATTTGATTCTTCTCTTTATCCTTTACCGATGTTTTCATCTTCTGTCCTGTGCACTAGTGCAATGCTTCTCAACAAGTCTTTTATTCCCTTCCCTTAAATTCATAGCTATGTCAAATCCCTTAATCAAATCCTTTGATAGGTCTCCATCGTGCACAGACTAAAATCCAAGCGTCTTGGAATGACTTGCAACTATTTCACAATCTGGTCTCAACCTGCCTTTTTTTTTTTGAGACGGAGTCTCGCTGTGTCTCCCAGGCTGGAGTGCAGTGGCGTGATCTCGGCTCACTGCAACCTCCACCTCCCAGGTTCAAGAGATTCTCCTGCCTCAGCCTCCCTAGTAGCTGGACATGCGCCACCACGCCGAGGTAGTTTTTGTATTTTTAGTAGAGATAGAGTTTTGCCATGTTGGCCAGGCTGGTCTTGGACTCCTGACCTATGGTGATCCACCTGCCTCAGCCTTCCAAAGTGCTGAGATTACAGGCGTGAGCCACTGCGCCCGACTCATCTACTAATTATTTTTTGTATCTGATGTTATGTAATACACAGGTGTCATATACTCTCACACCTCTGTGCCTTGCTTCTCATTGTTCCTTCTACTGGAATGGCTTTCTCCTTTACTTCGAAAGTTGTAACTTGATGGTATTCTAATTATCCTTTCCATCTCAGCTCAAATATGTTTTCTCTGATGCTCTCCCCTCTCTACTCTCCTGGTTTGAATTAATTAGTGGCTTATTGCTCTACTTATACAATTACTACCAAATATATCATAAAGTATTGTATTTAGTTATGCATATACCTGCCTCTATAGATTATGAATTGTTTGAGGGCAGATTCCATGTCTTACTCATGTTGGCTCATCTCTGCTTTTCTATTCTTAGTAGAAGTTTAATAAATGTTAAGTGTATGTATGATCAAATGATGAATGAAAAAAATAAATACATAGCAAAATATTGCAACCTACAGCCTTACATACTCTCAGAGACTTAGGTAAATGTGACTAAATCTATTGGTGCTTGGATGAACCTTCTTCAATCTATGGGACTGTCCCTTGCATTGTGGACATAAAGCATGTAAATGGTGCTCTGGAGTTATTGTGACAATCCAAAACATTGCCACACATTTCCAAATGCCCTCTAGCTGCTGTGAGGGTAATATCACCCAGGTTGTAAACAGTTGCCAGCTTAGCCTCTTCACTGTGCTTCATAAGAAATCCAAGCAGACTTATGATCTTGTGAGTAGGAGTATGGGATGGAATAATATTATGCATTACACAGCCTTCTCTCAGCTTATTGACTTCACTTCTCTAGATTTTTTCCCTCTAAGTTCTTACTTCCAAGACTTGACACTCCTGCTGCCCTTTGTTTCATAGGAACTATTATCCAATCTCTACCTTGCCAATTCTTTTTTTGTAGAGAAAATGGGCCAACCTGGATGGTCTGTTTTCTCTTCTATGATTTTCTATTGGTTAAAGCCTTATCATTTTATTATTTAAAATATTGTGTATTATACTAATAGTTCTAAGTTTCTTGTAGGCATTCTCAAATATTACTTACAAGTTCTTGAGACAGCTCATTCTAGTTAAAGGACTGTTATGAATGGAAATGTTTGTGTCCCCACAAAATTCATATATTGAATGAAGCCCTAACCCCTAGTATGGCATATTTGGAGATAGGACCTCAAATCTACCACTAAAGAAGCGATTTGAGGTTAAATGCATAAAGGTGAGGCTCTGCTCTGACAGGATTAGTGTTTTATAAGAAGAGACAGCAGAGAGCTTTCTCTCTCTGTACACACACACTAAGGAAAGGCCAGGTAAGCACCCAGTGAGATGGCAGCTGCTTACAAGCCAAGAAAAGAGGCTTCAGGATGAATCCTATCTTGCCATCACCTAGATCTTGGACTTTCAACTTCCGGAAAAGTAAGAAAGTAAATGTCTGTTGTTTAAGCCGTCCAGTCTGTGGTATTTTGTTATGGCAGCCCGAGAAGACTATTGCAGGGCTCATGATTTGTTCCTTAGCTTTAGGCTTAAGAGAGCTGATTGGCGAAGTTCTGAACTGACATCTGCTAATTAGGATGTAATATTATAGAACTACTGAACTATTACAGCAAATCCTAAATCGCCTTCTATTCTCCACCAAGTCCTATTTGGACTCCCTTTCATGCCTTGGGTTTCTCTGTAGATCACTGCTTGGTCCATACAAATGCCCTTTCCATGGGGTTCCTCTGCAGCATGTCTCTGCCTAGCCTCAGTCGAATGTTCGGATATTGATGTTTTCTTGCTTCACAAGGTTGTGATGATAGTTTTAATTTGCATAACCTGAGACTGAGTCTGCAGAAGCCCCGCTCCCACAGGTATTTGCTACCTTTCTTCTCATCTCTATCCCTAGGCATACAGGAGCACTTGATGGGAGTTTCTATATTGAAGTAGACAAAATTAAAGTATGGCTACAAAGAGTGCTGGGCAGTCTGCTGGAATGAGTTCGCAATGACTATGCTGCTGTTGGCCAGGAGAAAGCTCAGTGTATTGAGAAACATACCCAGCACCAGACAGTGAATGCTTCCCGTGTAGATTCCTTGACAGAATGTGTCCTCCTGAGGCACAGATTGCCTGAGAATTTCATTATGCTGACACAGGAAAAAGCTAGCTGACCAATCTCTGCAAATACAACCACATTTCTCTCCCTTCCTTGCGCCTTTCTCCTGGAGGGCCTGTGGATGATCTCTCTCACTGCCTGCTTGATCTTTTGATCACAAAAGAGAAAAGCTCTGATGATCTGAAACTAAAAGTAGTCTTAGATATGTTGGCATCATTAGATCTCTAGCTCTTCCAATCCATTTTTATAATTCTCATGCCAAGCCTTGCTAACTAACTGCATCTCTTCCCACCCTCAGGATTTTGTTTAATCTGCTTCATCACCATGGAACCTTCCCAGGTGTACTCCATACTCCATCCTGCTTGTCAGTCACTTCAAAGTCGTCTCAACACTTGTGTTTAATTATACCTTGTTTATGTTTCTAACTGTGCTTTTATTTTCCTTTTGCTGTGTTCTTATGAATTCTGTGGATGTTTGCCTTTCCTTCTCTAACAACAGCAGCAACAGTGACAAATGACAACACCATCATTTGTCGAGTCTAACTATGTCCCTGAGTTACACACTTTAGAAACAAATGGCATTTTGTTGAAACCTCATGATAATCCTTCGATATTTAAAAAATCATTTTCTCTGAAAAGTAATACATTAATGCATGCACACTGTGAAATATTTAAACAAACAGAATTATTTATAATGAAACTGAAAGTTCCCCTCCTACTCTTTTCCTCCTGGTTACCATTCATAATGGTGGGATGTGATTCCTTTAAGATCCTGTGTGTGACTGTGTGTGTGTATGTGTGTTTATATGTGATTTCTTTGTTACTTAACAATATATCTTAGAAGTAGCATGAGGAAAGAATAACTTTTCTCATGCTATAGACAAAGAAACACAGGCTTGGAGAGGTTAAAGAACTTTATCTTACTAGCTAGTAGTTTCTGTTGTCTGACAGGTTCCTTGAAGGCAGTATAATCTTTCTGTTGTATGTTCAGTTCCAGTGCCTTCTACTTTAGTTTTTATAGCTGCCTTTTTCTATATCTTCAATGCTTCCTTTATACTCTCATTCTTGAAGGTGGATCCTTGTTTCTGTCCATGTGCCTGAGTGAGTATCAGTAGCCTGCCTGGTACCTGTGATTTGGGTCATGCTTGAATTTTGCTTTGCCTTGTTTAGGTAGTGCATCCCCCATTGGAAGGAACTTTGCATCTGCTGACAGGCTTCCTGATGCTGCCTCTCTGCTTCTAGAACGTTACTTGCTCCTGAATTTGCTATATTTTCAGATTTGACATTTGACTTATTGGAGCTACTTTTTAAAATTTTCTTTCTGAGCATCTGCTGTATTGTATTAGTTGTGCTGGCCTTTTCTGAGTGCCTAAAACTGGATCGACTTTCTTCACTCCTCTCCCATGCCCCTATATATGCCTTACTTCACCGGTTGAATCTTGTTCCAGGTCCCTTGCAGCATGTTTGATCCCACCAAAATCCTGCCTGCTTTGCCTTGAGGTGAAATGCAACTTTAGGAGAACATTAGACCTGTCCTCAACATGAATTGAGATGACAGTACATTTCATGGAGAGAAACAAATAACACAGACAAGGCTGTGGAATAACATAAAACAGATGAAGTGAACTAACAATTAACATGTTTACTTCTCATTTCTTTAACATTTATGCAATGATTACTGTATTTAGACTAACCAGCAACATTTCCCTTCCTATCCTGAGCTTGATTTTTTTTTTTTTTAAATAAGGAATAATACTTGCTTTTTTCTTTTTCTCTCTCTTTTTTTTTTTTATACAGAGTCTTGCTCTGTCACCAGGCTGGAGTGCAGTGGCGCAATCTTGGCTCACTGCAATCTCCTTGTCTTGTGCTGGCATTCAAGGGGATGCTTTCGGCTTTTCCCCAAGACATATTTCTTTATGAAATACAGTTTGTCTGTTTGTTTTCTGAGATGGAGTTTTGCTCTGTTGCCCAGGCTAGAGTGCAGTGGCGCAATCTCAGCTCACTGCAATCTCCGCCTTCCAGGTTCAGGCAGTTCTCCTGCCTCAGCCTTCTGAGTAGCTGGGACTACAGGCGTGTGCCACCACGCCCAGCTAAATTTTGTATTTTTAGTAGAGACGGGTTTCACCATGTTGGCCAGGATGGTCTCGATCTCCTGACCTCATGCCATCCACCCGCCTCGGCCTCCCAAACTGCTGGGATTACAGGCATGAGCCACCGCACCTGGCCAATGCTTCTTGTTTTAAGAAATAAGTTTATTATCTAGATATTGAAGGATTTTTAATAAATAGACCTTCAAAACACTCAGGAGGCTTTTCTAGTTTAGTAAATAGTCTTTCTTCATTTCTCAGAAACCTTTATTAATCCTGCTTCCCTATTTTCTAATTAATGATACGCTGATTTCACAGTCACCTCAAACAGGAACAGGGGAATCATCATTGATGTTCCCTCTTCTTTACCCTCTATCACTGCCGCCCATACCCTGGACAGGAACTCATAAATACAGCCTTACTAATCTTCCAGACTCCAGTGTGCCCTATCCTTCATTATCTCTCTACTCCATGTGATGATATGCTTCTCCTGTAAGCATTGTTTTTATTATATAATTTCTATATTCATACTCAAAAATCATAAATGCTTCCTTATTGCCTACCAGAGATAAGTTAAATGGATAAGAATCACTTACTCTTTTCTCCCATGTGACCAGCCTGCTACCATTTAGTGTGTCAGATTTGATCAGAAAAATTTTAGTTTCTGGGCTTAATTTGTAGTTCAAATAATTATTCTTAGAAACAAATCAGAGCCCCTGACTTCAAACTTCAATCTAGTTCCCTTGGAGAGTCGGCCTTCAATAATCAACCCTCAATAATCGAGCTCTATTCTAGTATCCAATCTTAGTCCATCTATTCCCCAAATGAGAACCTTTTCACTGTCCTGTGAATATGCAGTGCATTTTTCTGCTGCCAAACCTTTGATCATGCTCTATCCTCCCCAGCAACACTTTCTTTTTCCTCCTGATGGATGGGAAGGTAATTGACTATAACATCTGTTATCCTTGGCTTCTACCAGCACATCTTGCACCTTTGTGGGAATTGCAAAAGGATGCCCACATTGTATGGATCAATTATATAAAGGCACAGCTTTCCTCTAACTCTTACATTTCTCTACTGGGAAGCTTGGCTTATTAAGCTAGTAAGGGTTGGATTTTAGCCCTCACTCTCTCCCTCCCTCAGCCAGGTGCCTTTGTGTAGGATACATACTGCATGATAGTATATAGCAGCCCTGTTCAATCCATCATCCCATATCCAATTTTTTTGACCTGGCTGGTGAAGAGAATTTATTTTTTTCCTCTAGTCTTTCCTTAGGATACTGAAATTCAATTCAAGTTTCATGGACCAGCTTCTAACTTAATTCCTGGATGAGGACACCAATCCTCGAAATGCTCTCTTTGCTGAATAACATGTACATAATTGCTGTCGGAAGATTTAATTCATGGTTATGGTATTTCTTAATTTCTGAGTATTTCTTGGGTTGGATATATCTTTCGTGATTAGATTTTCTTAAGATTGAGAATATGAGTTAGTCCTTTTCTCTAGTCAATAACATATTCAACATAAAACTAAGCACATGCATTATTTTGTTAAATCAAATTTGCCATTTATCTTAGTCTATTTCCTGTTGCTTATAACAGAATACTTTAAACTGAAACAGAGTAATAATTTATAAAGAATAGACATTTATTTCTTATAGCTACAGAGGCTGGAAGTCGAAGGTAAAGGGGCTGCATCTAGTGAGAGCCTTCTTGTTGGGAGGGAGCCTCTTCAGAGTATTGACACAACACAAGGCACCACATGGTGCACGGGCTCAGCATGCTAGCTCAGTTCCCTCTTCCTCTTGTTACAAAGCCACCAGTCTGACTCCCTTATAACCCATTAATCAATTAGTTAGTGAATGTATTAATCCATTCATGAAGGCACAGCACATATAACTAAATCACCTCTTCAAGGCCCTGCCTCTCAGTAGTATGACATTGGGGATTAAATTTCAAAATGAGTTTCGGAGGACAAATATGATGATTAATTGTAAGATATATCTATGTTGGTTAATATTACATGTCAACTGACAGGATTGAGGGATTCCGAGCTGGCTGGTGGAGCACTGTTCCTCAGTATGTCTGTGAGGGTGTTGCCAGAGGAGACTGACATTTGAGTCAGTGGACTGGGAAAGGAAAACTCACCCTTAATATGGGTAGGCACCATTCAATTGGCTGCAAGCTCAGCTAGACCTAAGCAGGCAGAAGCTGGGCGGTGGCGGGGAGGGTGGTAAGCTTGCTTGCTGAGTCTTCTGGCTCTCTCTTTCTTCTCTTACCTGATGCTTCCTTCCTTTTCCCCTGCCCTTGGACATCAGACTCTAGGATCTTCAGCCTTTGGACTCTGGGATTTGCATCATCATCAACAGCCTCCCTGGAACTGTCAGGTCTTTGGCTGCAGACTACAGGCTGTACTATCAGCTTCCCTGGTTTTGAGGCTTTTGGACTTGGACTGAGACACTACTGGCTTCTTTCCCTAGCTGGCAGATGGCCTATCATGGTGTAATCATGGCCTATCATGGTGTAATCATGTGAGAGAATTCGCCTTAATAAAACCCCTTTTATATATGCTTATATCCTATTGATTCTGTCCCTCTAGAGAACCCTAATATCATTGTTTTATGTATCATTAAAAAACACTGAAAACTGAACAATGATTTAGAATTTCTGTTTTAAATTTGTTGAGATTTTGATTATCCAACATTCTTACATACATATAAAATGGAATATATAAGGTAAATATATTGGTTAAGATATTCTTAAAGCTTCTTCACAGATTCTGACTATTTTGAATAATATTCAACTCAATTGTTAATGCCTGTACTTTCCAACAATCTTGTTCTCTGTGTTTTTACGAGCAACAGTAATGCAGCAGTACTTTTTTCTTCTTTTTAATTTTTTTTAATAGAGACAATGTCTCCCTTTGTCACCCAGGCTGGAGTGCAGTGGGGTGATCATAGCTTATTTCAGCCTTGAACACCTGAGCTCAAGCAATCCTCCTGCCTCAACCTCCTTGGACATCAGACTCCATGACAATAAACAATTATAATGAATAACGATTGTTATTCATTTATGTCATTACTGACACTCAGCTAAAAGCAACAATAAGAACCATTGCTTCTTAGACTCATCTCTATTTTAGAAGAGGTAGTAAGTGGAAAAATGTGTCTTACTGTTGATGAAATATGGGTATTTGTTCAGTTGAGGTCAATTTCAGTTGAATTAAAAGTGAATATCAAAAATTTCAAAAATGAGAAAAATCATGTGTATGAGCCAGCATTGTTATGTAGAAAAATCATTGGACATATATTACCAGGGCTGTGGTCCAGGTCTTGTCATTAAATTATTTGTGACATTTTAATTTCACCTATTGTTTCATTGAAGAATGAGGGCTTTAGCTCTAAATGATTTCTAGTGGCTTTCTAACACTAATAGTCAAGGCACCCCAAAGCAATGAGATTGAAGTTTGAAGTCTTTAGCCCAGATTCTTGTCCAAAGAAAAATCCCTTGGACTGAAACTTTGGCCTAGAGATTTGAATTTGATAAAATCTGGCAGAAGCCATGTGTGGTAAAGGATGGGCTCATGGGAGATGATAATATGTAATCCCTATCCATCTGAGGAGAAATCGTTCATATGCAAATTCTCTTGAGGATAGGGGAGAGAAAGTAATCAAGAAGATTACTGGGAGAGTTCATTTGTATGGAAAGAGCTGGACCCTTGGAGAGCTCCATATTTTCCTCTGAATATTGACAAAGAACCAGAGACATTCTGCTTGAAGAAAATTAGATTGCAAAATGGTTAATCCTCCCCAAATGGAAATCTGGTAAAAAATTTATGTGTGGAGCCTAAAATATACACAGCAGAGCCAAGTGACTCAGTCAATTTAGAAAATATCACATTTTAATTAAATGCAATGGCAGAGAGAAAGAAGAAATATTATCCTGCTTTTCAAAGATACATAAAACTACTGTAAATATGATGGGTAAGTAATGTTATCTTCTTATTCTGCAGTCAAACCATGCAATACACAAATAAGAGCATTTATTTTTTATTATCATGATCCTTTAGCCCCTTTCATTGTAGTTAGGTCTCCTCAAAAAGCAAGCACTATTTTTTTTTTAATATATTATATTCGAAGAGTGCTGGCTTAAAAAATGAAGTACAGCTGCTAAGAGGATTCAATGTTTTATTAGCATTTTTCTTTCATGTTAAACAAACAACTTCAATGTTTGGGCAGGACTGTGACCTGGGTAAGAACATTTTTGTGTGATCTAAGGTGACAAATTGGTACCAACTTGTTTGTATCCACAGATTAGGATTTGTAATTACACATGGTATATTTCACCTAAGGAGGGAAAAACAGATGGCCTAAGGGGCTATTACAGTGTTTCCAAGAATTTTCAAGTTTCAAAAATATACATTTGATTGAACTTTTAATATCAGTCTCCTTAAATTCCACTGTTCTAGGTAAGTGTCTTTAATTGCTTTACTTCATTATATGAAGAATCAAAATCCTTAACACCTAGTACATTTAGTGTTTAATAAAAAAGAAACGGAGAAAAGAACATGGGTTTAAATTCAGACAAAACTGGGATCAGTCATATACAGACAGTGTGACATCACTTAAGATAGTTAACTCCTCTGAGTTCTGATTTACTCACCTTTAGGATGAGATGTGTAGCACAAATTAGTTGTGTGGCTTAAACATGATAATAGATGGGAAGTCATAAACACAGTTTCACACGTTAAAAAAAAAACAAACCCTCAACAAGTGGTAACTACTATAATAAGCAAACACACTGAGAATAGATGGACCTGTATCTGAATAGTGTGGATAGGAAAAGGAAAGTGGACAAATAGGTTTTGATTGCCAGCAATGTAATAAGCAGTAGTCATATGCTATAGATTTCTAATCCCATAAAAATTGCTAAGAAGTATATGTGTATAATTTTTCTCTTGACATCATGAGAATACTTCAATACAATTGGTCATATATGAAAGGGCACATATTATGTCAAAACACTCACTTGAGCAATTTTTAAAACAAGTAATTTGGCATCATGTGGTCAAGTACAAAAGCATGCACAAGGCAAACTTGTCTGGGGAACAAGCTGATTTGTGTAGGTGATATGTTTGTCCACAAACAATAGCCATTTGCTCCCATTTAGTTAAACTGCATCTACTCAGCCTTGCTTTCCTTTTGAGGATCATACATAGAGGAAGAGAAAGTGATCTTCAGAAATCATTGTCTCAGACTTTGGACAGCATTTGAAATGAATAGTAATGTTTTTTGTTTGTTTGTTTTTTTGGTCAATAAGCTTACAAACACCACTACTAATGTATCTGTTATTCGGCACAGGCCTTAAAGGAATGAAAACCTAGCGGTTTGAAAGCATTGTAGAACTTAATCTTGCTACGCTCCTCTTGCTCTTCTTGTGGCAGTTTCTCTGGTATTAAGAGAAAACTACATTTAGGATAAACCTCTTCCCCATTTGACTCATTTGGTTCTCACTTAAGTTTTAAACATATATTTGCATTCAGGCTATTGAAGACTTGAGATGCCATTTATAATATATTTACTGGAACAGTTCTCAAAAACAAGTGATTAGTCAGCTACTTCGATATGGTTCCCTTAATCAAAGATTTATAGGGGCAGTTAGAAATAGTCAGATAAATGCTCTCTCTACTTGGGAGATGGGAGGCTTAAGCAGTGCTCTGTGGAAGATTTATGCTAAATTGCTTTATGCCGTCTTGCATTTGATTAACTTTTATCAACCAGAACAAAAAACCCTTTTTCAATGCATCATCATTTATATGAGCTTTATAAATGAACCATCTTTTATTGCCTGTATAATTTACCACGATAAAGCCATTTTTAAAGCCTTTGAAGGGTAAGCAATTAACACAGAGATTTTTGTTGTGGTATTTCTGCAACAATTTTATGTTGAAAAACCTAAGTGTACTACTCTGCAATCTGAAATTGTAAAGGATTTATATCAAATGTTAAGCTTTCCTGAGAACAGGTAGAAAAGGTAAATGGTTCCATCCTATCACCTTCTTGATGCCACAAACAGTTTTTGATGAGAGTACATCAAATCAAAGTTCAAATAAAACATTTGATTTATGAAGTGAGTTCCACATAATCCAAAAGAATCCATACAGGTCTCCATCATTTGTATATACTTCCCCAGCCTGAGATTTCAAACAAATGCGACGGTGGCATTTTTAGATCTGAATGGCAAAACTTAGATAAATTGTGCTGAGTGCTCAAACATGACACTCAGAATTGACTTTAGTTCAATTAGGAAAGACACTTTTAAATAAATGTAAAGGCCCTTTCTGGTGAGGGTGAAAAAAATGTTACTTCTCTGAGGAATAGAGGTATCAATGGAATCTTATTGTCACTCTACTTCATTAGCTATACTTCTTAATAAAAGATTTCTTACATAGACATGTATTTCATAGTTAAAATTTTGAAAAAGGAGAAACAAATGAAGGGATTATAAAAACAAAGTAGAGAGTTTCCAAAGCTGTCTTGACTATCCTCAAATAATTGATATTTTCAATCTTCTTGATATTTCTGTGGCCACATGGTCTTTTCATATGCTTATGTAAAAGAAAATTTAGTAATGTTTCTTGTTCCTCCAAGTCCGTTGTATTATTTTCTCTTCTCTACTCTGCCCCAGAAGGCTGACTTCTATGAATTCCTTTGCCCTCTGGCTTCTCTAAACTCTTTCAATTCTATCTACTCTCTATTGGGATCCTAACAGATATGCTTGGCATTTTACCTAGGTGCAGCCCATTAATATAGAACTGAGATATAATTAGAATTAAAAGAGCATTTCTAAAAATTTTGTTTACAATTGACACATAATAATTGTATGTGTTTTTGGGGTACAGTGTACTATTTCAATATATGTATACGTTGTATAATGACCAAATCAGGGTAGTTAGCATGCCCATCATCTCAAAATTTATCATGATTTTTGGTGATAAATTTCAAGATTCTCTTTTATAGCTATCTTGATGCTTTCAGTATTCTTTGTCTTTGATTTTTGATAATTTGATTATGAGATGCCTTGGGAAATTCTTCTTTGTGCTGAATTTGGTGACTTCTCAGGGTCTTCCTGTTCCTGGATGCTCTTATCTTTCTCCAAACTTGAGAAATTTTCTAGGCCTTTTTCCTCTTGCATCCTTTGGGATACAAGAATAAATGGAGATTAATTTGCTTGATGTTGTTCCATAATTCCTGCAGGCTTACTTCACTCTGTTTCTTTTTTTTCCTAATGTTTATCTCACATTTATTCTGTGCCAGGTCTTGTGAGAACTCGTGTGTGTGTGTGTGTGTGTGTATTTTAATATATATTTAATATTATATATTATATTCAATAATATATTTGTTCTTTGTTTTTTAAAATTTCAAATTTTTTTAAATTTTTTATTTTATTTTAAGTTCTGGGATATGTATGCAGAATGTGCAAGTTTGTTACACAGGTATACATGTGACATGGTGGTTTGCTGCACCTATCAACATGTTGTCTAGGTTTTAAGCCCCACATGCATTAGGTGTTTGTCCTAATGGTCTCCCTCCCCTTGCCCCCAACCCCGCGATAGGCCCCGGTGTATGATATTCCCCTCTCTGTGTCCATATGTTCTCATTGTTCAGTTCCTACTTATGAGTGAGAACATGCAGTGATTGGTTTTCTGTTCCTGTGTTAGTTTGCTGAGAATGATGGTCTCTAGCTTCATCCATGTCCCTGCAAAGGACATGAACTCATTCTTGTTTATGACTGCATAGTATTCCATGGTGTATATGTGCCACATTTCCTTTATTCAGTCTATAATTGATGGGCATTTGGATTGGTTCCAAGTCTTTCCTATTGTAAATAGTGCTGTAATAAACATACATGTGCATGTGTCTTTATAGTAGAATGATTTATAATCCTTTGGGTATATACCCAGAAAAGGGATTGCTAGGTCAAATGGTATTTCTGATTCTAGATTCTTGAGGAATCACCACACTGTCTTCCACCATGGTTGAACTAACATATACTCCCACCAGCAGTGTAAAAGCGTGACTATTTCTCCACAGCCTCGCCAGCATCTATTGTTTTCTGACTTTTTAATAATCACCATTCTAACTGGTGTGAGATGGTATCTCATTGTGGTTTTGATTAGCATTTCTCTAATGACCAGTGATGATGAACATTTTTTCATATGTTTGTTGGGCACATAAATGTCTTCTTTTGAGAAGTGTCTGTTCATATACTTTGCCCACTTTTTGATGGAGTTATTTGTTTTTTCCTTGTAAATTTGCTTCAGTTCCTTTTAGATTCTGGATATCAGATCTTTGTCAGATGGGTAGCTTGCAAAAATTTTCTCCCATTCTGTAGGTTGCCTTTTCACTCTCATGACGTTTCTTTTGCTGTGCAGAAGCTCTTTTTTTTTTTTTTTATTAGATCCCATTTGTCATTTTGGCTTTGTTGAAATTGCTTTTGGTGTTTTAGTCATGAAGTCTTTGCCCATGCCTATGTTTGGAATGGTATTGTCTAGGTTTGCTTCTAGGGTTTTTATCGTTTTGGATTTTACATTTAAGTCTTTAATCCATCTTGAGTTAATTTTTGTACAAATTGTAAGGAATCGGTCCAGTTTCAGTTTTCTGCGTAAGGCTAGTCAGTTTTCCCAGCACCACTTATTAAATAGGAAATCATTTCACTATTGCTTGTTTTCATCAGGTTTGCTGTAGATTGGGTGGTTGTAGATGTGTGGTGTTATTTCTGAGGTCTCTGTTCTGTTCCATTGGTCTATGTATCTGTTTTGGTACTGGTATCATGCTGTTTTGGTTACTGTAGCCTTGTAGTATAGTTCGAAGTCAGGTAGCATGATGCCTGCAGCTTTGTTCCTTTACCTTAGGATTGTCTTGACTATACAGGCTCTTTTTTGGTTCCATATGAAATTTAAAGTAGTTTTTTCTAATTCTGCAATTTCACTCTCTTTTATTCTTTTTTCTTTTTGCTCCTGTTTTTGAGAAATTTCATATGTTCTGTCTTTGAGCTTGCTAATTCCTTCCTATGTTTGTTTAAGTCTGCTACTGAGGCTTTCTAATGAGTTTTTCAGTTCAGTTATTATATTCTTTTTTCTATCATTTCTGTTTGGTTTCAAAAAATGTTTTCTATTTCTTTGTCAATTTTATTTCAGGATTATTTTCCAAAGTTTATTCAATATTCTTGTGATACCCTGAACTTCTTTAAGAGAATTATTCTGAATTCTTTGTCAGACATTTCACAGAACTTCAATTTCATCTGGGTCTACTACTAACGTTTGGTTGGTTTTCTTTTTTGATGGTGTCATATTTCTCTGAGTTTTCTCCATCCTCATGTCTTTATACTGATGCCTGTGCATTTGAGGAAGTGATATGATTTGGCTATGTCACCACCCAAATCTCATCTTGAATTGTAACTTTCATAATTCCCATGTGTTGTTGGAGGTTCCCAGTGAGAGATACTTGAATCATGAGGGCTATTTCCCCCATACTGTTCTCATAGTAGTGAATCAGTCTCATGAGATCTGATGGTTTTATAAGGGGTTTCCCTTTTAGCTTGGCTCTCTTTCTCTCTTGCCTGCCACCATGTAAGACATGCCAGTTGCCTTCTGATTGTGAGGCCTTCCCAGCCACATGGAACTGTAAGTCTCTTAAAACTCTTTTTCTTTTTAAATTACCCAGTTTCAGGTATGTCTTTACCAACAGCATGAGAACAGACTAATACAGGAGATGACAACCTCTTCTAGCTTTTTCAGGGGTTCTTTGGTGGTGTTAGGCCTTTATTACTTGTGATCAGAATTTAATTACTTGCCTTCTGTTGCTTCCCATTCTGGGGAACTTATGATGAGCAGAAGAACTAAAGCAGTGCACTGCAATGAATTCACTGCCCTATCATTGTTTCCCAGTCTGAGGAAGACTTATTGCAAATACTGGAATTTAAACACTGCAGCAGAACTTAAACTCAGGCTTGCAGTGATTTTCATATCTGGGGAAGACATAAATGAGCACTAGAACTTAATTGCCAACCTTTTAGTTGTTTCTGGGTCAGGTGACAGCTGCACACAACCTCCTGGGATGTGTGGAAAATTTGGCACAGCATTCAAGTCTTTCTATGTACTGTGCTACCTGCAGTGGTATGGTGTTGGCCAGGCTCCTCAGTATGGTATCCTGGCTGACTGGTATGCAGAGCAGGTGGTTAAGGGTCATGTGCCTGTTGCAGTCAGCACCTCAGCTCCTTGTCTCCAATTCTCCCTAGGTGGTTCAGCCAATCTGGCAACCAAATGCTTCCCGTGGGATGGGATCAAAGTGGGCATCTTGGGAAGATCTGCAGGCCAGTGAGAGATCAAATATCCTCCTCCAACTTCTTCCTCCCACCTTGAAAACCATGGGTCTAGAGAAGTTATCTGTGAGTCACATTATGTCATCTTGGAGAATGGGTGGCACAATATGAAATGAGCATGCCTCTTACTGGTTGAAGCTTTTCTCATTTCTGTGGGCCCAGGGATTTTTTTTTTCTTTTTACTTCTCTCAAAGTTCTGGTGAATTCAGGGTGATAGTCTTATCTTTGAGTAGTTTATATTATGGTTGCATGTTTTTGTGTGTGGGTGAAGGATATGATCAGGCTCTTCTACCATCTTGCTGATGTCACTCAAAAGAGAATTTTTTGTAGAGTGAAAAAGTGCATTGGAAATTAGTACCTGGACTCTTTTCCAACCCTGTCGATAAACAGCTGTGCTACTTTGGAAAGATCTTGTAACTTTTATGAGTCTCATTTTTCTTTATTTATAAAACAAAGTATAAGGCTAGATAACTGCTCACCTTTCAGTAATCTAAATTTGTATAGTAATTTTACAAAGCCATTTTTTAATTTGAACTCATAGAAGGCAGGGATTGTTGGACCCTTTATGTTTAGTTCTGAACTTTAAGTAAATGGACACTAGGGACTTGATGAAGAGTATTATTATCATGAATATTCAAATGTATTCACTAGATTATGCTTATACATTGCCCTTTAGAATTTGCAGTACAAAAAACAAGTAAACTCATAATTTTTTTCTCCTGATTAACTCTGCTATATGGGCCTTGAGCTGATTTAATTGAGAAAAGTAGAAATAAATTTCATTTTTCCAGAACTGTAGTTATATATACAGAAAAGATGGCAAACATGGAAAAACAAAGACCAGATTTACCCTCACACCTGATACAACTAAAACTCTGGGCAAATTTTATGAAGAAACAGTTGTTCAGGCATTGGACATCAGCAAGTAAAGTAGAGTGACTACTGAGTGACAGCAAACAAATGGAATGAGCACTGTGATTGCTCATTCTAAGTAGTGTGAGTGAGTTTCTGTGTCACAGAACAGCAAAGGGACTTCAGGCAGAGTTAGTGGTCACTGTAAGTTGAGAAGCCAGAACTGGAATCAGGGAGGCTAAAACCAAGTAGAATTTGCAAATTAGAATATCAGAAAAAAGAGAGTTAGACAGAAGGCTAATAACCCTGGTAATCTGGAGAATTGTTTCAGAAGTGGAACCAAATTAATCACAATTATATAAAACTCATAATATCTCATAGATATTCTTGAATGCATTTTAAAAACATTAGTCCTTAAGAGTCTTGATTTAAAGCTGTAAAAGTAAGACTTGAAAGGACTAAATTACTACCAAGTAAATTAATTGCATCCTAGAATGCAGTTCCAGGCTACTGTTGGGAATACAAATATATCAACCACTCAAAAAGGTAAAATTCCCAATGTCTGATATCTAATAAAAAATTTAAAGATATGCAAATAAGCAGGAAAATACAACTCACTTTGAGGGGAAAAAATCAATCAATACTAGCTGATGTAGAAATGACACAGATGACAGAATTCATAGAAAACCTGTGGTTATAACTATATTACATATGTTCAAAAAGGTAGAGGAGAAATTGAACATGGTAAGAATTGGAACACATAAAAATTTCCAAAATTGGTGGAGCCAAGATGGCCGAATAGGAACAGCTCCACTCTACAGCTCCCAGCCTGAGCGACACAGAAGATGGGTGATTTCTGCATTTCAGTCTGAGGTACCGGTTTCATCTCACTAGGGAGTGTCAAACAGTGGGTGCAGGACAGTCGGTGAAGCACACTGTGCGTGAGCCGAAGCAGGGTGAGGCATTGCCTCACTGGGGAAGCCCAAGGGGTCAGGGAGTTCCCTTTCCTAGTCAAAGAAAGGGATAACAGACGGCACCTGGAATATCGGGTCAGTCCCACCCTAATACTGTGCTTTTCCAACGGGCCTGGAAAATGGCACACTAGGAGATTGTGTCCCGCACCTGGTTCGGAGGGTCTTAGGCCCACAGAGTCTCGCTGATTGCTAGCACAGCAGTCTGAGGTCAAGCTGCAAGGCGGCAGCGAGGCTGGGGGAGGGGCGCCCACCATTGCCCAGGCTTGCTTAGGTAAACAAAGCAGCCAGGAAGCTCGAACTGGGTGGAGCCCACCACAGCTCAAGGAGGCCTGCCTGCCTCTGTAAGCTCCACATCTGGGGGCAGGGCACAGACAAACAAAAAGTCAGCAGGAACCTCCACAGACTTAAATGTCCCTGTCTGACTGACAGCTTTGAAGAGAGTAGTAGTTCTCCCAGCACGCAGCTGGAGATCTGAGAATGGACAGACTGGATCCTAAAGTGGGTCCCTCACCCCTGAGCAGCCTAACTGGGAGGCACGCCCCCAGTAGGGACAGACTGACACCTCCCTTGGCCAGGTACTTCTCTGACACAAAACTTCCAGAGGAATTATCAGACAGCTGAATTTGTGGTCTCACGAAAATCCGCTGTACTGCAGCCACCGCTGCTGACACCCAGCCAAACAAGTTCTGGAGTGGACCTCTAGTAAACTCCAACAGACCTGCAGCCGAGGGTCCTGTCTGGTAGAAGGAAAACTAACAAACAGAAAGGACATCCACACCAAAAACCCATCTGTACATCACCATCATCAAAGACCAAAAGTAGATAAAACCACAAAGATGGGGAAAAAACAGAGCAGAAAAACTGGAAACTCTAAAAAGCAGAGCACCTCTCCTCCTCCAAAGGAACACAGTTCCTTACCAGCAACAGAACAATGCTGGATGGAGGATGACTTTGACGAGTTGAGAGAAGAAGGCTTCAGACAATCAAACTACTCTGAGCTACGGGAGGAAATTCAAAACAATAGCAAAGAAGTTAAAAACTTTGAAAAAAAATTAGAAGAATGGATAACTAGAATAACCAAAGGAGAGAAGGGCTTAAAGGAGCTGATGGAGCTGAAAGCCAAGTTTCAAGAACTACGCAAAGATTGCAGAAGCCTCGGTAGCAGATGCGATCAACTGGAAGAAAGGGTATCGCTGATGGAAGATGAAATGAATGAAATGAAGTGAGAAGGGAAGTTTAGAGAAAAAAGAATAAAAAGAAATGAACAAAGCCTCCAAGAATTTTGGGACTATGTGAAAAGACCAAACCTACTTCTGATTGGTGTACCTGAAAATGACAGGGAGAATGGAACAAGTTGGAAAACACTCTGCAAGATATTATCCAGGAGAACTTCCCCAATCTAGCAAGGCAGGCCAACATTCAGATTCAGGAAATATAGAGAATGCCACAAAGATACTCCTCGAGAAGAGCAACTCCAAGACACATAATTGTCAGATTCACCAAAGTTGAAATGAAGGAAAAAATGTTAAGGGCAGCCAGAGAGAAAGGTTGGGTTACCCACAAAGGGAAGCCCATCAGACTAACAGCTGATCTCTTGGCAGAAACTCTACAAGCCAGAAGAGAGTGGGGGCCAATATTCAACATTCTTAAAGAAAAGAATTTTCAACCCAGAATTTCCTATCCAGCCAAACTAAGCTTCATAAGTGAAGGAGAAATAAAATACTTTACAGACAAGCAAATGCTGAGTGATTTTGTCACCACCAGGCCTGCCCTACAAGAGCTCCTGAAGGAAGCACTAAACATGGAAAAGAACAACCGGTACCAGCCACTGCAAAAACATGCCAAATTGTAAAGACCATCGAGGCTAGGAAGAAACTGCATCAACTAACGAGCAAAATAACCAACTAACATCATAATGACAGGATCAAATTCACACATAACAATATTAATGTTAAATGTAAATGGGCTAAATGCTCCAATTAAAAGACACAGACTGGCAAACTGGATAAGGAGTCAGGACCCATCAGTGTGCTGTATTCAGGAAACCCATCGCACGTGCAGAGACACACATAGACTCAAAATAAAGAGATGGAGGAAGATCTATCAAGCAAATGGAAAACAAAAAAAGGCAGGGGTTGCAATCCTAGTCTCTGATAAAATAGACTTTAAATCAACAAAGATCAAAAGAGACAAAGAAGGCCACTACATAATGGTAAAGGGATCAATTCAACAAGAAGAGCTAACTATCCTAAATATATATGCACCCAACACAGGAGCACCCAGATTCATAAAGCAAGTCCTGAGTGACCTACAAAGGGACTTAAACTCCCACACAATAATAATGGGAGATTTTAACACCCCACTGTCAACATTAGACAGATCGACGAGACAGAAAGTTAATAAGGATATCCAGGAATTGAACTCAGCTCTGCACAAAGTGGACCTAATAGACATCTACAGAACTCTCCACCCCAAATCAACAGAATATACATTTTTTTCAGCACCACACCACACCTATTCCAAAATTGACCACATAGTTGGAAGTAAAGCTCTCCTCAGCAAATGTAAAAGAACAGAAATTATAACAAACTGTCTCTCAGACCACAGTGCAATCAAACTAGAACTCAGGATTAAGAAACTCACTCAAAACCGCTCAACTACATGGAAACTGAACAACCTGCTCCTGAATGACTATTGGGTACATAAGGAAATGAAGGCAGAAATAAAGATGTTCTTTGAAATCAATGAGAACAAAGACACAACATACCAGAATCTCTGGGACACGTTCAAAGCAGTGTGTAGAGGGAAATTTATAGCACTAAATGCCCACAAGAGAAAGCAAGAAAGATCCAAAATTGACACCCTAACATCACAATTAAAAGAACTAGAAAAGCAAGAGCAAACACATTCAAAAGCTAGCAGAAGGCAAGAAATAACTAAAATCAGAGCAGAACTGAAGGAAATAGAGACACAAAAAACCCTTCAAAAAATTAATGAATCCAGGAGCTGGTTTTTTGAAAAGATCAACAAAATTGATAGACCGCTAGCAAGACTAATAAAGAAGAAAAGAGAGAAGAATCAAATAGATGCAATAAAAAATGAAAAAGGGGGCCGGGCGCGGTGGCTCACGCTTGTAATCCCAGCACTTTGGGAGGCCGAGGCGGGCGGATCACGAGGTCAGGAGATCGAGACCACGGTGAAACCCCATCTCTACTAAAAATACAAAAAAATTAGCCGGGCGTCGTGGCGGGCGCCTGTAGTCCCAGCTACTCGGAGAGGCTGAGGCAGGAGAATGGCGTGAACCCGGGAGGCGGAGCTTGCAGTGGGCCGAGATTACGCCACTGCACTCCAGCCTGGATGACAGAGCGAGACTCCGTCTCTCAAAAAAAAAAAAAAAAAAATGAAAAAGGGGATATCACCAGTGATCCCACAGAAATACAATCTACCATCAGAGAATACTACAAACACCTCTATGCAAATAAACTAGAAAATCTAGAAGAAGTGGATAAATTCCTTGACAAATACACCCTCCCAAGACTAAATCAAGAAGAAGTTGAATCTCTGAATAGACCAATAAGAGTTTCTGAAATTGTGGCAATAATCAATAGCTTACCAACCAAAAAGAGTCCAGGACCTGATGGGTTCACAGCCGAATTCTACCAGAGGTACAAGGAGGAACTGGTACCATTGCTTCTGAAACTATTCCAATCGATAGAAAAAGAGGGAATCCTCCCTAGCACATTTTATGAAGCCAGCATCATCCTGATACCAAAGCCTGGCAGAGACATTACCAAAAAAGAGAATTTCAGACCAATATCCTTGATGAACATTGATGCAAAAATCTTCAATAAAATACTGGCAAACCGAATCCAGCAGCACATCCAAAAGCTTATCCACCATAATCAAGTGGACTTCATCCCTGGGATGCAAGGCTGGTTCAACATATGCAAATCAATAAATGTAATCCAGCATATAAACAGAACCAAAGACAAAAACCACATGATTATCTCAATAGATGCAGAAAAGGCCTTTGACAAAATTCAACAACCTTCATGCTAAAAACTCTCAATAAATTAGGTATTGATGGGACGTATCTCAGAATAATAAGAACTATCTACCACAAACCCACAGCCAATATCATACTGAATGGGCAAAAACTGGAAGCATTCCCTCTGAAAACTGGCACAAGACAGGGATGCCCTCTCTCACCATTCCTATTCAACATAGTGCTGGAAGTTCTGGCCAGAGCAATCAGGCAGGAGAAGGAAATAAAGGGTATTCAATTAGGAAAAGAGGAAGTCAAATTGTCCCTGTTTGCAGATGACATGATTGTATATCTAGAAAACCCCACTGCCTCAGCCCAAAATCTCCTTAAGCTGATTAGCAACTTCAGCAAAGTCTCAGGATACAAAATCTATGTACAAAAATCACAAGCATTCTTGTACACCAATCACAGACAGAGAGCCAAATCATGAGTGAACTCCCATTCACAATTGCTTCAAAGAGAATAAAATACCTAGGAATCCAACTTACAAGGGATGTGAAGGACCTCTTCAAGGAGAACTACAAACCACTGCTCAATGAAATAAAAGAGGATACAAACAAATGGAAGAACATTCCATGCTCATGGGTTGGAAGAATCAATATTGTGAAAATGGCCATACTACCCAAGGTAATTTATAGATTCAATGCCATCCCCATCAAGCTACCAATGACTTTCTTCACAGAATTGGAAATATCTACTTTAAAGCTCATATGGAACCAAAAAAGAGCCCGCATCGCCAAGTCAATCCTAAGCCAAAAGAACAAAGCTGGAGGCATCACGCTGCCTGACTTCAAACTACACTACAAGGCTACAGTAATCAAAACAGCATGGTACTGGTACCACAACAGAGACATAGATCAATGGAACAGAACAGAACCCTCAGAAATGATGCCGCATATCTACAACTATCTGATCTTTGACAAACCTGACAAAAACAAGAAATGGGGAAAGGATTCCCTATTTAATAAATGGTGCTGGGAAAACTGGCTAGCCATATGTAGAAAGCTGAAACTGGATCCCTTCCTTACACCTTATACAAAAATTAATTCAAGATGGATTAAAGACTTACATGTTAGACCTAAAACCATTAAAATCCTACAAGAAAACCTAGGCAATACCATTCAGGACATAGGCATGGGCAAGGACTTCATGTCTAAAACACCAAAAGCAATGGCAATGAAAGCCAAAATTGACAAATGGGATTTAATTAAACTAAAGAGCTTCTGTACAGCAAAAGAAACTACCATTAGAGTGAACAGGCAACCTACAGAATGGGAGAAAATTTTTGCAACCTACTCATCTGACAAAGGGCTAACATCCAGAATCTACAATGAACTCAAACAAATTTACAAGAAAAAAACAAACAACCCCATCAAAAAGTGGGCGAAGGACATGAACAGACACTTCTCAAAAGAAGACATGTATGCAGCCAAAAAACACATGAAGAAATGCTCATCATCACTGGTCATCAGAGAAATGCAAATCAAAACCACAGTGAGATACCATCTCACACCAGTTAGAATGGCCATCATTAAAAAATCAGGAAACAACAGGTGCTGGAGAGGATGTGGAGAAATAGGAACACTTTTACACTGTTGGTGGGACTGTAAACTAGTTCAATCATTGTGGAAGTCAGTGTGGCAATTCCTCAGGGATCTAGAACTAGAAATACCATTTGACCCTGCCATCCCATTACTGGGTATATACCCAAAGGACTATAAATCATGCTGCTATAAAGACACATGCACATGTATGTTTATTACAGCACTATTCACAATAGCAAAGAGTTGGAACCAACCCAAATGTCCAACAACGATAGACTGGATTAAGAAAATGTGGCACATATACACCATGGAATACTATGCAGCCATAAAAAATGATGAGTTCATGTCCTTTGTAGGGACATGGATGAAACTGGAAAACATCATTCTCAGTAAACTATCGCAAGGACAAATAACCAAACACCGCATGTTCTCACTCATAGGTGGGAATTGAACAATGAGAACTCATGGACACAGGAAGGGGAACATCACACTCCGGGAACTGTTGTGGGGTTGGGGGTGGGGGGAGGGACAGCATTAGGAGATACACCTAATGCTAAATGACGAGTTAATGGGTGCAGGAAATCAACATGGCACATGTGTACATATGTAACAAACCTGCACATTGTGCACATGTACCCTAAAACCTAAAGTATAATAATAAAATAAAAAAAGAAAAAAAAATTTCCAAAATCAAACTTATAGAGAAGAAAATTTTAGACAGGTGAAATGATGTCCATGATGAAAAATGCTGTATGTTCTTGCCATTCACAGTAGTTATGACCATTAAATTAGTGGTTACTGAGCAATTCCCCCTAGGGGAAAATACAGGGTCTCAGTCCATTTTTGCTGCTAAAATATAATATCTGATACTGAGTAATTTATAAAGAATAGCTCACACCTTTAATCCCAGCACCTTGATCGGCTGAATTGAGAGGATCACTTTTGAGCTCAGGTGCTTGAGACCAGCCTGAGCAACATAGTGAGACTCTGTCTCCACAAAAAATAAAAGAATTAGCTGAGCATGGTAGCATGTGCCTGTAGTCCAGCTTCTTGGGAAGCTGAAGTGGGAGGATCACTTGAACCCAAGAAGTCAAGGCTGCAGTAAGCCGTGATCATGCTACTGTACTCCAGCCTGGGCAACAGAACAAGACCCTGGCTCAAAAGAAAAAAAAAATATGAAAGAAAGAAAAAAAAGAAGGAAGATAAAAAGAAAGGAATCTAATTCTTCACAAATATGGAGGCTGGGAATTCCAAAGTTAAGGTTCAATGTCTGGTGAAGGCCCTAGTCTCTGCTTCCAAAATGGCACTTTGAATGCTGTGTCCTCACATGGCAGAAGAGATAGAAGGACCAGAGAAGCTGAACTCACCCCTTAAATCCCTTGTATAAAGGGACTCATCTCATTCATGAAGGTAGAACCCTCATGGCCTAATCACCTAATGAAGGTTCTGTCTCTTAATACTATCACATTTGGCCTTAGGTTCCAACATATACATTTTGGGGACTCATGTACCTTTAAATCATAGCATAGGATTAGATTCCTGTGAGCTTCTGGTCACAAAATTTTCCTCAACCAATCAATATAAGATATTGTTTTATATTTGTGTCTGTTTAAAGACACCCTATTTAATATACGTTGTTAATGGATTAACATTGAACTCATGGCCAACGGCACTGTAAGTCATGCTGAACAAAGCTTGTCTAACACACACGTTTTCTCCACAAGGCATATCACAGCCTTCTGGTGTTAGGAACACTAAACAGCACCTTGGCCCTATGTTTGGGGCTCATTTTGAAAAGTGAAATTAAGATAAAAAGTACAAAAATGTAAAAATGTGGCACTAAGTAGACCACAAAAACAGGTATTTATTTACCTTACGAGAGGTGAAACCAGAAGGTAGAGTATTGTCTCGTTTGACCTCAACTGGGAATAACTCAAAATTTTTTGCTAGTTTACTAATGACCATGAACGACTTTAAAAGCATAGCAAGTACTGATTTGGGGGTTACAAATGCATTTTAGCAATAGGTGAATTTACAAATAAAGAATCTGCAAATAATAAGGATCAACTGCAAGGAAAGAGTAGGCTTTACTGAGGAAAACCTTAGTGAACTTGAAGAAATGGAAATAAGCATCATCTAGAATGAAGCACCAAAAAATAAACGATCAGCTTTAAGTAGAGTAACAGACAGTGGGCTCTCTTTATCTGCGGGTTCTGCATCCATAGATTTAACCAACCACAGATCAAAAATATTTTTTTAAAAAGGATGATTGTGTCTGTACTCAATATGTACAGACGTTTTTCCCTTGTGATTACTCCCTAGACCAGCAGTCCTAAACCTTTTTGGCACCAGGGACCAGTTTCATGGAAGAAATTTTTTCCACAGACTGGGGGAGGTGGGATGGTTTCGGGATGAACTGTTCCATCTCAGTTCATCAGGCATTAGATTCTCATAAGGAGCGTGTAACCTAGATCCCTCGCACGTGCAGTTCACAATAGTTCTTGTGCTCCTATGAGAGCCTAATGCTGCCACTGATCTGTCAGATCTGAGCTCAGGCGGCAATGCTTGCTGGCCTGCTGTTCACCTCCTGCTGTGCAGCCCATTTCCTGTCTGTGGCCTGGGGGTTGGGGACCCGTGCCCTAGAGAACCAAGTATAACAAGTATTTACATAGCATTTACATTTCATTAGGTATTAAAACTAATCTAGAGATGATTTAAAGTATACAAGACAGCAATATGCAAATACTTCACTATTTTATATAAGAGACTTGAGCATTGTAGGAGCTGGGTGTCTGAGGGAGTCCTGGAACCAATCCCCCAGGGATATCAAAAAGACAACTGTGCATGTAATTGGAATCCCTGAAGGTAGAGAGCAGAAACATTATTTGACAAAATCATGGTTGAAGTATTTCTAAATTTGCTGTAAACTTCAAACCCACAGGTACATGGAGCTAAAAAAAAAAAATCCTAGGCCAGAAATATGGCAATATGGATAAATGTACACTAAGGTTCCTTATAATCACATCACTCAAAACCAGCAATGAAAATAAAATCATAAAAGCAGCCAGAAGGAAGAGGGGTGGTGATGGAATAAATTATATACAGAAGAACAAAAATAAGGATGACAGCAGATTTCTCATCAGAAACAATTCAATCAGAAGATAGTAGAGCAAGATCTTTAAAGTCATGAAAAAACTATTAACCTAGAATTCTATGCCCAGGGAAGTTCTTTCCTGAAAATGATGGTAACATAAAGACATTTAAGTCATGGAAATGCTAAAATAATTGACCACTAGAAGGCATGCATTACAAGAAAGGTTAAAAGAAGTCCCTGCAGCAGAAGGGAAATGATAGCAGGTGGGAATTTGTATCTACATAAAGGTGAATAGAGTATAATATTAAGTACATGGGTAAACAGAAAATATTTTTTCTTATTTAGATATCTTTAAAAATGACTGTTTACATTAAAACTAATGGCAATTTTGAGATTTATAATATATGTAGACATATGACAATAATAACAAACAGGTCAAGCGGAGAGAAATATTTAAGACTCTTAGAATATATGAAGTGTAATCTTACTTGAGCATTGACTATTTTAAGTTCAACATGTATACTCTAAATTCTAATGCAACCACTAAAACAATACAAAAATACTTATAGCTGATTAGCCAAGAAGACAGTAAAATGGAATCACAATAAATAATTAATCTAAAGGAAGAAGGAAAAAAAGAGAACAAAGAACAGGTATGATAAATGAAGTGGGCAAACTTCTATAAAAGACCAGATAGTAAATATCTTAGACTTTGTGGGCCACATATAATCTCTGTTGCATTTTCTTCTTTGTTCTTCCTACAAACTCTTAAATAGATAAAAATCTATTTTTAGTTCATAGGCCATAGGAATACATACCACTGCCAGATTTAGCCAGTGGGCTTGAGATTATTGATCCCTACTTTAAACACCAACCAAAATGTAGAAATTATCAGATTGGATAAAAAAGCAAGGCCCAATCATATGCTGCCTGTAGGAAACCCACTTTAAATATAAAACCACAAATAGGTTTTTTTTTTTTTTCCCCCAGCTTTTAAGTTCAGGGGTACATGTGCAGGATGTGCTGGTTTGTTGCATAGGTAAATGTGTGCCGTGGCAGTTTGCTGCACAGATCATCCCATCATCTAGGTATTAAGCCCAGCATCCATTAGCTATTCTTCCTGATGCTATTCCTCCTCCCACCCACCAACCTATTACAGGCCCCAGTGTGTGTTGTTCCCTGCTATATGTCCATGTGTTCTCATTATTCAGCTCCCACTTATAAGTGAGAACATGTGATATTTAAACCACAAATAGTTTAAAGGTGAAAGCATGGTAAAAGATATACTAAGTTAACACTTATAAAAGAAAACTGGGATAGGTATACTAATATCAGACAAAATATATTTCAGAGAAAATAACATCATTAATGATACAGAAGCTCATTTCATAATGACTAAGGTGTCAACTTGTTAAGATGACCTAACAATCTTAAATGTTTATTTACCTAGTAAAAGAGTTTTGAAACCCATTGAGCAAAAACTGGTACAATTGAAATAGAAATAATAGACAAATCCATGGCAATAATCAAAGATTTCTATATTCATTTCTCAATAATTGATAAAATAGGTAGACAGAAAACCAGTAAGGATATAGAAGACTTGAATAACACTATCAACCAACTTGACCTAGTTGACATTTATAGAACACTCTACTCAACAATAACAAAATGCACATTCTTTTCAAGTGTACATGGAATATTTACCAAGATAGATTATATTTGGGCCATAAAATAAGTCTCAATAAACTTTAAAGGATTCAAGTCATACAAAATATGTTCTTTGACCACAATGGAATTGATATGAAATCAATAATAGAAAAATATCTGAAAAATCTCCAAATATCTGAAAACTAAATAAAACAATTTTAAGTAAATTATGGGTCAGAAAAAAAATCAAAAAGGAAATCAGAGCATTTTAATGGAGGAAAAAAAAAACGGCATGTCAATATATTTGCAATGCAGCATTACTTAGCAGAAAATTTATGGAACAAAATGCCTATATGAAAAATAAACGTCTTAAATAACCTTACTTCTATCTTAAGAAAATAGTAAGAGAAAATCTAATGGAACCCAAAGTAGGCAGAAGAAAGTAAATAATAATAATTAAGATTGAAATGAATAAAATAGTAAATAGTAAAACAACAGAGAAAATTAATGGAATAAAAGCTGACATTTTGAGAAGCTTTAAAAAAAGATAAACCTCAGTCAGACTAATCAGGAAAAAATAAGAATACATATATCACCAATATCATAAATGAGAGAGGTGATATCACAGATTTTACAGATATTCAGTGGATAATAGGAAATCAAATGAACTATATATATATGCATGTATACATATTCTACAACTTGGATGCAGTGGGTAAATTTCTTGAAAGACACAAACCATCAAGGCTTACTGAAGAATAAATATGTAATACAAATAGCCCTACCTCCATTTGACAATTCAAAAAATAAGTTAAAAAACTTCACATTAAAAAACTCCAGCCCAAGATGTCATCAATGATGAATTCTGCCAAACATTTAAGAAAGAAATAATACTAATTATGCAAATTTTCTTTTAGAAAATTGAGTGGGAAGCAATATTTCCCAACTTATTCTATGAAGCCAGTCTTACCCTGATACCAAAGATGAGAAAAATGCATTTCAATAAAAGTAAAGAATAATATATTTCACAAGATGCAAAAATTCTTAACAAAATATCAGCGAATCAAATCCAACAATATATAAAAAAGATAATACATTATAATCAAATTGAGTTTATCCTAGAAATGTAAGGTTAGTTTAATATTTGTAGCTCACCATTCACTAACACACACACACACGCACGCACACCAATAGATGTAGGAAAAGCAGTAGCTAAAAATCAAAATCTCATCACATTAGGAATAGAAAGAAAATCCTTCAATTTGATAAGGAGCATTTAAGAAAAACCTACATCTAATGTCCTAATTAAAGAAAAAAAATAAACCTGCTGTTTCCTTCTAAGGATGTTTGCTCTCGTTTATATTTAATGTTGTGTTGGAGGATCTAGTCACTAAGGCATGTAAAACAAAAGGACATTCATATTAGATACAAAGATACAAAATGATCTTTATCCAAAGACTACATGATTGTCAATATAGAAAATCCTATGGAATTTTTAAAAAAGGTACTAGAACTAATTAGTTTATTATCACTGCAGGATAAAAGATAAATGTTCAAAAGTCAGTTGTGCTTCTGTACACTAGCAATAAAATCAGAAATTTTAATTTTAAAACTTGTCATATATAGTAGCATTAAAATATAAAGTACAAGTCATGCATGTAACAAAAGATGTGTAAGATCTATAAAGCAAAAGCTATAAAACATTACTAAAAGAAATGAATGTATTCTTACATAAATGGAGAGATGCGTTGTGTCCCTGTATCACAAGACTGAATATTGTCAAGATGTCAATTCTACTCTCAAAGCAATCTATATAATTGATGCAATCATAATCAAAATATCAAAACAATATTTTAAAGGTTCTTCTATAGGTTGATTCTAAAATTCATACGGAAATGCAAAAGACTAGAATAGCCTAACAAATTTAGAATAACAAAGTTGGAGGACTTATAATATTGAGTCCCAAGACTAATAATGCTACAGTAATACAGTAAAGATACCATTCATGTGAATATAGACAAATAGGTTATTTGAACAGAATACAGAGAATTTAGGAATACACTTGCACATATATGGTCAGTTGACTTTCAAACAAGGTACAGAAGAATTTCTATGAAGAAAATTAGTGTTTTAAAAAACTGATGCTAGAAAAATTGGATATCGATACTCCTTCCCCCAACAAAAACTCTTCAGTTCATATCTCACATAATATATAATAATTAACCCAATGTGGGCCATACACTGATGTGTAAATTCTAAAACTAACAAGTATCTAGTGAAAAACATAGGAAAAAAATATCTGTGACCTGGGATTTAGCAAAGATTTCTTAGATACTATGCCAAAATTATAATTCTTAAAAGAAAAGAGTGAATCGATTGGACTTCATCAGAATTAAGAACTATGACTCTTTGAAAGACATTGTTGAAAAACAAGTCACACACTGCAAGAAAATATTTGCAAATTACATATAAGATAAAGGACTTGCATACAGAATGCTTTAAGAACACTAAATGCTTACAATAAGAAATCAAACAATTTGATAAAGAAGTAATAAAAGATTTGAATAGACACTTCCCCCAAGAAGATATACATATGGAAAATAAACATAGGAAAAGATGTACTAACACCAAAAGTTAGTACAGAAATGCAAATTAAAGTGACAGTGTCTAAAATTAAAATATCTGATCATATCAAGTGTTGTGGGGCAGAGATGGAGCAACTGGAACTCTCATACACTGATGGTGGGAATATAAAATGATATATCTGCTTTGGAAAACAATTTGTGATTTCTTAAAAAATAAATACATACCTACCATCTGACCTAGTCATTTTGCTCCTACCCATTTTACTCCAATCAAAGCAAAAGAATATACCCACACAAAAACTTGTACAAGAATTTTCATTACAGCTTTATTGGTAATAGCCCACATCTGGTAACAATCCAAATAAATATCAATTGGTCAGTGGACACATCATGATATGTCTATATAATGGAATACTACTCAGCAATGAAAAGGAATGAACAATAGCATGCATGAATCTCAAAACAATTATGCTGAGTAAAATAAGACAGACAAAAAAAGTTTCATATTATATATTTTCATAAAATTCTAGAAAATGCAAAATCATTTACAGTGACAGAAAGCAAATAGATGATTCCCTGGTGATAGGCAGGGGCTGGGAGAAGGAAGTATTACAAATAGGCATGAGAAAATTTGGGAGAGTGACAGATGTATTTATTAATTTTATTGTGTTGGTTTCATGTGTTGGTACAATGTCATCAGATTGTACATTTTAAGTATGTGCGATTTATTGCATGTCAGTTATATCTCAGAAAAGCTATATATGTGTGTAGACAGAGAGATAGATATAAGAGAGAAAGAAAGAGATAGCAAGAGAGACAGAGAGATCAAGAGAGAGCATGAGAATGCCCTGGATTCTGGAATTAACTCTCACCCTTGATCCAAAGCAGGAAACAGCAAATCATCCTGTTAGCCTTTATTTTAAGGGTGCTTGTATTTTCCTAAATTCAGTCTGTAAGTTACCTCAGAATAATAGATGCCTTCTTCGTACCACTTTCTGTAATCCTTATACTCATCTTGTGGTTTGGGCATCATTATGTGTATTTTATAAATTAGTTGCCTGAGGCAGTGAGCTATTAATTAACTTGCACAAGGTCACTACCAATAGGATTGGAAACCAAGTATCTCTTGCTCCATAGCACATACTCATTCCACTGCCACAAGCCCACCTCAGTAATCAGGTGGCCTGAAAGTACGATGTTTTGGTGTCCCCTTTCCCTCAGCAATCTCCTGCAGTTCAATAAGACTTCGGTTGTTCCTAAAACCCAGTTAATAAATATGAATGCAGACATGCACTGGCAGGTCACTATCTTTGACCAATGAAACAGGCTCTCCCTGTTTTTGTTTTGTTTTGTTTTGCCAAGTGAACAGACTCAATTCATTGTCTTTTCTATAACTTGTGTAAGAGTCCAGAATGCTTTTCCTGTTGAGTGAGGTAAGACGTCCCCAATATCTGGAAGTGTGGCTGGAGGCAAAATGCAGCCACACTTCCAGATATTGACACCTGCTGGTCAAAAACATGAACATCCAGAAAGAACATGTGGAAAGACTAATAAAACATTATTACCAATCTTTTTGGATTTCAGACTTTCCTCAGTAAAAATGTTTATGCTTTCACCTATAATATATGTATATTTATATGTAATGTACAAATACTAACATATATGGCATAAGACATACAGGAATGAATTTTAAACATAAAATAAAGGTGGAATAAACATTAATTTAAAGATAATATATTTCATTATTGGTGCCAAAAAATGATATTTTGAGAGTGATGTGAATGGATATTCTTCGCCATTAAAAAAGTCCTGGTTTAACCCATTGTGAATACAAAAAGTGACTATTTGGTTTAGTTTATTTAGTTTATTTCAATAATGTTTCAAATGGCTTTCATAGCTGAAGATGTTACTGCAGAGAAAAGCATAAATGCAAATGCAAGTGGTTTGCACTGGTTGTGCTTACTAAATCAATAGCTTCTACTCATGGATTATTCAAGATTTTGATTTTTAAAACACTACTGGTAAATGTCTATCTCCTTGATGTAAGTCAGTTGTTCTGGCAAGCGAATGGAAGAGGTATTGCCTTTTTTTAATTATTTTTTAAACAAGATTCTGTTAATAGTTTTTAAGAGTGTAGGAGTTTTTAAGTGACACTCATTATTTTCAGGAAAAGAAATAATGAGGAAAATGATTTCAAATACTCATTTTCAATGTTCTTTCCATTGCTCAGTTTTCTTTCATAAAACAATCACTTTCTCATTTATTGTAAAAATGTTACCTTTACCTATAAAGGACAAAATAAATGTGTTGTTTTAAATATCTGTATTATATCAACAGTCTCTCTAAATTACAGAAGGAAAGCAAAGTTGGAACACTTCTCTTTTTTAAAGAAAAAAGTATATAAGTTGTCTTGAAGTTCTGCAACTCTTTTTTTTTTTCATTATAATTGGGATGAAATTGCATCTATGCTTCTTAGTATTAGATTTCAAATCTTAGTCCACCAAATTTTAATTTGCTTTATATCAGTTCTTTTTTTCTTAATTTTTATTTTATTTTATTATACTTTAAGTTCTGGGATACATGTGCAGAACGTGCAGGTTTGTTGCATAGGTATACACGTGCCATGGTAGTTTGCAGCATCCATCAACCCATCATCTACATTAGGTATTTCTCCTAATGGTATTGCTTTCCTAGTCCACCCACCCCAACAGGCCCCGGTGTGTGATGTTCCCCTCCCTGTGTCCATGTGTTCTCATTGTTCAACTCCCACTTATGAGTGAGAACATGCAGTGATTGGTTTTCTGTTTCTGTGATAGTTTGCTGAGAATGATGGCTTCCAGCTTCATCCACGTCCCTGCAAAGGACATGATCTCATCTTTTTATGGCTGCATAGTTTTCCATGGTGTATATGTGCCACATTTTCTTTATCCAGTCTATCACTGATGGGCATTTGGGTTGATTCCAAGTATTTGATATTGTAAACAGTGCTGCAATAAATATACATGTGTATGTGCCTTTATAGTGGAATGATTTATAATCCTTTGGGTATATACCCAGTAATGGGATTGCTGGGTCAAATGGTATTTCTGGTTCTAGATCCTTGAGGAGTCGCCACACTGTCTTCCACCATGGTTGAAGTAATTTACACTCCCACCAACAGTGTAAAAGCATTCCTATTTCTCTCCATCCTCTCCAGAATCCATTGTTTCCCGACTTTTTAATGATCGCCATTCTAACTGGTGGGAGATGGTACCTCATTATGGTTTTGATTTGCACTTCTCTAATAACCAGTGATGATGAGCTTTTTTTCATGTTTATTGGCCTCATAAATGTCTTCTTCTGAGAAGTGTCTGTTAATATCCTTTGCTCACTTTTTGATGGAGTTGTTTGTTCTTTTCATGTAAATTTGTTTAAGTTCTTTGTAGATTCTGGATATTAACCCTTTGTCAGACGGATAGATTGCAAACATTTTCTCCCATTCTCTAGGTTGCCTGTTCGCTCCGATGACAGTTTCTTTTGCTGTGAAGAAGCTCTTTAGTTTAATTAGATCCCATTTGTCAATTTTGGCTTCTGTTGCCATTACTTTTGGTATTTGTCATGAAGTCTTTGCCCAGGCCTTTGTCCTGAATGGTATTGCCTGGGTTTTCTTCTAGGGATTTTATGGTTTTAGGTCTTATGTTTAAGTCTTTATTCCATCTTGAGTTAGTTTTTGTATAAGGTGTAAGGAAGGGGTCCAGTTTCAGTTTTCTGCATATGAGTAGCCAGTTTTCCCAACACCATTTATTAAATACGGAATCCTTTCGCCATTGCTTGTTTTCATTAGGTTTGTCAAAGATCAGATGGTTGTAGATGTGGGGCACTATTTCTGAGGCCTCTGTTCTGTTCCATTGGTGTATATATCTGTTTTGGTACCAGTACCATGGTGTTTTGGTTACTGTAGCCTTGTAGTATGGTTTGAAGTCAGGTAGCATGATGCCTCCAGCTTTATTCTTTTTGCTTAGGATTGTCTTGGCTATACTGGCTCTTTTTTGGTTCCATATGAAATTTAAAGTAGTTTTTTCTAATTCTGTGAAGAAATTCAATGGTAGCCTGGTAGGGATAGCATTGAATCTATGAATTACTTTGGGCAGTATGTCCATTTTCACAATATTCATTCTTCCTATCCATGATCATGGAATGTTTTTCCATTTGTTTGTGTCCTCCCTTATTTCCTTGAGCAGTGATTTGTAGTTCTCCTTGAAGAGGTCTTTCACATTTCTTGTAAGTTGTATTCGTAGGTATTTTATTCTTTTTGTAGCAATTGTGAATGGAAGCTCACTCATGGTTTGGCTCTCTGTTTGTCTATTATTTGTGTATAGGAATGTTTGTGATTTTTGCACATTGATTTTGTATCCTGAGACTTTGCTAAAGTTGCTTATCAGCTTAAGTAGATTTGGGGCTGAGAGATGATGGGGTTTTCTATATATACAATCATGAAATCTGCAGAGATAATTTGACTTTCTCTCTTCTGATTTGAATACACTTTATTTCTTTCTCTTGTCTGATTGCCCTGCCCAGAGCTTCCAATACTATGTTGAATAGGAGTGGCGAGAGAGGGCATCCTTGTCTTGTGCTGGTTTACAAAGGAAATGTTTCCAGTTTTTGCCCATTCAGTATGATATTGGCTGTGGGTTTTTCATAAATAGCTCTTATTATTTGGAGATACATTCCATCAATACCTAGGTTTTTGAGACTTTTTAGCATGATGGGGTGTTGAATTTTATTGAAAGCTTTTTTTGCATCTATTGAGATAATCATGTGGTTTTTGTCATTGGTTCTGTTTATATGATGCATTACATTTACTGATTTGCATATGGCGAACCAGCCTTGCATCCCAGTGATGAAGCCGACTTGATCATGGTGGATAAGATTTTTGATGTTCTGCTAGATTTGGTTTGCTAGTATTTTATTGAGGATTTTCGCATTGATGTTCATCAGAGATATTGGATGGAAACTTTCCTTTTTTTTGGGCCTCTGCCAGGTTTTGGTATCAGGATGTGGCAGCCTCATAAAATACGTTAGGGAGGAGTCCCTCTTTTTCTATTGTTTGGAATAGTTTCAGAAGGAGTGGTACCAGTTCCTCTTTGTACCTCTGGTAGAATTCAGCTGTGAATCTGTCTGGTTCTGGGCTTTTTTGTTTGGTAGGCTATTAATTACTGCCTCAATTTCAGAACTTGTTATTGGTCTATTCATGGATTTGACTTCTTCCTGGTTTAGCTTTGGGAGGGTGTATGTGTCCAGGAATTTATCCATTTCTTCTAGATTTTCTAGTTTATTTATGTAGAGGTGTTTATAGTATTCTCTGTTGGTAGTTTGTATTTCTGTGGGATCGGTGGTGATATCCCCTTTATCATTTTTTATTGTGTCTATTGGATTCTTCTCTGTTTTCTTCTTTATTACTCCGGCTAGCAGTCTATCTATTTTGTTAATCTTTTCAAAAAACCAGCACCTGGATTCACTGATTTTTTGAAGGGTTTTTTGTGTCTCTGTCTTTTTCAGTTCTGCTCTGATCTTGGTTATTTCTTGTCTTCTGCTACCTTTTGAATTTGTTTGCTCTTGCTTCTCTACTTCTTTTAATTGTGATGTTAGGGTGTCAATTTTAGATCGTTCATGCTTTTCCCTGTGGGCATTTTGTGCTATAAATTTCCCTCAAACAGTGCTTTAGCTGTGTCCCAGAGATTCTGGTACATTGTGTCTTTGTTCTCATTGGTTTCAAAGAACTTCTTTATTTCTGCCTTCATTTCGTTGTTTACCCAGTAGTCATTCAGGATCATGTTGTTCAGTTTCCATGTAGTTGTGTGGTTCGGAGTTGAGTTTCTTAATCCTGAGCTCTACTTTGATTGCACTGTGGTCTGAGAGACTGTTTGCTAAGATTTTCATGCTTTTGCATTTGCTGAGGAGTATTTTACTTCCAATTATGGGTGGTCAATTTTAGAAGAAGTGTGATATGGTGCTGAGAAGAATGTATATTCTGTCATTTTGGGGTGGAGAGTTCTGTAGATGTCTATTAGGTCCACTTGGTCCAGAGATGAGTTCAAGTCCTGAATATCCTTGTTACTTTTCTGTCTTCTTGATCTGTCTAATATTGACAGTGGGGCATTAAAGTCTCCCACTATTATTGTGTGGGAGTATAAGTCTCTTTGTAGGTCTCTAAGAACTTGCCTTATAAATCTGGGTGCTTCTGTATTGGGTGCATATATATTTAGGGTAGTTAGCTCTTCTTGTTGCATTGATCCCTTTACCATTATGCAATACCCCTTCTTTGTCTTTTTTGATCTTTGTTGGTTTAAAGTCTGTTTTATCAGAGTCTAGGATTGCAACTCTTGATTTTTTTTTTTTTTTTTTTGCTTTCCGTTTGCTTGGTAAATATTCCTCCATCCCTTTATTTTGACCCTGTGTGTGTCTGTGCATGTCAGATGGGTCTCCTGAATACAGCACGCTGATGGGTCTTGACTATCCAATTTGCCAGTCTGTGTCTTTTAATTGGGGCATTTGGCCCATTTACATTTAAGGTTAATATTGTTATGTGTGAATTTGATCCTGTGATTATGATGCTAGTTCGTTATTTTGCCCGTTAGTTGATATAGTTTCTTCATAGCATCGATGGTCTTTACAAATTGATATTTTTTTGCAGTGGCTGGTACCGGTTTTTCCTTTCCATATTTTGTGCTTCCTTCAGGAGCTCTTGTAAGGCAGACCTGGTGGTGACAAAAACTCTCAGCATTTGCTTGTCTGTAAAGGATTTTATTTCTCCCTCTCTTATGAAGCTTAGTTTGGCTGGATTTGAAATTCTGGTTGAAACTTCTTTTCTTAAGAATGTTGAGTATTGGCCCCACTCTCTTCTGGCTTGTAGGGTTTCTGCCAAGAGATCTGCTGTTAGTCTGATGGGCTTCCCTTTGTGGGTAACCCGACCTTTCTCTCTGGCTGTGCTTAACATTTTTTTCTTCGTTTCAACCTTGGTGAATCTGATGATTATGTGTCTTGGGTTTGTTCTCCTCGAGGAGTACCTTTGTGGTGTTCTCTGTATTTCCTGAATTTGAATGTTGGCCTGTCTTGCTAGGTTGGGGAAGTTCTCCTGGATAATATCCTGAAGAGTGTTTTCCAACTTGGTTCCATTCGCCCTGTCACTTTCAGGTACACCAATCAAATGTAGGTTTGGTTTTTTCCCATAGTCTCATATTTCTTGGAGGCTTTTTTTTGTTTCTTTTCATTCTTTTTTCTCTAATCTTGTCTTCACACTTTATTTCATTAAGTTGATCTTCAGTCTCTGATATCCTTTCTTCCACTTGATCAATTCAGTTATGGATACTTGTGTATGCTTCATTAAGTTTTCATGCTGTGTTTTTCAGCTCCGTCAGATCATTTATGTTCTTCTCTAAACTGGTTATTCTAGTTAGCAATTCCTCTAACCTTTTTTCAAGGTTCTTAGCTTCCTTGCATTGGGTTAGAACGTGCTCCTTTAGCTTGGAGGAGTTTGTTATTATCCACCTTCTGAAGCCTACTTCTGTCAATTAATCAAAATCGTTCTCCATCCAGTTTTCTTCTCTTGGTGAGGAGTTGTGATCCTTTGGAGGAGAAGAGACTTTTTAGCATTTTTGCACTGGTTTTTCCTCATCTTCATGTATTTATCCACCTTTGGTCTTTGATGTTGGTGACCTTCAGATGGGGTTTCTGTGTGGATGTACTTTTTGTTGACGTTGATCCTATTCCTTTCTGTTTGTTAGTTTTCCTTCTAACAGTCAGGCCCCTCTGCTGCAGGTCTGCTGGAGTCTGTTGGAAGTACACTCCAGACCCTAATTGCCTGGGTATCACCAGTGGAGGCTGCAGAACAGCAAAGATTTCTGCCTGTTCCTTCCTCTGAAGGCTTCGTCTCAGAGTGGCACCTGCCAGATGCCAGCCAGAGCTCTCCTGTATGAGTTGTCTGTCGACGCCTCCTGGGAGGTGTCTCCCAGTCAGGAGGCACGTGGGTCAGGGACCCACTTGAGGAGGCAGTCTGTCCCTTAGCAGAGCTCAAGTGCTGTGCTGGGAGATCTGCTGCCCTCTTCAGAGACAACAGGCAAGAACATTTAAGTCTGCTGAAGCTGTGCCCACAACCGCCCCTTCCCCCAGGTGCTCTGTCCCAGGAAGATGGAAGTTTTATCTATAAGCGCCTTATTGGGGCTGCTGCCTCTCTTTCAAAGATGCCCTGCCAGAGAGGAGGAATCTAGAAAGGCAGTCTGGCTACGAAGGCTTTGCTGAGCTCTGGTGGGCTCTGCCCAGTTTGAACTTCCAGGCGGCTTTGTTTACACTGTGAGGGGAAAACCGCCTACTCAAGCCTCAGTAATGGTGGACGCCCCTCCCCGTGCCAAACTGGAGCATCCCAGGTCAACTTCAGACTGCTGTGCTGGCAGCAAGAGTTTCAAGCTAGTGGATCTTAGCTTGCTGGGCTCCATGGGGGTGGGATCCACTGAGCTAGGCCACTTGGCTCCCTGGCTTCAGCCCCCTTTCCAGGGGAGTGAACGGCTCTGTCTCTCTGGTGTTCCAGGTGCCACTGGGGTATGAAAAAGAATTCCTGCAGCTAGTTCAGTGTCTGCCCAAACGGCCTCCCAGTTTTGTGCTTAAAACCCATGGCCTTGGTGGTGTAGGCACCCAAGGGAATCTCCTGGTCTGCAGGTTGTGCAGACAGTGGGAAAAATGTAGTATCGGGGCTGAAGTGCACCGTTCCTCATGGCACGGTCCCCCATGGCTTCCCTTGGCTAGGGGAGGGAGTTCCTCCACCTGTTGCACTTCCCATGTGAGAGGATGCCCCACCCTGCTTCGGCTGCACCCACTGTGTAACCAGGCCCAATGAGATAAGCTAGGTACCTCAGTTAGAAATGCAGAATGCACCCGCCTTCTGCGTTGATCTCGCTGGGAGCTGCAGACCAGAGCTGTTCCTATTCGGCCATCTTGCCAACTATCGGCAAGTCTTATATTTGCTGTGCCACATGTCAACAAGGAAACCTCTCTTTGGAACAAAAGATTTTCATAGTCCTTCCACATTTCATTACATCTATTATAAAGATACATTTTTATTTGAAGGTGTCATTAAAAAATAAGCTTGATCTGATGAATGACACACCGTAGCACTTTATGTTATTTTGCTTCAATTCATTTTTGCAATGGCTTGCATTGTTCTACAAATGATGCAGTGATTGAATTGCATATGTTTGACTATTTCTGCGACCTATTCCCAGAATTCTAGACAAATAATATACTATACTAGGGGTTAATTTATGCAGCACTTTTTTGTTCCGTAAATTACAGTGATATAAAAATAAGTCGTTTACTTTTGAGAACATATCTTCTGCAGGACATCTGTTCTTTAATGACTCACAAATTATAGTTGTATGTATATTTTATCATTAAAAGAATCTAGTAAATACTATAATGTTAGCATGGTAGAAACGTTGTGCCTTGACCAACTGTATAACAAACCTCCCATACTGTGTAACTTGTTCCAATACCTGTTTTTTAAAATCTTTAACAAAGCTTCTCTGCATTTTCAAATAGTATTTGCTAGCAGAAGAATGAATGTTGATTGCCAATATTAATTTATTTTTGTTGTTTTGGTCATTTTGGCCACAGCAAAAATATGTTTTTCAGTGGTATGTAGATTTCTGTGCTTTGATGATAAGCAAGGAATCTCAAAAGATGTATTTAAAAATGTATCATTATGGTGAGTGGATATTTACAAATTACTAGATTAAGATGCATGATTTTAAAGATTGCAAAAAATTGTCAAGATGAGTTTCATGTTAGAAAAGTTTGCAATATTAGCATTTACTTTAATCAACTGTTTCTTTGCAAGAATCTTTTTTTCGGGCACTTGGTCTCTTTTTAACTTTTATTTTAGATTCAGATGTACATGTGAAGGTTTGTTACATAAGTAAACTCATGTCACTGGGGTTTGTTGTACAGATTATTTATCACCTAGGTATTAAGCCCTGTACCCAATAGTTATCTTTTTAAAGCACTCATCTATTGTGCAAGGGTTAGTTTTGTTTAAACTAGGCAAGATCTCTAAATACACCTGTCTGAGCACTTGCTGTGGAACATATGAGAGCACCACGGTCAACCCTCCATCTCTGGCTCTACCACTCTCCAGTCTGTTATCTGGACTGAGTGAGGAGGTGCTGTTACTAATACTAAATATACTACATATTATTTTCAAAAGAAAGTCTTGATACTTTCTTTTTATATTTCCAGCATTACTCTGTACGTACACACACATTTGTTGTGTACACATCACTTTCGAGACTACTCTTATATAGCAGTCTTTGATGATATGAAAATCAACAGAATAAAAATCAGGATTTCTGACTTTTGGAATGAATAAATGCATTGTAAACGTTCAAGTACAGACAAAGATTTCACTGTGACTATTTAAAGAGATTGTTGAGACAATGAAGGGCAATTTGTGCAATTTGTAGTGGACAATAGGATTATAAATATTTCTTGAAGCTATCTGGTTTTTACTCAGCTTCATTCATTTGAGTCCAAGATAATATACTTGAAACATTTCATATTTAGAGAATTTAGGGAAAGTTGGAAAAAATGCTGAGCTCTTTATAGATTACCTCTACTCAAAAAAATCACTTAATTAAAACAACCTTTATTTGCACCCAAATAACTAAAAAGGAGTAGTGCTTTAAAATGTCAGAATACTTCCCATGGGAGACTACTAAACTAGTTTTGATAAGGGTCTAATAACGGTTAAACAATAATGAAATAGATTGGAAGGAGGAATCTTCATTCTGTATCTACTAAAAGATTAGGATCTTTGTTGTGGTTAGCATTGATTGTCAGGAATTTCATCAAATACAATATTCAGCTCCTACTTGGTGATTGGAGATTGTATATCAGAAGGAGTAATGCAATCTTAAAATGGTGGACAAATACAAAATGTTGCATGAAATGTGAGAACCTGTATACAAAGGTTTTTGCCTTAACTGTTTATAGCAGAATTTCAGTTTGATTTGCTTATATATTAAGTAACTTTTGCAAAAAATAGAGCCTTCAAGCAAAAAGTGAGAAATCCAATATGATGGTCTTTTTCAGATACACCAGGATCTGCTAACCCAAGGCATCCCTAGTATATCTTCCTTGATTAAGAGGGAAGCTTATGGACTTGGACATTGTGATGAATACTTAGATAAAGACTAAAAATTCACATTATAATATTGCTGCATTCCCAAGACTCTAATTGAGCATGCTTTTGAAAAATCCATGGTGAATGGTCTGATGAATTAATTGAAAGAGACCCAAGAATTAGCTTGAGAGTCAGATGCAAAAAGCTCTAATATGTGAATGTTTTTCTTTGCCACCCAAATCCCTATTTAAGACTAAAGGATTTTCCTCCAGCTGCTGGGAAGCCAGTTGACACCTCTCAACCGTTAGTCTTCTCTGGGAATTATCTCACTAAACAGAGCCACTTTATACAGATTTAAACCCTCCTTCTGAGGTAGCACACATCCAAAACTGTGTCAATGTGCCAGTTCTTGTTGTCTGAGGTCTCGTTGTGAATGCATCACTATTCATCTCCCCCAGCCTCCTTCCCTACTACTAATTGTGTCGATTCTGAGAGTGTTCCCTAGTAATTTTCATGGTCACTAATCTCCATCTTGTATTGGGCTTCCTGGAGGACCCAGCTGGGGACACAAGGCCAACTATCTGTCCTTAAGTACAAAGTGGTGCAGTGAAAAAAGTACTGAACTTAGAATGTCTTTTGAAGCCCTATATTTACATCTTGGTTTTAGCATGAGCTGGTGGCATGATCTTGGGCAACTTATTTCATATATCTGATTATTCATTTCTTCATTTGTGAAATGGAGGTTATTATATTAATATCAAGACACTATGAAAATAAGTATGATAGTGGATGTGAAATTTCCTAGAGAAATACCTGGAGAATAGTAAGTGCTCACAAAAGCCTGGAAAAAACTGTAAAGAAGACATTAGTGTTTTTTGAAAATTGCCCCTCTGAAAAATACCTAAACATCAGGAAGGGAGTAGGTTGTCCAGAAGTTTTGCACTGTCCTATAGAGGCATTATGTCACATTATATGGTAGTAGGTATTATTAGTCTTAGTGGAGGAAGGAAAGTCAGGACAGGGGATCAGAAACACTGGTGGATAGAAAAGTAATCTATTTCTGGCATGGCTTTAACAGTCATGATGATTCCTTTGTGTTGGGTTTTAAATCGGATTATATATTTATTAAAGACGAAGAACCCATCATTTTCCCCCTTCTTTTTTCCCCCTATTTCCAAGTAGTGGTTAGTGTAGTGACTTGAAAAGAGTAGCTGCTCAATAAATACTTTTTACATGATGAATTACAACTCTTTCAATGGAAGCAAAGAATTTCATAGGGAGATGCAGAAAACAGCATAATCTATTTCTCACTTTTTTTCCTCAGAGAAAATCTAAATCTGAATTTCCTTGAACTTGTTCTGGAAAAAGAAAATAGGAATACATATTATGAATAGTTCATAGAGTTCATAATTTCATGATAGATGATGTTATTGTAAAATGTCTTATGATAAAAATATTTAGGAAACATAACTCCACAGCAGTTAGAAACATCTAGATGGGAAACATATTAGCTGCCCCCTTTATCATCATAAGATGACAACAGAGTTACAATAAATAAATGTCTGAAAGCTTAGCCCCATCGTCTGTTTTCTTATAGTTTAAAAGCTTATTTTCCGTCTTCTCCTGTTCTTTAGGAGTATGGTAAGTAAATACTATGATATCTGAATGTGTGTGTGTGTGTGTGTGTGTGTGTGTGTGCATGAATTATTCCCTGAAGAAACACATTAATTTTTTAATTATCTTGTTTCCTTCTTAAACAGAATGTAGGCTGGGCACAGTGGCTCACACCTGTAATCCCAACACTTTGGGAGGCCAAGGCAAGAGGATCTCTTGAGCCCAGGGATTTGTGACCACCCTGGGCAATATAACAAGACCCCGTCTCTACAAAAAGTTCAAAAAATTATCCGGGAATGCTGGCATACACCTGTAGTCCTAGATACTCAGGAGGCTGAGGCAGGAGGATTGCCTGAGCCCAGAAGGTTGAGGCTGCAGTGAGCCATGATTGTACTACTACACTCCAACCTAGGCAACAGAGTAAAACCCTGTCTCAAAAAACCAAACCAAAACAAATTCCCAGAATATAGATGTGTTTTTGGTTGGTGAGTTTCTCATTCTTGGGGGAGGAAATATGATAGGATGGAAAAAAGTTGAGTTTTCAAGTTAGATAGACCTGGGTTTCCTTGTCTCTGACTTGAATGAGCCATAAAACCATAAAGAGGACATTTAATCCCTATAAGCTTCACTTTCCTTATCTGTATAAAAGACGTAATGCCTCACAGAGTTGTGGTAAAATTAAATAAATTTATTGATGTGAACCACTCGGCACGAAGCAGATAATCCCTTTGATCATATAATCATCTTTAAATTCCACAAAACCAGATGATTTTGAGTCAATAACAGCATTTGTAGAAGAAGCTGGTCTTTTTTCCAGAGAAGTATCCTCAGTTACATTGCCAGCCACAAAATCATTTCTGCAGACATTTTTATGTAGCACTCTTCTTTGCATCTGCCCTTAACAAATCACTTTGACCTCCACTCCCAAATTATACTCAATGATTCCCAGCCCCAGGGGCATTAAACTTCCTGGATGTAATTGTTCACCTTGACTGGTTAAAGTATCTTCTTTCTACTTCAATACTCATATCTACTGACTGATGTTTCTAGGGTTGACTCTAAGCAATTTTCGTCAAAAGAAGTTCAATAGGAATAGTTACCATTTATTTATAACTTATTTTGTGCGAACAGTGGTATTTTATTCAATATTTTCAACAATGTTATGATACAGTTTTTAAAAATCTCATGCTACTGATAAAACTGTGGTTTAGTGAGTTTGGGTTACATGACCAATGTCACACAATATGTTCACATCAAAGCACGTGTTAAATCTACATCTTGCTGGTGTCAAAACTATGGCAGTTCCCATTGGGCCAGTCTGCTTCTTCTCCTTTCAGGCCTCCTTAATTCTGATGATGAGTAAGATGTTGAACACTTCTTGTGCCTCTGTGTACTCATTTTTAAGTGGATATACAAGATCAACTGTTCTATCTTTACAGGCTATAGTGAATGTCAACATAGGTATAAATGTTTTATGGAAAATAAGCTGGAGGTCCTTAAACCTAAGACCTATTAATGCAAAGAGAGGACAGAAATGGTTTTTGAATGTCATTTTTTGTATGATGACATTGTCTGTGGTTGATAACAGATCTGATAATCTGTTTCTTAACTTTTCTGTTCATAATTACCATCTTATTCTTAGCACTTTGATGGAGAAAGGCTGGTTAATAATTGCTAGCCAATTTACCAGCTCTTATAACAGGTGGCTGCACAACATGCTCATATGGCCTTAGAAAGGGGCCAGCTCCCTGTCAAAAGCAGTGGGCTCACTTTTCTTCAGTAATAATGGAACTGAATATGCTGTTTAGTTGGTACTAAGTGCAGAGATCCCTGGTGATTTTCTTTGTTTGGAAAAGGTAAGACTTTGCACAGTACCATAAAACAACTGCAATGCAACATGAAACAGGAGTGCTGTACTCTCAGTTGCTGTTTATGAACTCTGTTTTCAATAACCAAATAAACTCCAAATTTTACTTTTCCAACGAGCTTTTTACTTAAAAAAGTACATAAAGTTATTATGCACTATTTTCATGGTGTTTTTCTAAGCAGAGGCTCTTATTTGTCTATATGGAACACAAAAACGAGCAGGAGAAATGAATACTGTGCAATAGTCATGATTTCTAAAAGAGATGCAGTGTTCCATTACAGTCCCAGGGCCAGTTTGGCTGGGGTATTAGCCAAGTTATGAAAAGCTAGGATTAGGATGGGCTATACTATCTCAGGCAATCTGCCCAGGAGACAGTCAAAATCTCTAAGGAAGAGCTGTAAAGCTAACTTCAGTGAGACCAATTACAGACACCAAGTCTAAATTGCCAGAGGTGGGATCAAACACATGCTTTCAAGAGTTTAGGGTCAAATGGGATGGAGTAAGATTAAGAACAGGTTAGAAACAGAGAGAAGGGTCCAGGGAAATGTTTAAGAATACCCTTGGAATGTTCCTATACATATTTATCTATTCATCAGTGTGCATAGCATATGAGATGTCAGCCTGGCTGAAAGAAAATCAGAATGCATATATTGCTCATATTTTTTTATCTTGACAAAACTATATATAAGCAGCTTCTTATAAGATATAGCTGAAAGAATATGTGTACATTTTCTTTTTTTTCTTTTTCTTTTTTTTTTTTTTTTTGAGACGGAGTCTCGCTCTGTCGCCCAGGCTGGAGTGCAATGGCGTGATTTCGGCTCACTGCAAGCTCCGCCTCCCGGGTTCCCGCCATTCTCCTGCCTCAGCCTCCTGAGTAGCTGGGACCACAGGCGCCCACCATCACGCCCGGCTAATTTTTTTGTATTTTTAGTAGAGACGGGGTTTCACCATGTTAGCCAGGATGGTCTGGATCTCCTGACCTCGTGATCCGCCTGCCTCGGCCTCCCAAAGTGCTAGGATTACAGGTATGAGCCACCGCACCCGGCCGAACATGTGTACACTTTCTATAAGGACCCTTGAAGTGCAAACATAACCACAGCCTTTGATTCCCCCTGTGTTGCTGCTGCATAATGTTAGGCACAGAACAGTTACCCAACAAGTATCCCCTATGGACTAAACTCATCTTCAGGTTAAGAAGTAAAGCCCCTTTGAAATAGGTCTAGCAGCAAAAGATACATATATTTATATTTAGAAACTATATCTTAAAAGCATTGTACTAAGAGATAGAAAAAAATGCTTAATCTTCAAAGATTAATTTTTAACAGTAAGTCACTGGAGAAGCTCTAGATGGATGATTTTACTGACTAATGCAATGCACCTTCTAAATGCTTAATTTATACCTGTCATTGCATTGTTAGGAAGACTCAAAGTCAAGTGAAATTGGCTCTATCCACCATATATTTGTTCTACTCTAATACATTGTCAAGGTTGATTATTTAATGTAGGAAATACCCTTGGAGAGAGAAAATATTGGTAAGATAACTAATAAATATAAAACAAGCCAGTTGACCTGTATCCTAAGTGGTTTATGGACAAGTGGAAAATAAACTTTGGTTAGCCACTCTTCAAAGAGAAACAAGCAGACTGAAGGGTGGTTCTTGAGATCCACAATACTCAAAGCTATGAATGAATTGTTAATTAAAACAATTTAATATATTTTTGTACCTGTGGTCACTAATTAGCAATAATGTTTCATTGGCCACTGAAAGTTTTTCTCTTATGCCTTTTCATTCATATTTATCCCATTCTAGGTTACAGAAACCATATAAGTCAACATGTTGACACTACCTTATAGTGATGATTTTGAAAGTAATCTACATTTCCCCTTTTATTCTTTTTGGATCTCCCCAGTTCTCTTCAGTGAACAAGCATTACTATTGTAACCAGAACAGAAATATGTGCCATAAAAAGTATTACTTTGCAAGGGAAATGGGATTTTATGTGGATTTACTGCCATAGGTGTATCGTTTTGCAATACACCTCCTCCTACTAAATATGAGAGAATATAAGAAAGTAACATGAGTGGAGTTGGGCTAGAGGGAACTATAAGAAATAGCATTTCAAAATGGTCTGTTGAGGAAGGAGCTTGTGTTTTTAGAGCTAGTCAGACAAGGAGTATGTTTATCAGGGACACAGTGAAAGGAATTTTCTGCATTTGTGGGAGTAGAAAATTACTAGCAATTCTTTTGACTCTACAATTGAAAGAGTTAGAGATATACAAAAATATTTATATATTTTAGAAGTCCAAAAAGTTTGGCATTTATCTCATATGTGGCATAGCTATATGGTTCTTACAGACAAAACATCTATATTTTGACAGTTCTCTCTACAGGCCAGCCTCTAGGAAATCTGAGGAGTGGAAGAGTGGGTTGTTTCTTGACTGTGCTTTGTGTGTGTATGCATGAGTGTGTGTGTAAGAGACAGTGGGAGCCCTGTATGTAGTGTTCTGGTTGAGAGTGCTGGCTCTGGAGTCAGAATGCCTGGTTTGACCTCGGGCAAATTACACAATTTTTGTTTAAGTTTCAGTTTTCTTATTTGTAGAATGGGAAAAACTATAGTTCGTTCTTCATAGAATTATTCAGAGGATTAAATGAAATATTGCATGTCAAACTTTTATACAGTATCTGGCATATAATTTCTCAATTATTATCATCATTATTATTAAATGAAGATATTTATGAATAAAACACACAATGAGTCAACTATTGATCACAAGCTGTACTGAAAGGAAACTATAATACCAGGAAATAAGTAACTGGAAGGGAATACTTTATATTTTGTATTACTTTCCTTTTACATTATGCATATTTAAGTGTTATTCTTTTTCCAACTTATTGATCACAGATATTTAACATTTCTCACTTTCTAATAATTTAAAAATATAAATTCCCCACTAAATGTACCTTAGGCCTTATTCTAAAAGTTTTTCTATGTTGTATTTTGAAGTGTATTTAATTTAAAATATTTTGTAATATCCATTGTGATTTCTTCTTTGCATCATGTTATTTACTAGTATATTACTTTTTGCCTTAAAGTCTACTTTATTTAATATTTCTTTGGAGAAAAGGACAATTGGTATGACAAAACATTTAATTAACAAGGAAATCAATATAATTTTCAATTTAATTCCAATTTCAAACAAAGGCAATAAAATTATAATACAGAAAAGAAAGAATTAACAGAACCATGAGAGGAGATAGACAAAGCTAAAATCACACTGGGAGATTTTATCACTATATTTCCAATTTGTTCTATCTCATTAGTGATAGAACAAGAGAAAAAAGTCAAGAATATGCAGAATATTTTTTGAATTATGACAAAATTGACTTAATTAACATATGTAAAACACTATGCCCAACAGTTGTAGAATATGCATTTCTTTCAAACATACATAGAACATTAAACAAATTTTATTATATACTGAGCAATAAAGCAGCTCTCAAAAAATGTGATAGGATTAAAGCTCTAAAATGGATGTTTCTGAATCACTATTGAACTAAGGTAGAGTTAATAATAAAAAGTTAATAAGCATAGTTAAAATATGTGTTTGTTAATATAATCTCTGGAGATTCCATAGATCTGTTTATATTGTCTGTTGTTTCCACTGGATTTTGTTTACGATGTCTTTTCTTGTATGAATTATTTTTGAATATGTGCTGCACAGTGTATTGAAAACATAGAAATACTTTTTGGCCTATGTTAAAGTATCAGATTACCTTTGTTATGCTGTGTTAACAACCTCAATATCAGTAGGTTAACATGCAAGGGGGACCAGATAATGCTCCAGTGTTGCTATATTTCACATGTTGATTTAATGATTCAGTTTGCTCTAATCTTATGATAGCTTCATATTAACAGTTGCTTCCACAATTGCCAAGATAGGGGAAAAATTGTAAAATTGTATTATAAATACTTCTACCTGCAAATACACATATCACTTCTATTCTCATTTTATTAGCTAAAGCAAGGGGACAGGCAAATGCAATTGTTCCATGGGCCTAGAAGGGGAGGAAAACTGGTGGAGAGTAGCACTAATGTCTACTGCAGAGTACTCTTCTGGTTACTAGATGTTAGGTTCAGTCTCTTTTCTGCATGTCAAATACACACACTCTTAACTCAAAGTCACTAACTTGAAATCCTCTCCAAACATATCATTGAGCTGAAAATCCAGTATTTTTTGGTAATGTATGGTAGTCTCTCCATTAGGGTGTGATGGATAGTAATATTTACATCAAATCTAGATGTGGATCTATTGATCCAGAGATCAATGAACTAAAAATATAAAGTTACCTTCTGCTCCAAACCAATATACAGTGGTGAAATGGGGATTGTATCATTACAGAAAACACTCTCATTTTGAAAGAAAAAGAGTGGGAGACCCGCAGAAGTAACTGAGTCATAGTAATACTGACGTCATCTGGAAAATACATTTCAACAGGTCCCTATTTGGATAATTTTTTATTTAGACAATTTTGTTACCTGGGAAGTCTTCCCCAGTCCACTATTCTCTGTGGTCTCTGGATATTCCCTTTGAAAGTTATTTTTCTCCCCTATTTTATCTTTCTTGGCCCTATATATGGCTAGGAAGAGAAACAGGAAAATTGTGTACCAGTTTCAAATACTTCATTGCCTAGACAAGTCACATGGCTACTCCCAAACTTGAATGGATGGGGAAAAGCAAGCTTTTCCTGTGCATAAAAGATAATTAAAAATATGAGCCAGTAGCACTAATACTCTACCAAATGTGGTGTTCTCTTTTATTAAAGAGGATTTTTATTTGCCTCTGCAGCTTTCAGGTCTGCAAGCAACCTAGGGTCACTTTAATCTAGTTTCTGAAACTAAGATTTTCTGGGCTACTCAGATGAGCTAATATAGGGCTGCAGACTTTTCAAAAGTTGGTTCTCATGCAACACAGTCTAAGAGTGGGTTAGAAGGTTAGGGATCTAGAAAAAGAAACTATATTAACTAACATGGAAGTGTAGGCTGTAAAATTAGTTTGGAAAGAGGGCCAGGGTATCAGCAAGGAGAAAGACATTGATGCCACACCAAAAGTTGCCATTTTCTCACTTTTCTATATAGAAGCCTCACTTTTTTTAGCCATGCCAGTGGGAGAGGATATGCATTAAGAGAAATTAAAAGCTGTAGCATCAAGAGTCCTTCCAGCCTCAGGATTTTCAGATGCAATATAGACATCTAGTAAAATCTGAATTTCAGATAAACAACAAATAATTTTTAGTATAAGAAGTGTGTCCTTCACAATATATAAGCTATATTTATGGTAAAAAGGCTTATCTGTTACTCAAATTTAACTGGATATCTTGTATTTTTATTAGCTGAATCTGGCATCTCTATCTAAGTGGGAAGATGTCTGGGGGAAAAGCTGCTGAATTGGTTGGACTCATGGTGTGAACATTTGAGAGAGATGTTTAACATTAGAAAGATTATGCCCTGCTCGAAGTATGGAAAAATTTCAATTTGGCTGGAGCTTAGTTTGAATAGGTGAAGCCATAGTGACAAGACAAAAGTCAGGATGAACAGGGACAAAATCCTATTGTAATTCCCTCCAGACTAAAAACTTGAATATTGTAATTACTCAAAAATTCACATGGGATAAGTGATAAATTGAGAGTTAAAGGAAGGCAAATTGCATTCAGGAATGAGTAGAAATAACTGAATAAGGATTGCTTACTTATTGATACAGTGTTCTTTGCTTAGATATAATTTAAGATTATGGATCCATAATGTCTAAGTCAAAATGTTCCAGTTGTTATAACAACATTATAATACCTTATTATGTCACTTTTCAGCACATTGTTTAGAATATGACTACATTATTTTAAACTACAGTTGCCAGGAGAACCAAGATGCTTCTCACATTTAGTTAATGCAGTGGTTGCTCAGACAAAACACAAAATCATTTGTAACTGCCATATAAATTTGTGACATGATGAAAAATGTCATAAACATAAATGGGTATTATTAAATTAAAACTCTGAGATATAATTATCTGAAATTTAAAAAGCTGGCTATGAGAAAAATTTCTGTGGGTTTGATTGATAGTTCCTAAACATTTTACTTCTCTCTAGAACTGCTCTGGCATCTTTTCTGCTTTTTGCCAGTTTCCCTCTGTGGCCTATGCGTGTCTGAGAGCACATTTTTTTTTTATCGTTCCTTGCGTTATGGCTAGTTGTATTCCAATTGTTTCTCAAACTTAATAAAACGAGGATCACTTTTAGAAGCAAAATTCTTTCTCTTCCCATATTAACATAAATTATTTTAATAAAAACATCACTTAAACATGTTCAAATGTGAATCAATGTCTTAAAAAAGACAAATTTCTAAATTATAAACTCCTTAAAAATACTATATTTTAAAATTTAGCATCATTAATTTAACACTGTAGATTATATTGTCTTGATGAAATTATTATATTCTTACTCAAGAGTTGAATTTAGTGAGGACTGCTAAGACAAGAGCCCTTTAAATTGCATGTTGCTCTACTACTGTGGTAGCTATGGCAACTCATTTTCTCAACGAGTTTTCTGTTTTCAAACTGCTGGGAACCACTTATTTGTTTAGGGCATTGTGATCTCATTTGTACTTAGCTGGCATAAATTCATCATCATGAATTATGTTCAGTTCCATTTCTCCCACCCCTTTTCATAACAAAAAAGCAGTAATCTTTGGTGATAACATGAATATAAATTGGACAGTAAAATCACATGAATAACACCTAGTACAAGGTTGTCATACAAACAATCTTGAAATAAAGACTATGTAAACTACAACAACCTTTCAAGACATAGAGAGTACAATACGACATAAATAGAAACAAAATGTTAAAAAGTGTGGGGATGAAGTTAGGGTGTAGACTTTTTGTTGGTTTTCTTTTTATTTGTTTATGTAAACAGTGTTAAGTTGTTATCAGCTTAAAATAATGGGTTGTGATAGTGTTTGCAAGCTTCATGGTAACCTAAATAAAAAAATTTACATTTGATACACACAAAAAAAAACAGTAAGAAATTAAATCCTACCACAAGAGAAAAGCATCTTCACTAAAAGGAAGACAGGAGGGAAGGAAAGAAGGAAGAGAAGACTTCAAAACACCAGAAAACAAAAAACAAAATGACTGGAGTAAGTCCTTACTTATCAGTAATAACATTGAATATAAATGTAAATGGACTAAACCCTCCAATCAAAAGACATAGACTGGCTGAATGGATTAAAAAAAAAGAAAAACAAGACTCAATGATCTGTTGCCTATGAGAAACTCTTCATCTATAAAGAAACACAAACTGAAAACAAAGGGATGGAAAAGATATTCCATGCCAGTGGAGATCAAAAAAGAGCAGGAGTCACTGTACTTATATCAGACAAAATAGATTTTAAGACAAAAACTATAAGAAGAGATAAAGTAAGCTAGTATACAATAATAAAGGGGTCAATTCAGCAAGAGGGTATAATAGTAAATATATATGCACCCAACACTGGAGCACAGATATATAAAGCAAATATTATTAGAGCTAAAGAGAGAGATAGGGCCCAATACAATACTAGCTGTAGACTTCAACACCCTACTTTCAGCATTGGACAGATCTCCCAGACATAAAATCAGCAAAGAAACAATAGACTTAATCTGCAATATAGACCAAATGGACCTAACAGATATTTATTGAACATGTGAACATTTCATCCAATGGCTGCAGGTTACAAATTCTTTTCCTCAGCACATGGATCATTATCAAGGATAAATCTTATGTTAAGTCACAAAACAAGTCTTCAAACATTTAAAAATAGTGAAGTAATATGAAGCGTCTTCTCTGACCACAATGGAATAAAACTAGAAATCAATAACAAGAGGAATTTTGGAAACTATACAAACACATGGATGTTAAACAATATGCTCCTGAATAACCAGTAGGTCAATGAAAAAATAAAGAACAAATTGAAAAAATTTATTGAAACAAATGATAATGGAAACACAGCATATCAAAACCTGTGGAATACAGCCAAAAAAGGACTAAGAGGGAAATTTAGAGTTATAAGTACCTATATCAAAAACGAAGAAAAACTTCAAGTGAACAACCTAACAATGCATCTTAAATAGCTAGAAAAGCAAGAGCAAACCAAACCCAAATATAGTAGAAGAAAAGAAATAATAAATATCAGAGCAGAGATAACTTAATTTGAAATGAATAAAACAATACAAAAGATCAATAAAATGTTTTTCAGAAAGATAAACAAAATTGACAAACCTGTAGACAGACTAAGAAAAAAAGAGAGAAGACTCATCTAGACAAAATCAGAGATGAACATGGAGACATTACAACTGGTACTACAGAAATTCAAAGGATTATTAGTGGCTACTATGAGCAACTATATGCCAATAAATTAGAACATCTAGAAAAAATGGAGAAATTCCTAGACAAACACAACCTACCCAGATTGAAACATGAAGAAATCTAAAACATGTACAGACCAATAACAAGTAGTGAGCTCAAAGCTGTAATGAAAAGTCTTCTATCACAGAAAAGCCCAGGACCTGAGTGCTTCACTGCTGAATTCTACCAAATATTGAGAGAACTAATACCAATCCTATTCAAACCATTCTGAAAAATAGAGGAGGGGGAAACTCATTATATGAGGCCAGTATTACCTGGATACCAAAACCAGACAAAGGCGCAGCAATAAACAGAAAACTCTAGGCCAATATCACTGATGAATATTGATGCAAAAATCCTCAACAAAATACTGGCAAACAGAATTCAACAACACATTTAAAAGATCAGTCATCATGACCAAATGGAATTTATTCCAGGGATGCAAGGATGGTTCAATATATGCAAATCAATTAATGTATACATCATATCAATGGTGTGAAGGACAAAAACCATATGATCTTTTTAATTGATGCCAAAAAGCATTTGATAAAATTCCACATCCCTTCATGATAAAAGCCCTCAAAAAACTGGGGATAGATGAATATATCTCAACATAATAAAAGCCATATATGACAGACAGACCCATAGGTAGTATCATACTGAATGGGAAAAATCATAAAGCCTTTTTTGTCTAAGATCTGGAACATGACAAGGATGCCTACTTTCAACACTGTTATTCAACATAGTGCTGGAAGTCCTAGGTAGAGCACTCAGACAAGAGAAAGAAATTAAGAACATCCAAATTGTAAAGAAAGAGGTCAAATTATCTTTGCTGATAATATGATCTTACGTTTGGAAAAACCTGATGACCTAACCAAAAAACAATTAGAACTGATAAAAAAATTCAGTAAAGTTGCAGGATACAAAAATCAACATATAAAAATCAGTAGCATTTCTATATGTTAAAAACAAACAAATCTGAAAAAATCAAGAAAGTAATCCCACTTACAATAACTACAAATAAAATACGTAGGAATTAACCAAAGAAGTGAAAAATCTCTACAATGAAAACTATAAAACATGAATGCAAGAAATTAAAGAGGACACAAAAAAAGTGGAAAGATATTCCATGTTCATGCATTGGAAGAGTCAATATTGTTAAAATGTTCATACTACCCAAAGCGATTTATAGATTCAATGCAATCCCTATCAAAATACCAATTACATTTTTCACAGAAGTAGAAAAAAAATCCTAAAACTGATATAGAACCACAAAAGACCTCAAAATAGACAAAGCTATCCTAAGCAAAAAGAACAAAACTGGAAGCATCACATTACCTGACTTTAAATTATAGTACAAAGTTATAATAACCAGAATGGCATGGTGCTGGCATAAAAACAGAATAGATCAATGGAACAGAATAGAGAAACCAGAGACAAATCCATACATCTACAGTGAACTCATTTTTGACAAAGATTCCAAGAACATACACTGTGGAAAGGACAGTCTCTGCAATAAATTGTTCTAGGAAAACTGGATATTTATATGCAAAAGAATGAAACTAGAACCCTGTCTCCCATCATACACAAAAATCAAAATGGATTAAAAACTTAAATCTAAGACTTCAAATGATGAAACCACTAAAAGAAAACATTGGGGAAAATCTTCAGAACATTGGACTGGGCAACATTTTCTTCAGTAATACCCTATAAACACAGGGAACCAACCAAAGAAAACATGAGTAAATAGGATCAAATCAAGTTAAAACTTTCTGCTCAGCAAAGGAAGAAATCAACAAAGTGAAGGGACAACTCACAGAATGGCAGAAAATATTTGAAAACTATCTATCTGACAAAGGATTTATAAACAGAATATATAAGCAACAACTCTATAGGAAAAAAGTTAATAATTCAATCAAAAATGGGCAAAAGATTTAAACAGACATTTCTCAAAAGACAACATAAACGTGGCAAACAGGTATATGAAAATGTGTGCATCATCATTGATCATCAGAGAGATGAATATCAAAACTACAATGAGATATCATCTCACCCCAGTTAAAATGGCTTTTATCAAAAAATCAGGCAATAACAAATGCTGCCAAAGATACGGAGAAAAGGGAATCCTTGTACACTGTTGATGGGAATGTAGATGACTATAACCACTATGGAGAACAGTTTGGAGGTTCCTCAATAAATTAAAAATATAGCTACTATAAGACCCAACAATCCCACTGATAGGTATATACCCACAAGAAAGGAAATCAGTATATCAAAGAGATATCTGCACTTCCATGTTTATTGCAGCCTATTCACAATAAGTATGATTTGGAAGCAACCTATGGATGAATGTATAAAGAAAATGGGGTAAATTCTCTCAATGGAATTTTACTCAGCCGTAAAAAAAGTGAGATGCTGTTATATGCAACAACATGGATGGAAATGGAAGTCATTATGTTAAGGGAAATAATCTAGGCACAGAAAAAAATAGCACATGTTCTGACTCATCTATGGAGGCTAAAAATTAAAACAATTAACTCATAGAGTTGTAGAATAGAAGAATGATTACCAGAGGCTGGGAAGAATATTTGGTGTGTGAGGATTGGGTGGGAATAGAGAATGGTTAATGGGTAGCAAAACATTAAATGAATGAATAAGACTTAGAATTTGCTAGAACAACAGTGACTAAAGTAAAATAATAATGTGATTGTACATTTAAAAATAACTAAAAGAGTATAGTTCAATTGTTTGTAACACAAAGGATAAATACTTGAGGTGATGGATACCTCATTTAGCCTGATGTGATCATTATGCATTGCACGTCTGTATCAAAATATCTCCTGTAACACACAAATATATACACGTACTATGTACCCGCAAAAATTTAAAAAATAATAAAAATAAAGACTATGTAGACCTGTTTAGTAAAGATGTTGCAATTTAAAAAACAACAGCCATTAGCCCTAAAGTAATTAAAGTTCTTCGGTCTTTAAATTGCCTCTCAATGAAGTGCATAAAATGAGAAAATTCTCCATACACAACTAAAATGTTGCCTCTACTTTTGCTACTTTGAGGATACTGAAGCAGACAGCAGTTTCTCCCTGAAACATTCCCTTTTCCATTTTGGACTCCAAATTCTCAAAACCATTTCTCAACATTTAGCCCACCTTATTTTTCTGTTTTACTCTTCAAGCTCATTATGATGTACATTAACTTCACTTCCTCATTTTATGTGGTGTTCTCTGGGCTTCACTCATTACGAACTCCTGTATGGAAAGGAGAATCTGGGCAAGTGTGAAAAAAAATCATTCCCCATTTGAAGGGAAGAGAAGCAAAATACAAAATATTCAGGTACTAGTAATTTTTACTTCTGTTGAAAACATCTTGAGTTTTAAACCTACACTTCCACTTGGCCAGGTATTTAAACTCATTATATCCAATATGGAACTCATTATAGTCCATAGATCTGCTCAGATTCTAAATTCTCTGTTAGCCCCAGACACCATGGGTGAGAGACAGTCACCACGGCAGCTATGGATTTGGATCCTGTTTTATCTCTGCTCCTAGTCCTGACCCCAATCTCGTATCTGCCCCAAGAAAAAGGTAGGTGTTTACCACACTGATGAAAAAAACTAAGGGCTTTTGGAGTTGGGGTTCTAACAGACCAAAATTAATAAGAATAGCAGAATGAAAAGCTGTTAGGAGATGAAGATAATAATATTTGATTGCATACCATGAAATGATTGTATTTTCCCAAGTCTCTGCCTTTATGAGCATTCCATCCTTCCTGTGGTCTACCCAGAAGCGTTCCTGAGGGCCAATATCAGGAATGCAATTGTCACAGCTTTGCTTTCCCATTCACCTTGAGCTTATCTTATTCTCCAGCACAGTTTGCTCTATTTCTTCTCCTTTGCGTTGGCCCTTTTGGAACTCTTCCCCTACCCCCACCAAATATGCTTGTCCCAAGGTATCGAGACTATTTTTCTCAGTCCTAGCTCCCTAGCACTGTAAGCCAGCCCCGTTTTCATGGCAAATCAAACCTGAAATCCCCAGAACCCCTCTGGTTACTAGGGGAAAGTCCTAGTCTCTCTTATGACCATCTTAGCTCTTGAGATTCCATCCCTGTTCTTAGATCTGCGACCCCTGATTCTGGCTTGCCTAGCTTAGGCAATTCTATACTCAAACCAAACAGGCTCCAAAGTAAACCATTATTTTCCCCTTTCAAATTTCCAATGCCTAATGGCTTTCCATATCGATTTTTGATCTTGATTAATGATACTAACACACATTTAATCAAACAAGCTAGTGACTTTGATCTTTTTCTTTTCTTTCCCTTACAATCCACATTCAAAGCCACTTTTCGGCTTGCTGTCATAGCAGATCTCTTGCTTGAACCCACTCAGTCAGTCCTTTATTCCCATGTTTTCTTTGAAATTGCTTCTATAGCTTCCATATTGACCAGTACTCCTGCCTTCAAGGTTTTGAGAGTGCCATTAAGCTTTGCCATTCCCCACATACCAACTAGTAGTTTTTAAATTTACTCTCTTTCCTGGGGGAGGGATACAGAGGCTTTCACTTTTGAGTTATTTCACTACTGAAATAACCCTCATACCACAGACCTGTGAACCAATGTTATAGTTCTGCTAATGAGAAAGCATTCCAATATACATAGGAACCCAGGTTATGATCATCAGGTGTTGTCCATGGATCCTGTGGACACACTATGAAAAACTCATTAACTACTGCTTAGAACTCCATTTACCACTAACCTCCATTTGTCCCCTACTCTAAAAGGGAGCTCTGGTAGCATTTTGCATCTCCAGAAATCAGTGTTCATTTAGCCTCTGTTCAAAAGTCCCTGAAAAGTCCAGGTATTTTACTTTTCCTAGCATATGGTTTGCTGAATAAATAGCTGTAGGACCGTTTGGTGGTAAAAAAAAAAAAAAAAAAAAAAAAAATTGGGGGAATTAAACACTTCTTATGCTTGTTGTGGTCTTGCTGCAGTGTTCTTTTATCATAGGAAACTAATGTTTCCTTTGGTCAGTGAGTTCAGGATTTCTCTGAGAACTGGCCATGTCTAAAAGCTGGGCAAGGGATCATGACTCTTTACTAGGGTAATTACCTTTAGTCTCATAATCATCGACTCTGGATTTTTTTGATGGTATAAATCAAGCAAATTTTTGTTGAATTCCTAATCTTGCCTCTGGCACCAATATTCTATAAACCATCCCAAAAGTTATTTGTGTATCAGGGCCCCTGATTACCACTCTGACTTTGCTGTTAATTGTGATAATTGACTCACCTTGTTTACTGACTGTTCAGTGATACCATGTAGCTTCCATTATTCCGGGTCCCATCACCCTCATTGCTATGAAGTAGCCCAGTCCTGCAACAGCATCTCCTACCATGAGTGCTGGCCTGTTAATAACAACCACACTCAGCTTCTCAGTGAGGCTAGTGCCCCTTTCACCAGGATGTTCTTTGTCTATTTTGTTACATGGCGTGTCCTCCAGGTCCTTCAGAGGAACATAAGTATCTGCTGGGTTTTCTAATCTAGCATGACCATTTTTCTGAGCCATGGGAGCCTTTGCTCCATGAACTGTCACATAGTAGTTCTCACATTTCTACTCTATTAGCTGTGTCAATCACTTTTTCCAAGCTTCTAAGTGTCACTTTTGCAGCACATTTGCACTTTCTCTTGAGGTCCTCACCAGAGTGTTAAATTCTGTACCATGAGAATGTGCTCTTCAGATAAACTCTCCCTTCAGTATCTAGAACACTCAGGGACCAGTTCCTTGTGCATTATCAGGCACCCCTGGGAACCAGGTCCACATACAGTATCAAGTACCCTTGGGATCTAGTATTGCCCCACCCCCAGCAGGGTCCAGTCCATGTATACCATCTAGCCCTTGGCAGTGCAGATTAGTCAAATTCCTATAGCTCCTTTCCTCCCTTATCAGGCGCAGCACATCTGTGCCAGGGTTTGACAATTAGATATTCATTCTCAGCCAGGATGGTAGATGCTGAGAAAAGGAGCATTGTATTATGTCACCTGCCTCATATGAAGCTTCTTTATAATCTTTAGTAAGGAGGAGCTACAGTCTGCTAAGAGAGGTGAGTGGCTTCTACTTCAGGCCTATTGGTTTCGGGGGATTTGCCACTGCACTCTCATAGATTTTCCAAGTTTTAATGTCTTACTGTTTCCAGAATAGGGTCCTGGCCTTGAAGTAAAAATTCTACCAGGGCTGAGGATCCTCCCTTCACTGAAGCTCTGCAACACTTAAGTCCAGCACCTGGTCTTCAGCTTTGTTTTGCCTCTGGCTTTAGAAAATGAGGAACTTTAAATGCAACTTACAAGGCACCCTGACTTTTACAATAAGTCTTGAATTGATTATTAATCATATTGAGCCTCTCTTTATTTCTCTCTGATGAATCAGTGGTACTCAGCAAGTCACCCTATCCCACTCACCCAGTGAGTGTGTCTTTCATACCTCTCAAGTGCCAATTTCATCAGTTAGTGTGACCCCTTCCACCTGTGTCTTGTCACATATTACCACTGGTGATAGTTTTGTTAATTGCACCATTACAGTAGGCCAAGGACTATCCATACTGCATCTATCTCTAGCAATGGGATTCTCATTGCCATGTTCTGACAAGTGATCAATTTTCCAAAAGAGTCTGCTTTCTAAGACCACTCCTGGCACTGACTATCTTCAACTGAGTTCCCTGAAAATATACTTTTAGCTGAAGGATTGTGTGCAGATGTTTATTGGTGATTGCTTCTGAGAGATACATGTGTAGGGGAGTTAGAAAGGTAGGATTGGGTAAAGAGATACATAGATCTGTAATGTTGCAGTGGCGGCCACAGCCAGTTTTATAGTGGCTCTGAAACTTTGGCTTTGTCCCAAATTGAACTAAAGGGGTAATGCTGGACTTTTACATGCTTTCATCAGCTAGACATAGGTTATAGACCTTCCCTGGGATAAGCCTTAACCTTGGATAAAGGCAATTCACAGTGAGGGCCTGCTGAAGTAGGCCCTCAGCAGCCAATATTCTGAGAAGCTGGGTTTGGATGAGTAGGCCCTGAAGAATGGAGCTAAGAGAATCTCACATAACTCACCATATCTTTTTATCCTTTAGATTATGAGCTCTGCAAGATCAGAGAATGACAATTTTGTCAATTTTCTTCTCTGTTTTATCCTGAGTCTAGAATAGTGTGTGTCACATAGTTGAAAATAATCTAAAATCATTAAACCCCAACTATACTCCCCTTTAATTATCTTTCAAATTTGTATATATTTTCTATTTCTACTGTTGCCTTAGCACATATCCCATCATATATTGACAAAATAATGCCAGAATTTTCTAACTAGTCTCCTTCTTTAGCTACTTTCTAACAAAACCATTAAATGTAAAAGTCCTCTGTTAATCCTACAATATTGATCTTGTTAAAAGCATTCTATGGCTTCCAATTACCTATAAGATGAAAGTGTGTATGTTAGATACAAAGCCCTTTATGATTTGGTCTTGAGTTGGCTCACCTGAATGCTCTCCTGTTATTCTTCCCCAGCATTACTACCCTGTGAAATAAACATCAGGTAGTGTATGAGCCTTAGAAACTCTTATATTATTCAGAGTTATTGAGTATGTTGTTTCTTCTGTCTGTTGTATCCTTCTCATTCTTCTTCATCTGGTAAATTTCAGTTATTCTTTAGGATCAAGTTTATGTCATATTCTGATATAGTTTTTGGCTCTGTGTCTCCACCCAAATCTCACCTTGAATTGGAATCCCCACATGTCAAGAAATGGTCCTAGTATGAGGTGATTGGATTATTGGGGCAGTTTCCCCCATGCTGTTCTCATGATAGTGTGTGAATTCTTCTGAGACCTGATGGTTTAAAAGTGTTTGGCAATTTTGGCCTCACTCTCTCTCTTCTGCCACCATGTAAAACGTGCATTGTTTCCCCTTCACCTTCCGCCATGAATGTAAGTTTCCTGAGGCCTCTTCAGCCAAGTGGAACTGAGTCAATTAAACATCTTTTGTTTATAAATTACCTAGTCTCAGGTACTATCTTTATAGCAATATGAAAACAGACTAATATAAATCCTTTGTATACACAAGAGTTTTCTAACTCTTTGGGGCAGAATTAATGGCTCCTTTCTCAGTGTTCTAATGGCATTTAGGACATAATTCCATTATAAGAGGCTATTCTAATTGCTTACCTTATATTTCTTTCTTTGACCTGTTCTCTCTCACTAAAGTGGTGCTAGCCCTCATGATGTATAATCTACCTTTCTCTCATGCCTAGATCAGACTAAATGTTTGTTAAATGAATGAGTGAGTGATTCAATGTCTGTTGATTAAGGGTCAAGTATGTACTGCTAGTAAGCTAAGTGCTTTGCCTAAAATAGAGGATAAAAGGCAGGTACCTACCTTACAGAGCCTATGTTCTTGGGAAGAGTATTATTATGAGTTGAGAAAATTAAAGCAGAAAGACTTTAATGAATGGCAGCTCAGGGAATTGACTCAAAGACTAATGCTTAGTTGACATAATCATGACTAGTCAGAGAAAGTTTCTCTGTGGATTAATTTTGTAATTTTCATGAAATAAGGCTGTAAGGATCATAGCTGAACTATCTTCTATTCATGTTTTCCTATTATGCCTTTCCTCTGTGTTCTGCCATGGCATGTACTTAACCCAGTTAGAACAGAATACTGTATTCTCACATGACAAAAGTGATTATCCTTTCAGTTGCCTCTGAGATAATTATAACAGTGACTGGAGCAGATGTTGTTTAAATTATTTTTGTGCATAATATTTTCCCTGATGGTCTTTTGAAACTAAAATACAGACATTTCACATTAGAGTGTGATAGCTGAGATGATTGTTCACCTTTAAATCCAATGGATCACACTTTACATACCCTGATGAAATATTTAATGCATAGCTCCAAATTCATCCTCCTGGGATGTAGATTGGTGACGTTACAGAGGGTTAGTCTGAACAGAATATGATACCAGTTGTTAGCTAACACTAAGGAAAGTTACAGGGAATAGTCAGATTGTGGAAGGAGAATATTAGGTTGATGTAGGATTGGTATGTGGTTATATTTTATGCATGACTTCAGATATTGCTATATAGATATAGAGGAAAACAAAGGAAAAATAAAGAAAGAAGACATGTGAGAATGAAATGCCTCTTTTCCAGTACAACCTTCATGTTTGGGGGAGGAAGGCTGCACATTACTTGAGTATACATTTGGTTTATCTGAGCTCAACAGCAAAGTTCTGCCTGAGGAGAGTGTCTGTGTGAAGATGCTATATGAGCCAACTTTGCTGTATCACTTTCCCAGTAAAAGGCAAGTCTGAGCTTGTTAATAATTAAAAGATACAAAAACTAGAATGATACATGATTAGATGTGGTAAGGTTTTTTAAGAATGCCGTTTTAAATTGTCCATAATAATTGTTGGAGTTATGTTTTGAAATAATGCTTTGTTTGCATGTTCTTATTCAGCTTCCCCCAACTTCTTTCTACAGTGGAAAAATTTGCACCATACCTTAAAACTAAGGCTATCATTAAAATCTCTGAGAAAATTTATACGAAAAATAAAGCCAATTCATCAGGATAAAGAAAAGCATGACATTTGTGCTTCTCCCACTAGTTACCTTGTGATTCTGTGACCCAGGATCTTTGTTGACCCAAAACACAAGGAGATCAATCTTCTTCTCCAAGGGTACTATTACTCTTTCATATTTCTATATTCATTTGGATTTTGTACGTTTATGAGGTCCTGAAAGAAAGAAATGTATTCTGGGGACATAGTTTTAATGTGCTCCAGTTTTTCAGAGGATCAGGTAGTGGGAAGAGAGGATTCTTAGTATGAAAAATAAATTAAATTGATGCCTGCTAAACATGAGAATTTAGTAGTAGTATATAACTCCAACTCTCCCCCCAGATCTAGATCAAAGGAGATTCAACTGTGTCCAGAAGGAGATTCAACTGTGTCCAGAAGGAGAAGTGTGGTATAAAAAAAAATTAATCTACTCTTTGTCCCTTGTTCCTGGGAGGGAAACTAAATCCTTGGAACCCCCAGAGTGATGGAGCTCTTTTTCATTTGTAGTGAGCCCTGATAGTTAATGCTAATGAGGTGACTCATTATGGGCCCTAGATAGCGTATGCTAGCAAGATGCCTCCGGATGGGGTTGGCCATCCCAGGAAGACCAACCGTGTGATTAGAGGATTTGAAGATGTTGAGTCATTTGATATCAGCTGACTTCCAAACCTTCAGAGAAGGCATGAGGACTAGAGATTAAATCCAATCACATGGCCTGTGATTCAAACAATCACGTCTATGTAATGAAACCCTGATAAAAACTCTGGACACTGAAGTTCAGTGGGGTATACATTGATGTACTGGGAGGGTGTCAAGCCCTGACTCACTGGGAGAGGGCATGGAAGTTCCTTATCAGATATCACTCTATGTGTATCCCTTATAATAAAATGTATTCAGGAGTATAGCACTTTCCTGAGTTCTATGAGTCATTCTAGTGAACTACTGAAACTGAGGAAGTTAAGGGAGCCCTCGATTGTACAGACAGTCAGTAGTGTGGGTGGTATGAGGACCCGCAAAGTTGTGGGCGGTATCTAAAGTATAGTCTTGTGGGTGTCTGAGCCTTTAACTGTGGAGTCCAATGCTAACTCAAGGTGGTTAACCTTAGAATTCTATTGCAGTACACCCAATTGGGGATTAAACAAAACAACAGGTGAAAAGAACAGAGACATCCACACGTCTTGAGTATTGGCAAAAAAAGTCTTTGTAAAAGACCCACTGTCCTGCCAACATCTTCCAGGACTGGACAGACCTCCAACTACCAATATGTGCATTTATTTACCTCACAGCTTTCACCTAAGGTGGGATAATTCTCAAGTATGTAATGTACACTGGTTCCTAGGGTTTTCCCATAGATTTGCCTACAGTGTTATCTGGTCCAACAATACACCCTTTTTATGTTGTCTTCCTTTACCTTTATCATTCCCTCTCTTCTATTGGTGCTTCCTATACCTTCTAAATAAACTACATGGCTTACAATATTTTCCCCAGAATCTGCTACTGGGAGAATCAAAACTAGATAATCTTCTGGACTGAGGGTGAATGAGAGGGCAAAATAACACAGGGCTCACTAAAAAAAATGATTATATTACATTGGAATGGAAGCAACATCTTAAACAGGGAATGAATGAGCATAATTATGAAAAATTATGCAAAATGTTTTACTATAGAAACCCAAAGAGAAGTTTGAAAACTGCTTGACAGTGTCAATACAATAAAAACTATGTAATGTGAATAGACAACCGTAGAAGGTGCCAAATTATGAAAGCAAAGATAAAATGTAAAGGGAGTTCAGTGAAATAAGGATAGATACCATATTTAATAAAAATCCTATAGCAGAAAACTAAGTGATTTAGAGCTCAAACTTAAAAAGATCATCTGGAAGACAGAAAAAAATGATAAAGAGAAGTAATGTGAGATGAAATTTAAAAGTTAAATACGATAACTCTCTAATATTTGTGTTAGCTTTGACATCTCCTGACCTTTGAGCCATATGTACAAACAGCCATTGGACATTTCTTTTTGACTTTCACAGTGAATCTCCAAAGTCTGGATTCATCAGCTTTCTTTCTGTGTTACATATTTAAAGTTGGCTAGAAATAGAAACCAATTATCTTTAACATCTCCATTATCTTCCAACACCCCACTCTAGGCTTCAACAGTGAAGCAATGTAAGTTCTTTTGAGCCTACTTGCTAACTATCTCTCAAATGTGTCTGTTTTTGCTTATGTCCACTGCCCCTAATCTAACTAATCCAGCCCTCTATCCCCTCATGCCTGGACCATTGCAAACTTTTAATAAATTTACTGATACCAATCTTTTCATTCTCTAGTCTAAACTGTACACTGCAGCCAGGTGATTCTCCCAAAGTATAGTTGTATGATTTCAGTGCTTGGGAGCTTTGTTGACTTCCACTGTCTTTGAGATTATAGGCCATGCATATCCATGCATAACTTGAATTGACCCTAAGTGACCTAGCCACTATCCTGCTCTTATCTTCATTAGTTGAGCTTTCTATAACATGAATCTATAATTCCTCAAATATGTTACACATTTTTTTTTTTGCTGCCAAAGCTATTTGGCATGCTGTTTTCTCTGCCTGGAACACTTTTCTTGCCTCTTTTACCTGACTGATTTTTACCTAAGGCTCTCTTTGACTCGCTGACCTAGTTTGAGCCCTCTTGATTTATTGCTTCCTAGTACTCTCTAAATACTCTAGTATATCACATTTTATTGGAATGGTGTCTTTATTACCTGTCATTCTTGCTGTTTCTTAAGATAGGAAAAAAAGACCATGTATATTTTTCTCATCACTATATTCTCTATACCTGGAATGATTCCTGGTACTATTCACTTAGTAAATATTTATTGAATGAACTATTGAGTGAGTGAATGAAGGAATGAATGGGTAATATTAGAGCTTTAGCTTAGAGAAGTTAGCTATCCTTGAAGAGATAACATCATTAGAATAGAAACAATAATCAAAGGCAAAATTTCCTGTGATAGGGAAAGAAAATCAGTGCATGCTGATATACAAGATAATATGAAATGTCCAATGGCGTCTTTCCTGTTGTCTAAAAATTAGATATTGAAGCTTTCAGTGAAGAAAAATAGCTGCTAAGCTGAGAGAAATACCAGCTCTTGGAGGCTAGCCGCCACCACCAAGGCTTAATGAAGGATCTATTTTACATATTCAGCAGCCACTCTGTAAAACTTTTGGGCTGCCTAAGTTGTCCTCTATCTTACCACCTTCCTGCATGGGCGAAGTCGCAGAATTGGGCGAATGTTGCTGGAAACCTTGAAAAAGATACATGGAAGAAATGGCAAAGTTGAAGAATGAGTGCAGTGGGGTAGGGCAGCTTCCATTCCCACTCTTATTCCCACTCTTTGGTATGGTGATCTGTGAGTCAGATAAACAACACATAGAGTGGTTAGGATTCCTTGTAATTCCTAGAGAAGGCTGTCTTCTAAATGACAGAATCCTAGCAGCAAGAACTGATGAAATGCCTGTGGTATTGAATTCAGGTACATCAGGAGAGATCAAGCCTGAACTGAATCTTCGTCACCATAAAACTGGGTATAGAAATATTTTACACCTTGGGGTGAATCTGGGGCAATAGAATAGCTGGGATAATTGTAGCACACGGGCCAGTCACCTATAGCCACAAGAACCCTAGTCAGAGGATTTGGGGCAAGAAAGCTCTCCCAGAGAGCATAAGTGACTTGATGCTGGGAATGAGTGCTCAAATACTAAGTGCTGAGTGTGACTATGGAGGTATACTAGCATCTGGATATCTACTTTAGCAACTAGATACAGACCATTGCCCTGCCTGTCATAGACAAGAAAACTATGCGAAGTCTGGAGGTGCTGATGCTTCATACTTATAAGTTAGTGTACAACCCAAGAATGGTATCAACCTGAATCTCTGCCTTCACATATATTGGATTCCTGTGTTCATTTGGGACAGATGTGCCTTTAAGTTACATTCGTACCAGGTATGAACTGTCTTCTCTGAATAATGGATACCTTTTCACAAATTTGAAACAATTAATATAGAAAAATTTGGATTCAGAAGACTTTCATCAATCACAAGAAAATTCCATATTGTATTTGTCAATGAAATAAGGATTATTAAATACTTTAGTACTTAAAATTTTGAAAAAAATTTGAATGATGTCAGTCTTTTAACATGTACTTGTAAAGTCAAAAATTGTTGATGAAATTGCAAAAAGTTTTTCATTAAAAAGTTAGGTCAAGACTGCACATAGCCACATCAACCATAAAAGCTATTTAAAATTCAACCATCTGATACCTACCAGAAAATCACTCTAAATATAAGACCACATAGGTGAAAAGTAAAAGGACTGAAAGAATAGTAGCAGCCTGAATCTATGTAAACATCATATATGTGTATATGTCATGATGTTAACATTAAACAGAAAGAAAGCTGGAGTAGTTATAATAATATTACAAAATGTAGATTTCAGATCAAAGAGTATTATCATGGATTAAAAAGGTTATTTCCTAATGATAAAGGAATTAACTTCTCAAAAGAAAATAACACTTCTAACCATGTATGCACGCAGTAACAGAGCTTCAAAATACATAAAGAAAATTATAGCGCTGCAAGAAAAAATGGACAAATTCATAATTGTAGTTAAATATTTTAATAGTCTTTTCCCAATAATTTATAGAATAGAGAGGTAGAAAATCAGTAATGATATAAAATAATTAAACAATACTGTCAAATAACTAATCTAAATGACATTTATAGGATACTTCTTTCAGGTGTTCTCCTGCCATGGGTGTGTGAGCTGAGCACCTATGTTTTGCAAGCCAAACCAGGAGGGGTGTGGCCTGACAGCTTAGGTTTCTGTCTCAGGTGTAAAGTCTTGTGGCCTGGGGCAGTTTTGTATTCTGAGCACAGACTGCCTGGGATCCAGCTGGCTATTGCAGCTTTCTGCCAGTAGAAGTCTGAGGGTGTGAGACATGCCATGTCAAGGGCATGGGACCTGGGTGGGTCTCACTGCTTCCAGCTGCCCCTCTCTCCTCACATGACTCTATTGTGCAGCAGAGGTGGTTCTACTGCTCCCTGGTACATTACCCCAGCAGCCACCGTCAGATCCTTTGCTTGCACACACACTTGGGAAGCCAGAGTGTGAACTTGCCTGACCCAGCTTCCACCCAGCTTTGCTCCTCCACCCCTCTTAGTAGCAGAACAAATATAGGCATTTTTGGGAGTTTCATGGCCCCACCTATTGCCTGGGATAGCTGAGTACTTCCTTTGGGTAACATAGGCCAAGAGTAAATTCCATGGCCACCTCTGCAGCTGGATCTTTGCTGCAAGTGCCACCTTTTGGTCAGAGGTCAATCGGCATAGCCCATTACAACATTTGCTTGCACAAAACACAGTACTTGGGAAGGAGAAAACGTGTGCGTGATCTCTGCTAACACCATTGCCTACACCACCCCAGCTACTCAGGAGTGCCCAATACATTATTACTATAACTGGCAATTGAGAAAGTTACCACTCTAAGGCTATTTATAACCCAGGAAATCTTACAAAGTCCATGCCACTCCTCTGTGACCCACATGTTGGGTGTTGCTGGACAGGTCAGCCTGGTCCAGCAGCACCCAACATTGTACCCATCTGGAGCTAAGACTGGACCCTAAGCCACTAGACATCCTGCAGACCAGTCCATAGCCTAAGGCATTGAAGAGCTTCTCCAGATGGCTGACTAGAGATTTCAGGGACCAGTTCTCCTCACAAGGAAGAAGCAAAATTGCAGGGGAAAAATCATAGCCCAAAGATTGTGTTAAGAGGAGAGTACTAGAGCCTATTGGAGAGTTCACTGGAAGAATCTATGACATACAAAAAAAGAAAGAAGAAACTAGCAGAGATTAAACCTTGTGAAACTTAGGAGTCTGCGGAAAGGGCAGGTGGGAGTGTTTTCAGCCTGTCTAGCTCATCTGGCAGACTGCAGTATCGGAACTCAAAGAGAGCTTCTTTGCCTTCATGGTCCCGATGGGATGGACTGTGATTTTGGAACTTCTCTAGTGCATTACACTGGCCTACCACCTCAATTAGTATCCCTCCCTTTTTGCCCTGGACTCAACCTGTAGTAGTAAGCACCATACTAAGTGTGCGCTCATTGTGGGACATTTTTCCACTCAGAAACTTTTAATCCTCAGGTGTTCGTTCACATAACTGGCTCCCTTGAAAACGCTCCCCAGCACCAGCCTGGATTGCAGCAGCCCCACAGTGGCTAAACCTAGAGGAGCAGCAAGATTCACGTTAGTCTGGCCCTCGGGGATTGCCATTTTCAGGGGAAGAGAGACTGCATCACGCCAAGGGAGCATGCTGTGGGACAAAATAAACCAGAAGGGAGGCTTTTCTATTCCCAGAACTTCCTGTTCATGGGCAGGGAATGGCTGCACCTCTTCCAGCAGAGGCACAGATACAGTGCTGGGCTCTGTGGAGTTCTGCTTCAGCAGTTGAACAACACCAGTTATCATGAAAGAACTTGAAGAAGGGGACTTTTTCTTTCCCTTGCCCACCCTGCAGTCACAGCTTGCACTTCTCACATGGGAGCTTGGCATGAAGGCACTTGTAGACAGTCTTTCTGGAGCATTTTGGGGTGCAGACAGTCTTTCTGAGCATTTGCATTGTGATGCAAATATCACAAGCATTCCTCCCACAAGCATGGGAGGCTTGCACAAGTGGTGGAGTCCTCCTTCTTCTCCACACACAACATCAGCATTCCTGCAGATGGACAGAGATGCCTGTCTGATCTGAATATCTGGAACATGAGGACCAGGGCATAACTGGGAGATGGATTGCTTTTCTGCTGGCCTGGTAGTAGAGCTGAGGCAGCTGCATTCCTTCTCCCTGTGAAGACCTCAGTGAATTTCACTAGCAGCTCTTCAAACTTCCTCCATCAGGGCCTGGACTTTTACCTACCACTGGGATATCACATATATCCCCCTGCTTCAGACACAGCTGGTTCTTACTCATGGGCAACTGATATTGGCCTGAGGATGAACTGTTCAACCCGGTGAAAAAAATACTGGAAGAGTAAAGTGCATACCACTGGGAGTGAGGTAAGCTTCATGAAACCTCTGCCATTCCAGCCCCACAGGAGATACTGAAACTGCTCCTACACCCAGTACACTGCTACTGCAAGCAGCATCTGAGAAAGACATTGCACAAAGATTATCTATAACCAGGGAACTTACGCAAAGTATTTGCCACTGAAAGCACCCAGAGCAAAAGCCAGGCAATCATAAACTATACACATTATAGTCACTTCCTCAAGGGGAGGGAAATCCCTGTCTAATTAAAAGTAAATTCAAAAATAATTAGAATAAAGAGTCTACTCAGATGAGAAGCAAGCAGAAAAAAATTGTGGCAATATGAAAAAAAAAAATCTTACAACAGCCCCAAAGGATCACACTAATTCTCTAGCAATGGATCCAACCAAAATGAAATCTTTGAAATACCAGATAAAAAATTCAAAACATTTATTATAAAGTTGCTCTATGAGATCCGAAGGAAAGTTAAAAATGAACATAAAGAAATTAAAAAGAAAAACAATTTTGGTTGCTGCCAAGATGGCTGAATAGGAACAGGTCTGGTCTGCAGCTCCCAGGGAGATTGACTCAGAAGACGGGTGATTTCTGCATTTCCAACTGAGGGTTCATCTCACTGGGACTGGTTGGACAGTGGGTGCAGCCCACGGAGGGCAAGCCGAAGCAGGGCAGGGCATCGCCTTACCCCGGAAGCACAAGTGGCCAGGGGATTTCCCTTTCCTAGCCAAGGGAAGCTGTGACAGACTGTATCTGGAGAAATGGTTCACTCCTGACCAAATGCTGCACTATTCTCATAGTCTTAGCAACTGGCAGACCAGCAGATACCCTCCCGTGCCTGGCTTGGCAGGTCCCACACCCACAGAGCCTTGCTCACTGCTAGCACAGCAATCTGAGATCCACCTGCTATGCTGTAGCTGGATGGGGGAGGGGCATCTGCCATTGCTGAGGCTTGAGTAGCTCACAGTGTAAACAAAGAGGCCTAGAAGCACAAACTGGGTGGAGCCCACCACAGCTCAGCAAGGCCTACTGCTTGTATAGATTCCGCCTCTGGGGTCAGGTCATAGTAGAACAAAAGGCAGCAGACAGCTTCTGCAGACTTAAACATACCCGTCTGACAGCTCTGAAGAGAGCAGTGGTTCTCTCAGCATGACCTTTGAGCTGTGAGAATGGACTGACTGCTTCCTCAAGTGGGTTCCGGACCCCCGTGTAGCCTGAATGGGAAACACCTCCCAGTAGGGTCTGACAGACACCTCAAACAGGCAGTTGCCTCTCTGGGACGAAGCTTCCAGAGGAAGGATTAAGGAGCAATATTTGCTGTTCTGCAGCCTCCGCTGGTGATACCCAGGCAAACAGGGTCTGGAGTGGACCTCCAGCAAACTCCAACAGACCTGCAGCCAAGGGGTCTGACTGTTAGAAGGAAAACTAACAAACAAAAAGGAATAGCATTAACATCAACAAAAAGGACATCCACACCAAAACCCCATCTGCAGGTCACCAACATCAAAGACCAAAGGTAGATAAAACCACAAAGATGGGGAGAAACCAGAGCAAAAAAGCTGAAAATTCCAAAAAATAGAGCACCTCTTCTCCAAAGAATCACAGCTCCTTACCAGTAAGGGAACAAGACTGGCGAAGAATGAGTTTGATGAGTTGACAGAAGTAGGCTTCAGAAGGTTAGTAACAACAAACTTCTCCAAGCTAAAGGAGTGTGTTCTAACCCATCTCAAGGAAGCTAAAAACCTTGAAAAAAGGTTAGATGAATGGCTAACTAGAATAAACAGTGTAGAGAAGACCTTAAATGACCTGATGGAGCTGAAAACCATGGCACAAGAAATTTGTGACGAATGCACAAGCTTCAGTAGTCGATTTGATCATGTGGAAGAAAGGATATCAGTGATTAAAGATCAAATTAATGAAATGAAGCAAGAAGACAAGATTAGAGAAAAAGAGTGAAAAGAAGTGAACAAAGTCTCCAAGAAATATGGCACTATGTGAAAAGACCAAATATACATTTGATTATTGTACCAGAAAGTGACGGGGAGAATGGAACCAAGTTAGAAAACACTCTTCAGAATATTATCCTGGAAAACTTCCCTAATCTAGCAAGGCAGGCCAATATTCAAATTCAGGAAATACAGAAAGCACCACAAAGATACTTCCTGAGAAGAGCCAAGACACAAAATTATCAGATTCACCAAGGTTGAAATGAAGGAAAAAATGTTAAGGGCAGCCAGAGAGAAAGGTTGGGTTATCCACAGAGGGAAGCTCAGCAGACTAACAGTGGATATCTCGGCAGGAAGCCTACAAGCCAGAAGAGAGTGGGGGCCAATATTCAACATTCTTAAAGAAAAGAATTTTCAACCAAGAATCTCATATCCAGCCAAACTAAGCTTCATAAGTGAAGGAGAAATAAAATCCTTTACAGACAAGCAAATGCTGAGAGATTTTGTCACCACCAGGCCTGCCTTACATGAGCTCCTGAAGGAAGCATTAAACATGGAAAGGAATAACCAGTACCAGCCACTGCAAAAACATGCCAAATGGTAAAGACCATTGATGCTATGAAGAAACTGCACCAATTAACGGGCAAAATAACCAGCTAATATCATAATGACAGGATCAAATTCACACAAAGCAATATTAACATTCAATGTAAATGGGCTAAATACCCCAATTAAAAGAGACAGACTGGCAAATTGGATAGAGTCAAGACCCATCAGTGTGCTGTATTCAGGAGACCCATCTCATGTGCAAAGACACACATAGGCTCAAAATAAAGGGATGGAGGAAGATCCACCAAGCAAATGGAAAGCAAAAAAAAGCAGGGGTTGCAATCCTAGTCTCTGATAAAACAGTCTTTAAACCAACAAAGATCAAAAGAGACAAAGAAGGCCACTACATAATGGTAAAGGGATCAATTCAACAAGAAGACCTAACCATCCTAAATATATATGCACCCAATACAGGAGCACCCAGATTCATAAAGCAAGTCCTTAGAGACCTACAAAGAGACTTAGACTCCCACACACTAATAATGGGAGACTTTAACACCCCACTGTCAATATTAGACAGATCAATGAGAGATCAATGAGACAGAATGTTAACAAGGATATCCAGGACTTGAACTCAGCTCTGGACCAAACGGACCTAATAGACATCTACAGAACTCTTGACCCAGAATCAATAGAATATGCATTCTTCTCAGCATCACATCGCACTTCTTCTAAAATTGACCACATAATTGGAAGGAAAACACTCCTCAGCAAATGTAAAATAAGAAAAATCACAACAAACTGTCTCTCAGACCACAGTGCAATCAAATTAGAACTCAGATTAAGAAACTCACTCAAAACCACACAACTACATGGAAACAGAACAACCTGCTTCTGAATGACTACTGGGTAAATAACAAAATGAAGGCAGAAATAAAGATGTTCTTTGAAACCAAAGAGAACAAAGACACAACATACCAGAATCTCTGGGACACATTTAAAGCAGTGTGTAGAGGGAAATTTATAGCAGTAAATGCCCACGAGAGAAAGAGGGAAAGATCTAAAACTGACAACCTAACATCACAATGAAAAGAACTAGAGAAGCAAGAGCAAACACATTCAAAAGCTAGCAGAAGGCAAGAAATAACTAAGATCAGAGCAGACCTGAAGGAGATACAGACACAGAAAACCCTTCAAAAAATCAATGAAACCAGGAGCTTGTTTTTTTGAAAAGATCAACAAAATAGACCACTAGCAAGACTAATAAAGAAGAAAAGAGAGAAGAGTCAAATAGATGCAATAAAAAATGATAAAGGGGATATCACCACCAATCCCACCAAAATACAAACTACCATCAGAGAATACTATAAACACCTCTATGCAAGTACACTAAAAAATCTAGAAGAAATGGATAAATTCCTGGACACATACACCCTCCGAAGACTAAACCAGGAAGAAGTTGAATCTCTGAATAGACCAATAATAGGCCATAATTAATAGCCTACCAACCAAAAAAAGTCCAGGACCAGATGGATTCACAGCTGAATTCTACCAGAGGTACAAAGAGGAGCTGGTACCATTCCTTCTGAAACTATTTTAATCAATAGAAAAAGAGAGCATCCTCCCTGACTCATTTTATGAGGCCAGCATCATCCTGATTCCAAAGCCTGGCAGAGACGCAATAAAAATAGAGAATTTTAGGCCAATATCCCTGATGAACATTGATGAAAAATAGAGAATTTTAGGCCAATATCCCTGATGAAAATCCTCAATAAAATACTGGCAAATCGAATCCAGCAGCACATCAAAAATGTTATCCACCATGATCGAATGGGCTTCATCCCTGGGATGCAAGGCTGGTTCAACATACACAAATCAATAAATGTAATCCATCACATAAACAGAACCAATGACAAAAATCACATGATTACCTCAATAGATGCAGAAAGGCCTTCGACAAAATTCAACAGCCCTTCATGCTAAAAATTCTCAATAAACTAGGTACTGATGGGATGTATCTCAAAATAATAAGAGCTATTTATGACAAACCCACAGCCAATATCATACTGAATGGGCAAAAACTGGAAGCATTCCCTTTGAAAACTGGCACAAGACAAGTATGCCCTCTCCCACCACTCCTATTCAGCATAGTGTTGGAAGTTCTGGCTAGCGTAATCAGGCAAAAGAAATAAATAAAGTGTATTTGATTAGAAAAAGAGGAAGTCACATTGTCTCTGTTTACAGATGACATGATTGTATATTTAGAAAACCCCATCGTCTCAGCCCCAAATCTACTTAAGCTGATAAGCAACTTTAGCAAAGTCTCAGGATACAAAATCAATGTGCAAATATCACAAGCATTCCTATACACCAATAATAGACAAACAGAGAGCCAAATCGTGAGTGAACTTCCATTCACAATTGCTACAAAGAGAATAAAATACCTAGGAATCCAACATACAAGGGATGTAAATGACCTCTTCAAGGAGAACTACAAACCACTACTCAAGGAAATAAAAGAGGACACAAATAAATGGAAAAACATTCCATGCTCATGGATAGGAAGAATCAATGTCATGACAATGGCCATACTGACCGAGGTAATTTATAGATTCAATGCTATCTCCATCAAGCTACCACCGACTTTCCTCCCAGAATTGGAAAAAACTACTTTAAAGTTCATATGGAGCCAAAAAAGAGCCTGCATAGCCAAGACAATCCTAAGCAAAAAGAACAAAGCTGGAGGCATCATGCTACCTGACTTCCAACTACACCGTAAGGCTACAGCAACCAAAACAGCACGGTTTTGGTACCAAAACAGATATATAGACCAATGGAACAGAACAGAGATCTCAGAAATAACACCACACATCTACAACCATCTGATCTTCAAGAAACCTGACAAAAACAAGCAATGGGCGAAAGGATTCCCTATTTAATAAATGGTGCTAGGAAAACTGGCTAGCCACATGTAGAAAGCTAAAACTGGATCCCTTCCTTACACAGTATACAAAAATTAACTCAAGATGGATGAAAGACTTAAATGTAAGACCTAACACCATAAAAACCCTAGAAGAAAACCTAGGTAATACCATTCAGGACATAGGCATGGGCAAAGACTTCATGACTAAAACACAAAAAAGCAATGGCAACAAAAGTCAAAATAGACAAATGGCATCTAATTAAACTAAAGAGCTTCTGCACAGCAAAAGAAACTGTCATCAGAGTGAACAGGCAACCTACAAAATGGGAGAAAATTTTTACAATCTACCCATCTGACAAAGGGCTAATATCCAGAATCTGCAAAGATCTTAAACAAATTTACAAGAAAAAACAAACAACCCCATCAAAAGCTGGGCAAAGGATATGAATAGACACTTCTCAAAAGAAGACATTTTGCAGCCAACAGACATAGGCAAAAATGCTCATCATCGCTGTTCATCAGAGAAATGCAAATCAAAACTACAATGAGATACCATCTCATACCAGTTAGAATGGTGATCATTAAAAAGTCAGGAAACAACAGATACTGGAGAGGATGTGGAGAAATAGGAACGCTTTTACGCTGTTGGTGGGAGTGTAAATTAGTTTACCTATTGTGGAAGACAGTGTGGTGAGTCCTCAAGTATGTAGAACTAGAATTACCTTTTGACCTAGCAATCCCCTGACTGGGCATATACCCAAAGTATTATAAAGCATGCTACTATAAAGACACCTTCACATGTATGTTTATTGTGGCACTATTCACAATAGCAAAGACTTGGAACCAACCCAAATGTCCATCAATGGTAGACTGGATTAAGAAAATTTGGCACCTATACACCATGGAATACTATGCAACCATAAAAAAGGATGAGTTCATATCCTTTGCAGGGACATGCATTAAGCCGGAAACCATCATTCTAAGCCAACTATCACAAGGACAGAAAACCGAACACCACACGTTCTCTCTCATAAGTGGAAGTTGAACAATGAGAACACATGGACACAGGGTGGGGAACATCACACACCGGGGCTGGTCAGGGGGTGGGGGGCTTGGGGAGGTATAGCATTAGGAGAAATACCTAATGTAAATGAAGAGTTGATGGGTGCAGCAAACCACCATGGCACATGTATACCTACGTAACAAACCTGCACGTTGTGCACATGTGCCCTAGAACTTAAAGCATAATAATAAAAGAAAAGAAAACAAATTCAGGATATGAATGAAAAATAATCTAAAAAGATGGAATTTATAAAACAAAAAGAAAAAAGCAAAAAGTTCAGAAAACCTATGTGAAGGAGTGATTGAGGAAAACTTCTCTGGTCTTAGTAGAGATTTAGACATTCAGATACATGAAACTCAAGAACTCCTGGAAGATTTTTTGCAAAAGGACATCACAAAGGAATACAGACATCAGGCTATCTAAAGTTGACACAAACGAAAGAATTCTAAGAGCAGTGAAACAAAACATCAAATGACTTATAAAGGAAAACCTATCAAAATAACAGCAGACTTATCAGCAGAAACCTTACAAGGCAGAAGGGATTGGAGTCCTATCTTTAGTCTTCTTAGACACTATGACTGTTGGCCAATAATTTTGTATTCTGCAAAACTAAAGTTTCATAAATTAAGCATAAATAAAGTCTTTCCCAGACAAGAAAATGCTGAGGGAATTTGTCATCACTAGACCAATCCAACAAGAATGCTCAAAAGAGTTCTAAACATTGAAACTAAAGGTTGGTACACACCAGTATAAAACACTTGAAAGTATAAAACTCACAGGGCTTATAAAACATTACACAATGGAGAAGATATAGCAATTAGATAACAATCAACATGATGACTGAAACAGTATCTCACATGACAATATTAACTTTTAATGTAAGTGGTCTAAATGCCCTAATTAAAAGACATATACTGGTGGAATGGAAAAAAACACAACCCTAATATCTGCTGCCTTCAAGAGCCCCACTTAACTCATAAATATTATTATAGACTCAAGATAAAGGGGTGAAAAAATATTCCATGCAAATGGAAAACAAAAGAGAGCAGGAGTGTCTACTATTATATCAGATAAAACAGACTTTAAATCAAAAACAGTACAAAAGACAAAGAAGGTCTTTATATAATAACAAAGAGACCAATTCAATAAAAAGATACAGCAATCCTAAGTATATATGCACCTAACAGAGGAGCTCCCAGATTCAAGAGGAACTCTCAAAACTATACAAACACACAAAATTAAACAACTTGCTCCTGAAAGATCTTTGGGTCAATGATGAAGTCAAGACGGAAATTTAACTTAAAAATCAAATGAATAATAACAGTGGCATAAGTTATCAAAATTTCTGGGATCCAGCGAAAGCAGTGCAAAGAAGGAAATTTATAGGATAAATACTTACATTAAAAAAACAGTACAATTTTACATTGGACCTCAAGAAAGTACAAAAATAAAAACAAAGTATCTTCTCAGACTACAGAGGAATACAACTGGAAATCAATTCCAAGATAAGAGCAAAGCTAAATGAAATGGAAACAAATAAACAAAAAAATACAAATGATCAATGAATTGAAAAGATAATTAGTTCAAATAAGCTAAATTAGAATTAAAAATAGAAACATTACAACTGCTACCATAGAATTACAAAAGATCATTTGAGACTAGTATGAACAACTCAATGCATACAAACTAGAAAATCTGGAAGAAATTGATAAATTCCTAGAAATATACATCCTCCCTTCCTTGAATCATAAACAAATAGAAATCCTGAACAGGCCAGTACTTAGTGGTGGGATTGAATCAGTAATAAAAAATCTCCCAACAACAAAAAAATGCCCAGGACCAGATAGATTCACAGCTGAATTCTATTAGGTATTCAAAGAAGAACTGATGCCAATCTTCTTGAAATGATTCAAAGAGATTAAGAAGGAAGGAATGCTCCCTAATTCATGTTATAAAGCCAGTATCACTTTAATACATAAGCCATGAAAGGTCACAATGACACCACAAATACCTACAGATTAATATTCCTGATGAACAGATAAACATAGATGTGAAAATCCTCAACAAGATACTAGAAACTGAATCCAACAACACATCAAAAAATATAATTCACCACAGTCAAATGAATTTCATTCTGAGGATGCAAGAATGATTCAACATATGCAAATCAATAAATGTGATTTGACACATAAACAAAATTTAAAATGAAAACCATATGATCATTTCAATAGACGAAGAAAAAGCACTTGATAAAAAATTTGAGCATCTCTTCATGTTAAAACCCTAAATAACTAGGCATAGAAAGAACATGCCTCAAAATAATAAAGTTATATATGACAAACCCATAGCCAAGATCATACTTTATGGGGGAAAGTTTTAAAGCATTTATCCTCAGAACTGGAACTAACAATGATGCTCACTTTTACGACTTCTATTCAACATAACACTGGAAGTCCTAGCCAGGGCAATCAGGCAAGGGAAAGAAATGAGGGACATCCAAATTGAAAAAGGAAGTCAAACAATCTCTGTTTGTTGCTGATACAGTCCTACACTTAGAAAACCCTAAAGACTCCTCCAAAATACTCCTGGATTCTATAAATGAATTCAATAAGGTCTCAGGTTACAAAATCAGCATATGCAAATTTTTAGCACTGTTATACCCTAATATTCACCAAGCTGAGAAGCAAATAAAAAACTCAACCCCTTTTACAATAGCTGCACACAAAATAAAATACCTAGGAATACATATGACCAAGGAGATAAAAGATATCTACAAGGAGAACTAAAAAACACTGATAAAAGAAATCATAGATGACACAAATAAGTGGATGAAACATCCCATGCTCATGTATAGAATGAATCAATATTGTAAAAATGACTATACTGCTCAAAGCAGTCTAAGATTAAATGCAATTCCTGTCAAAATACTAATGTCAACTTTCACAAAATTAGAATAAGCAATATTAAAATCATATGGAACTAAAAAATAACCCGAATAGTTGAAGCTATCCTAAGCAAAAAGAACAAATCTGGAGGCATCATATCACCTGACTTCAAATTATACTACAAGGCTATTGTAACCAAAGCGCCATGGTACTGGTATAAAAGTAGACACATAGACCAATGGAACTGAAAAGAAAACCCAAAAACAAAGCCGGATATTTATAACCAATAGCTATTTGACAAAGCATACAAAACCATATACTAGGTAAAGGACACTCTGTTCAATAAATGGTGCTTGGAAACCTGGACAGCTTCATTCAGAAGAGTAAAACTGGTTTTCTATCTCTCACCACATACAAAAATTAACTCCAGGTGGATTAAATATTTAAATGTAAGACCTGAAACTTCAAATATTCTAGAAGAAGGCCTAGGAATAACACTTCTGAACCTTGGCACAGGCAAAGAATTTACAACCAAATGCAACAAACCCCAAAAGCAAATGCAACAAAAACAAAAATAAAAAGCTTTTGCACAGCAAAATAAATAATCAACAAAGTAAATAGGTAACCTGCAGAATGAAAGAAAATATTTACAAAATATGCATCTAACAAAGAACAAATATCTAGAATCTACAAGGAATTTAAACAAATCAGCAAAGAAAAAAGCTATTGAAATAAAGAAAAAGGACATCCAGTTCAACAATAGCAGAATACAAATTCTTTTCAAGTGTATGTGGAATATTTATTAAGACAGAATATGTTATGAGTTATTAAACAAATCTCAATACATTGAAAATGATCCAAGTTAAACAAAATATGTTCTTTAATTACACTCCAATTAAATTATTAATTGATAATAGATATCTCAAAGAGATCCAACTATTTGGGAACTAAGCAATACAATTTTTCAAATCTCACAGGTTAAAAATCAAAATAGAAATTAGAATGTTTTGAACTAAATGAATATGAAAATACAACACATCACGATTTTTTAGAATGCAGCGACAGCAGTATTGAGAGGGGAATGGATAGACCTAAAATGCCTAATTGGAAAGGAAAAAAAATTTCAAATAAATGACCTCAACTGCCACTTTAGGAAACTGGAAAAAAGAGGACAAAATTAAAACCAAGGTAAGCAGAAGAAAGAAAATAATGAGATCGGATTAGAAACCAATTAGAAAATAACAAAAAAGGAAAATCAACAAAACCAAAAGCATTTCTGTGAGAAGATTAATAAAATTGATAAATTTCTAACCTGACTTATCAAGATGAAAAAAGACACAAATTACCAATATCAGAAACAATTAAATAATATTATATATATTTTAGAAGAATAATAAATATTATGATAAAGTAAAGTACAAACGCTCACACAATAAGAAATAACCTAAATAATCGTACATCAAAAATTTATTTTTAAAAAAGATTTTCTAAAAAATTAAAGACTTTATTATTTTTTTTTTTTTAGCAGTTTTAGATTCACAGGAAAATTGAGAGGAAAGTACATTTTCCATATACATCCTGCTCCTACACATGCAATATCCCCTACCAAGCTGGGACATTTATTACAATTCACAAATCTACCCTGACACATCATTATCATTCAAAGTCCATAGTTTTCATTAAAGGTTACTCTACATTCTAGCAGTTGGGACAAATTTATAACGACATGTATCCACTATTATTGTATCATATAGAGTATGTTTAGAAGATTTCACTGCCTTGAAATCCTCTGTGTTCCACACATTAACCCCTGTCTCTCCTCCACCCCATGGAAATCACTGATATTTTTACTGTTTCCATAGTTTCCCATTTTGAAATTTAAGTTTTATTAAGATATTTTTCTACAAAAAATTCAAGCATAGATAGTTTCAGTGATTAACTGTACCAAATGATTATGAAAGTCATAATACCAATTCCATACAAACTCTTCTGGAAAATTTAAGATATCTGCTGTCATTGATTATATTCAACGTTATACTTGATGTTTTATCAATTGCTATAAAGCAAGAATAAAAAATGAAAAACATCTAGGTAGGAAAGGCAGGAGTAAAACTTTTAATTTGTAGATAACATGATTATCTGTGTAGAACATCTGATGTAATTGACAAAAGAATCTTCCAGCATTAAAATGTGAGTTGGATGAGTTTTCAGTATAAAGGATCAATATGCAAATTCAATTTTATTTCTATAAAGAAACAATGGCGTTAGTATGCAAATTTGATCTCATTTCTATATGCTAGCAACAAATAATCACAAATTAAAATGAAAAACTATCATTTATAACATCAAAATACGAAAATTTTACAGATAAATTTGATAAAAGATAGATAATATCTGTATACTACAACTACAAAATACTGCAGAGGGAAATTTAAAAACCTAAATAACTAGAAAGATATACGCATTTACAGATCAGAAGGCTCAACACTGTTAAGATGCAAGTTTTTTTTTACCATTTGATGTTTCAGTGTAATTCTAATCAAAATCCCAGCAGGCATCTGTTTTTTTAACAAGGTAATTATATCTAAATGAAAAAAAACAAAGGATCTAGAATAGCTAAAACAACAACTTTAACAACTCCATCAAGTTGGAGAGCTCACACTACCCAATTTCAGTACTTATTTTAAATAAAAATAATATTATCTTAGCATTAAGAGAAAAATAGATCAATGGAATAAAATAATGAGTCCAGAAACAGACCCACACATACATTGTCAATTGATTTTTACCAAATTGTTAAGACAATTTAAGAGGAGAATCCAAGATTATAATCTTTTCTACAAATGGTGCTGGAACAATTAGATAGTCATTTGGATAAATGAAGCTTTCCCTTTTCCTCATCTGACATACAAACATTAGCTTGAAATTGATCATAGACCTTAAAGTAAGAGCTAAAACTATAAAACAACTAGAAGACAACTAGGAGAAAATATTTGTGACCATGGGTTTGATGAGGATTTCTTAAGTACAACAAATAAAGCAAAAGGCTTAAAAAGAAAGAATTAATAAATTGGACTTACTGAAAATTAAAAACAGTTGCCTTTCAAAAGACATTGTAAAGAATAAAAAAGCAAGACACAGATTGGCAAAAATAGTTGAAAAACATATATTTAATGAAAGATTTGTATCTAGAATATTCAAAACACTTACAACTCAATAATAAGACAAAAAATGCAATAAAATGGGCAAAATATTTGAACAGACACTTCACCACATAGGATATACAGATGTCAAATATATAAAAAGATATTCATTGTCATTAATCATTAGGAAAATGCAAATGACAATGAGATATATATTACTCACCCATTAGAATGAGTGAAAATAAAAAGAAGACCATACTAAGTTTTGTGAGAATGTGAAGCAACTGGAACTTTCATACACTGTTTATGGTAAATTAAAATGGAAAAATGAATTTAGAAGAGAGTTTGGCAGTTTTGTAAAACTGTAAACATACACCTCACATATGACCCAGCCACTCTAATCCTAGCATGTCCCCATAAGAAATGAAAGCATGTGTTCACAAGAAGACACATACATGAATGTTAAGAAATTTAACAAGTACATGTTTGGCATTTATCATAGCCAAAAAGTGAAAATAACCCAATGATCATCAACAGATGAATCCATAAACAAATTACGGTTTACCCATATAGCAGAATACTACTCAGCAAAATAAAAAGCAAAAAAAAAAAAAAAAAAAAAAGCAAAAGAAAAGCAATGAAGTATTCATACATAAAATAACATGGATAAATCTCAAATAATTAGCCTGAGTCAAAGAAGCTGGACAAAAGAGAACATACCTTGTATGATTTGATTTACATAAAATTCCAGAAAATGCAAGCAAATAGAAAGTGACAGAAAACAGATCGTTGATTGCTTGCCAACAGAAGGAGGAATGGGTGGAAGGGTGGAAGAGAAGGATTGCAATGTTATGTTAACATTTTCTACTGAAGATAAGATCAGGTGGCTGATTAACAATATTGATAAATTTTAATTTGGAAGGGATAAACGAATTCAATATTTAACATGCTTCCAACACTTTGTATTTTGTTTTCTCATAATAAAAATTGTTCTCCAAGTCACATAGAAGCCCCAGATGCTCTCTCCTTTTCTCAAATGTCCTGTGCAAATAATACAATTTTTTGGTGTGATATGATATGAAGAAGTTTAGGGAGCACATAAGAAAAAACAGTCACCAGTCAAGGGTTAGCAACTGAAGTCAACTGTCTTCCCTTCTTTTTCTAGGTGTTTCAACAGAAAAAGAGATGTGCATTGAAGGTGAGTTGCCAACAGAGTTCTGCTGTACTCCAGCCTCTTCATTTCAAACTCTTGAACCACAAGTCTAATCTGAGAAAAGGAGACAGGATGAGTGGGGGTAAACCTTGAATTGAATAGAATATTTAAAGTTAAAATAAGTATGTTTGTCTTTCAATAAATGAAATAATTCTTTCCAGAATAAATGTGATTTAATTGAGTCAAAATTAAAATGCCAATTAGAAAACTGGTACTCAGTAGGAAAAGAGGATATCATTGAACATGGAAGGTATTAATTATTGGATCTAAAGGAATGCTTTTTATCTCTATGCCCCAACAAATTGAGCCTTTTTTTTTTTTTTTTTTTTTTGAGACAAAATTTGTTCTTGTTGCCCAGGCTGGAGTGCAATGGCTTGATCTTGGCTCACTGCAACCTCTGCCTCCCAGGTTCAAGCAATTCTCCTGTCTCAGCCTCCCAAATAGCTGGGATTATAGCCACGTGCTACCACGCCTGGATAATTTTGTATTTTTAGTAGAGATGGCGTTTCACCGTGTTTGTCAGGCTGGTCCTGAACTCCTGACCTCAGGTGATCCATCCACCTTGGCCTCCCAAAGTGCTGAGATTATAGGAATGACCACCATGTCTAGCCTCATATTGAATCTTTATAGCAAACCAGTTATATAGATTTGACATGCTTTGCAAATATCATTCAAAATTATTTTGGATACCCACACTAGACACATCCTTGCCAAAATTTTTAATCACATAAATAAAAACAATAACCAGAAAGTGAAAACCACCTGAATGACCATCAACAGGTGAATCCATTAACAAATTGCAGCATACTATATAACAGAACACTATTCAACAATAAAAAGGAATAAAGTATTCAAACATAAAACAACATGGATGAATCTCAAAAAATTTGGGCTAAGTTAAAGAAGCTGGACAAAACAGAGTATCTGGATTTAGCTCCGTGCACCTCAAACCCTTCTCCTGCTCCACTCACAAACTAAACTTGTGAGCAAAAGAACAAATTCAGGCTAGCTACTAACTCCTATACAATTTTACATAACAGATTTTGCCTAGCATTTTGAGGACACAGTCTGAGGACCTCGTGATTGTGTATATAGCCAAGATCAATGTCACACAATAAGCCAACAGAATAAAATATTTCACATATTTGGGTGGGATCATAAAACATATTATCCATAAACCATTTTTGAAAACGTACTTAAAAATCTACTCCAAAAGATCAAGCCATGCATTAACATTAAAAGTGCTAGAATGGCGACGGCACAAAGGGACTGCTGGTGAATAAAAATGCAATTGAATACAAGGTTAAATTTCAAATAATTGTAATAAATTTGAATATTTTTAATTTAAAGAAAATATATGTAAAAATTAAACATTTATTATCTGTGGGTTGAATTTAAAACTAAATCAGCATTTTTCAAATTATGTTCTGCAAGAAACTAGTCTGATGAGATGCTTTGTAAAGAAGACTTCAGTGGATACATAATTTTTAGAGGCAATACCTACTCTGTCCTCTCTTGGATATTCATACTGCATATTCAAAGGTTCAGAAGGCTTGCATCAAAGCAACCAGTTTAAATTTGGGTAAAGAGTATTTTCCAGACTTATTTGACCTTAGAAAATTGTCCTTAAAAACACTTATTAAAATGTTAAGAAATAATCTCTGAAATGAAACATTTTGACAAAGACCAGAAAGATTACATATACTATGATTAATTACATATAGATTATATGTATTATCATTAATTCTATATTATAATTTATTATATACAATAATATGACAATTATATATCATGTTTTATGATTATATAGTATATATTATATGAAATAATATATAATTAATTATATATATTATGGTCTTTCCAGTCTTTGCTAAAATGTTTTATTTCAGATAAGGTTTCCTAACATTTTAATAAGTATTAGCAAGTATTGGTGAGAGTATGGAGAAAAGGTAATTCTTGTACACCATTGGTGGATATGTACATTGGTATAACAGGAAGGAGGTCCCTAAAGAAAAATAGAACTACCATATAACCCAGCAATCCCACTGCTGAGGATATGCCCAAAGGGAAGAAATCACCACCTAGTAAAGATGTTGGCACTCACATGTTCCTTGAAGCATTATTCACAATAGCCAAGATATGAAAACAATGTACAGTCCACTAATGGATGAAAGGATAAACTGTAGTGTGTATGTATAAATATATGTGTGTGTGCATGTACCTACATGTGTGCACACACACACACAATGGAATATTACTCAGTCTTAAAAAAGAGAAGATCCTGCCATTTGCAATAATAGGGAGCACATTATGCCAAGTAAAATAAGTCAGACACAGAATGATAAATACTGCATGATCCCACTTACATGTGGAATCTTAAAAAAATCAAGTATATAGAGACAGAGATAGAGAACGAAACAATGGTTACGAGGATTGAGGTGAAGGAGAGAAAATGGGGAGATGTAGGTCAAAGGGTAAAAACTAGCAAACATGCTACTAATATACAACATGAGAACTATAGTTAATAATAATGTATTGTAGTCAGAAATTTTGTTAAATGAATGGATGATAGCTGCTCTTGCCACAGAAGGGGAAATGAGTAACTAAGTGAAATGATGGGTATATTAATTTATTCCACTATAGTAATCATTATATTATGTATATGTGTGTATATATGTACATATATGTATCTTGTAACATTCTGTATACCTAAAATATGCATAATAAAATTTATTTTTAATAAGAAAGGTTAGATTAGTAAAAAATAACTGTGCTTAATTAATCATTCTATTTTGGGGCAATTAACAGTTGTTGTGTAGTGTTTGATGTTGATACTTAAGTAGACATATGTATGACAAAGGCAAATATGTATATACTCTGCCTCACTAATGTGGGAATACTGATTCATGTACTCACTCATTTATAGTTAATACTTTGAAATCTACAAGTCTTATTAGTGAAAATTTTATTAAATCCTCCTTCATGTTTCCCCAGGTCCAATTTGTTCAAGAACCTGTCCATTTGCTCATACAACCAAGGTGAGTTGTGGTAGGAGATTCAGCCTATTTCCACACACAAAAAGCAAACAGGGAGTTGTTATTTGGCAATCCCATTGCTGGCATGACTTACCTCTATGTCTTACATAGTGTAACAGATGACACTATTTGTCCACTGGCTCTGACATGCCCTTGCTTGTTCACATCCCTTCACATCAACACCAAGATTTCCAGATTTTATACTCAATGCTGTTTCCTAAGTCTCAACCACTGATATTGGAAACTGCAGAATTCTCAGTTTGATCTACACCTGAACCTTAGATCATGAACCTTGCCTGTGATACAGGTAATTTTATTGTAGGTGGTTATGGTCACCTTGGTGCAAATTGATTGTTTTCCTTTATTTTGAACTTTGGAAAGCAACAATGGGGAAGTTTCAGTCTCCTAAATCTTCATGTGCCAACTGGCCACTCACTCTCTAGAGCTGCTTACCACAATCTTTAGCACATAACTTAGTCAAGCGAAAAGTCTTATGTGTCTTTACTCTAGTTCAGGGAGCCTGCCCGCATTATCTCTATATAACTAAAGGATACTACTTGTATTATTCTTTATGAAGTTTCAAATTAATTTTTTTCTCCTGAACTTTTATGAAAAAGCAATTTGTGTCTTTGTTGCAAAAATAAATTTAATTTCAACAGGGAAATGCTTATGCTTAAATATATGTATGCAATATAAATGGTCACATGTGCATGCACATGTTTGTGTGGCATAAATAGGAGGACTTTATTTTCTTACTGTATTAGTCCATGTTCATACTTTATAAAGAACTGCCCGAGACTGGGAAATTTATAAAGGAAACAGGTTTAATTGACTCACAGTTCAGCATGGCTGGGGAGGCCTCAGGAAACTTACAATCATGGTAGAAGCTGAAAGGGAAGCAACGCACCTTCTTCACAAAAGCGGCAGGAAGAAGTGCTGAGCAAAGACGGAAGAGGCACTTAAAAAACCATCAGATCTTATGAGAACTCACTATCACGAGAACAACATAGGGGAAACTGCCCCCATGATCCAATTACCTCCACCTGGTCTCTCCTTGACATGTGAGTATTATGGGGATTATAATTCTAGATAAAATTTGGGTGGAGACACAAAGCCTAACCATATCACTCACTTAAGAAGTAATCTAGGGGTAAGCAAGCTAAGACTTATTGCACAAAGTGCTATCAAGGTTCTAGGCACTTCTCATTCGTCTGCCATTCTCAGTAGATGAAATGTCTGCCATTGTTGCAGCAGTATGTCTGCTGCAGCAGCCTGGAGCATTATGTGCTCATGTCAATCTGTTCAATATCAGAGGAGAAAGGGGCAGTCCCAGTGGTGAGGAAAGCCTTTTTCCATATTCCTCTTTAGATGGAGGGAGAATCTTTCCCAGAAACTCTCCAGGAGACATCCTTAAGACTTCATTGACCAGAGACTTTTCACATGGTCCTCTCCTATGTCACATTGGCATCCCAGAACTATGTCACATGGCCATCCCAGGAAAGTTCAGTATGTCACATTGTCACCCCAGGACTGTGCTCCATGGCTATCAATATGTCACATTGCCACCCAAGCATTACATCACAAGGTCACCCCAAAACGGTGTCACACAACCATGTCAGAACTGTGTCACTTCCATAGATTTTGTCTCATGGCTACTCCAGAAATCTGTCACATGATTTCACATTGCTGCTGCAGGACTCTGTCACTTTCTACCCCACAACTTGTCATAATTCCATCCCATGAGTCTGTTAGAGGACCACTCTAAAACTTGGTCACATACTACCTCTAGAAGAAAGAAAGCTGGGAATACTGATAAGTGACAGTTTAGCTTCTCTTGTAGGGAGCAAGCCCTCCCGGAAAAGAAGAAGGGGGGAGAAAATGGCCAACTATTAGGTAGGCAACCAACCCAATATTGTCTACCACTAAAATGCACGTGTGTGTGTCTATGTGTATGTGTGTGTATGATGTTAACAGCAAGAGTTAGAGAAACAAATAGAGTTACCTTAAGATTCAGGGAACCTATTGTGTCACAGGTTGAATTGAATTAGAAAATGGGCAAATCCTGAATCATTATTATAAGAGAAGAATGAATTTGCTAAAAGAGAAACAAGAGGCAACTTATGGAGTAAGACAACAAACAGGTGGCTATAAACTATGTTTTCCGTGTTCCAGTTTCTCTGTACTCCGATGGACTTCTAGTACCATCAGGAAAAGAGTTGGGTTGTTCCCCACACCAGTGTAGAACTTCAGGAGTTAATTCCAGGATCTAGTTTTTGTTCTTTCTGGCAGGGTGGCAACTCAATTCCATCAATTAATCCAGCAGGGAGCACAGCAAATGGATGTGGAATATGCTTATCCACATTACATAGCTCTCATTGCTAATGAAGAATGACACAGATTCTTCTTTTTAAAAATTTTTTTAAAAATTGGGTGAGGGCTAGAATTTTAGCAAAGAAATCAGAAAAGGTTATCCAGATCAATCACCATCAGCCCAATGGGGAGGGAACTGAGAAACCCAGTTTGTTATCAGAACATCTTGCTAATTGCTCAAAGGTGACTCTCAGGACACAGCATTTTGCTTGACTGCTGGCCTGACACTGATCATCAGTGTCCTTAACTTTCTTTTAAAAATCAGGGGTTTTAATAGAAACTACTAGTCATATTTATCACTTGTGATGGTTCCTAATTAATTGACCTACTTGGCATTTTGACTTAAGTTAGTTAAATAAAAATTGTGAGTTCTTTAACTCATTTCTCCTTTTTTGTGTGTTTTTAATGTTTATACAAAAAATCAGGAGTTCTTTGCGGCTGGAATTGTCTAATCATTGTGAAATAAAACATTTTCAGTTGGCTACACACACAAAATGATGTAGATACATGTTCCAAAGACTACTAAGAGGGCATGACATGTTTTTCTCAGTTGTGTTAACAAATTCACGGTACCTTTGACGTGGCCACAGGGCTCTCCAAATGTGTATGGAAGGGGCAGTGTTCAAGGAAGAGTGGAGGCTAAGGTGTTGTCTGCAGCATCCCAGGATCTGGTGCTTTTACAAGCCAGCTGAGCACACTGTTTGAGAAAATTACAGAGCAATGTTCTCGAAGGAGCAGGGACCAGCCCTCCCTCCTCCCACTGCCTAATTCCAGGCTACAGCGCCCACTGTGTTCTTCGTTTCTCTTCAATGACAACCTGACTCTCAAAAGTGTCACTAATAAGCCAGTTCCCAATTAGCTGTGGAGGTTTTTCAGGGCTCTTGGCAATGTTCCCGTAGCTTCTGGAGGCTGTTGCTGCCTACAAACAGAGGATCATTTCTGTTTTGCACGATTCAAAGGCAAGAGCTGCTGGGAAGGCAACACTCTGGTTTTATTATTCTTTGTTAGCAGGAGAACAGAATACATGGCATTTAATACTCAAATATGTTATTTGAGAAAAAAAAAATGTAAGTCCTTCTGCCTGGACCAGCTCTGTTTCTTATTTGTGCAAGTGCATGCACACATCCAGCAGCCCGAGATGTTCTCACAGAAGAGTCCTCAGAAAATCCTGCAAAGTAATTTAGAGACTGTAGGTTGTGATAAAGGAGGCCACAAGTTGAGGGTTTGGAATGAGACTGCAAGCAAGGCAACCACAGGGCCTGCCATCTAGCTGTCAATGAAAGAGTGACAGCAGGTCCACTCTTGAGGTGTCTTTGTATTTCTCTTGAGCTCTAAGTGGGAAGGGCAGTACTAGTTGGGCATTTTAACAGGCACAATAGCAGGCAGCCCTAGTCTTCTTCCATGAGCCACACTGTAAATCACTAGTTAGTGTCTGTGCTTAGAATGTGCTTCGGATACAGCACATTCCCTTTATTCTTGGAAGATATCAGTGCATAGCTGGTTTGGCATCAGTGGCCTCTAAATAGTGGATGGAATCTTGTTTGTCCTCACAGAATATCTCAAGTATCCCTGCCAGTAAATATCATGGGTCCTTTTGTGTGCCTTCTCATCTCAGGCTTATAGAAGTTGTATGCAGTCAATATTACTATCTCTGTTTTACAGATGATTTAGGTCTCATGGCCAAATCACTGGTAGAGCACAGCATAAACCCAAATCCAGTTAACTCTAAATCTGGTGCCCTTGCTACTCTATCGCTTGTAACTCAGGGATTGAGCCTATAGAGACCTTGTATCAGAATTTTAATGACAAGAAAAAGAAGAGAGACTCTTGACATCAGTTAGGACCCTTGACAATTTGTACACCACTTTTTAGGGGTGATACATCCACCAAAAGTGGAATGAATGGCCTTTCTAATATTCTTAGTCTAATTTGACTGAAATGAGAAGTAGACTTTAGAAGCAGAAATACGTAATTCCTTAGCAAGGAGCAATTTATATATTCCATGTCATTTATTCAATACTTAATGTGTGCCAAGCATTATGCTAAGGGCCTTTAATGTAGGATTACTAGTAAGTGCTTAATAAATATGTTTAAAGCTGTTGTCTTTGCCCATGATCACTCACACATACATGGAAAGACTGGCCGCCACACCTGTGTGTGATACTTATCTTAAATAACACTTTGCATATTTCCAATTATTTAAATTATTTGTGTGAAGACTGTTGGCAATGTAGAGAGTAGAAGTTCCAGGAGGGTGGTAGCTGTTTGTTTGGTTCTCATTTGAATCCCCAAGGGCCTGCAATCTTCCTGATGCATCATAGGCAGTGAGTGAACATTCGTTGACTGGCTGATTTGTGGCACCATACTAACATACACACATGACAAGGTGTGTGTGTTCTGATTCCAGTAGATTTGAGAAGAACCATTGTTTCATTTGAACAGGAGTAACTTCAGGGAAAGAGGCATACGACAAGAGGAGGGAGGAGGTTCTCCCTCCTTGCCTGCTTGCTGGTTGACTGATTTTCTACTAGCTTCATCTTGGGAATAGAGAATAGAATTCAATATACCTTTTAAAACATGAATAATTCTGCCTTGCTCTAGTGCCTCCTGTAGAAAATTGAAAATAAAATAAATTATGGGACTAAAAGAGAGAAAAAATGTTAATTTTCCCCTTTCTTGCACTCTTACATATTACACCTCCATTTTCTATTCCTGCCACACCAAGTTTACTTTCTGCCCCCTACTGAGCAGCATGTTATAGAGATACAGAAGAAATTAGCAAATGAGGCAAAAGACAAAAGTTACTTTTGGCCCTTAACATGCCCTGCTTTTCTTAGTCCGTACTCCTTTCACCCTTTCATCTCATGCTGTCATTGGCAGAACTGAAGGAGAAAACAGTAAAGGAGGAACTTAATCATTTACTTGCTCAACAATGAGGAGACATATATTCTAGACAAGGCACCGTGACCTCCAAAGGATTAGATTTTAGTACAGGGTATTGGATACAGACATAAATATTAAATGGTGCCAGCCCGAATCTGAAACTATTAAAGTATTCTAAAGATGATGATGATGAGAGTAAAAAAGAGATGCAGAGAATTTCTACTTGTAGAGATTAGAACATTTTTCATAGAGGAAACAGGTAACATTGAAACCAAGCTTTGAAGGATTGGCAGAATCTGTTGAGAAAGAGGACTATTTCATAAGAAAGAAAAATCTAATTTGTTGATCCTGAGGAATTCAAAGAGGTGGATGTTGTTAAAAGTAAGAATCAAGGGGATCAGTGTAAGGTAATGTCACCCATCTAACTAGGAGTTTCCATGTAGGGCCTTTGATGCCTGGCTGAGGAGCTGGCTGGCCACACCAATCCAGCTGATGTACATGATTGGGGTGGTGAATAGGGCAGCATGGAGCAGGGAGAGACATTTAGGAGATCAAGCACTAGATTTCTCTTTTAATTATTTACCTATTAGGAACATATCAGTAGATGTGAAAAAAAGGAAGATTTTTAAAAATTAGGGAATTTTAATGCATGCAGAGGTGACAAGAGAGTGGAGAAGAGTGGGGAGCACATGTGATAAGCTTATGCAGAAGCTTGTCTTCCCACCTGGAATATAAGCTCTCATTACTTTCCTCTGCTGCTTCTGCTGCTCCCTTCTGAGTGTGTGCTGAGTGGCAGGTTGTAGGGACAGGGAATGCATGTCCATGGTCACTGCAGTGTGCGGGGCCAGGGAGGGTAAATCCCTGTGTGACAAAAACCAGGGTGAGAGAGTGCGAGTGGTGTGAAAAAGTCTCTCTCATGTGGAAGGGTAAACACAGAAAAAAACTCATTATGTTCGAATAAAAAATGGAATATGCCTCATAAAAATTAAACAAAACAAATACGACCATTAGGGTAACATTACTCATTTGAGACTGAATTTTGTTTTTGTTTTTGAGACGGAGTCTCACTCTGTCGCCCAGGCTGGAGTGCAATGGTACAATCTTGGCTCACTGCCACCTCCGCCTCCTGGGTTCAAGCGATTCTCCTGCCTCAGCCTCCCAAGTAGCTGGGATTACAGGCGCCCACCACCATGCTCAGCTAATTTTTTGTATTTTTGGTAGAGAGGGGGTTTCACCGTGTTAGCAAGGATGATCCTATCTCTTGACCTTGTGATCTGCCTGCCTTGGCCTCCCATACTGCTGGGATTACAGGCGTGAGGGACTGAAATTTTTAAAATTCATTCTTTTATATTTAAGCCACTCATCTCAGGAACATAAACTAGTTAATTACATCTCTTCACAATTAGCTAGGCCTGCATTTCACTTTTTCACTTCAATTGCCTAGTGATTGTTTTCCACCTCTCTTTTTTACATAATGAACATTTTTGTCAGGTACATAATTATATTAGACTGATTTATTAAGGGAAATTGCCAAATCTTCTTCAAACAAGTAACTTCAAAATTGATAATATTTTTATCTGGAATGCAGCTGGTGTGCTGGAAGATCACATTACTCCCATATTTTTGGGGGGGAAGTCAAGATTTTATTAATAGGTTAGGAAAATCTTGGGTTCATGCAATTCATTTCTCTAAGGAAAAGCCCTTTGTAGACTTTATGAATCCATCTCTGTGAGGACTGTGTAGACAAAGGTTTTCTGTGTTTACAGGTGGAACAGTTGAGGCACTGTGTGATTCAGGGTAGTGTTTTACAAAAATAAAATCAATTTCTCAATGCAACTTGAGATTTATATGACTGTATTCCTCACGTATGTCGAAGCCCATTGCCCTACGAACAGGAACAGGTGTGAAGAATGTTCACATTTAATTGGCTACGTAATTCTCCAGAGGAAGTGAATTTTCAATTCCCTAACGACTTGCAGCAGAATGGGAAGCTGGCATGGACTTGCTTTGAGCATCCATCTCTCACTACTCTCTGCCACCTGGGCCCTCTGTGTTGCCTTCCACGTGTCCCTCTTGGGGGATTTCTTTCACTGCCAGAAGAAGAGTCTCTTTACCTCCTCTCCTAACTACATTCCATCTGCAAATAGAAACAAATGCAGCGAGCAGAGGAAGTTTAATTTATTAAATTTAACTACTTTTGTTGGAGGCCTGACTACTTGAAGGTTTTTAAAAAGAAACTAAACAGAGGTAAGTTGTTACCAAAACCCATTCGATTTAAGTATAGTTAAGGTTGATGACCTAGACTCATAAGGATTTTGAAAATGTCCCTTTGAGCATTTGTGTTCAGTTACTGCCTCAGTGATGGCAGTGTTCTGTTTGTACATAAAGTGAGGTTGAATTAATACTGGTTCCTGGGGCACCTCATCAAGTACTCAAAATCTTACTGTTTTTTTTACCATTTATTTTATAGCTTGCCAGCCAATTTTCCAGCCAACTCAAATACATTGAATAAAGTCTTAAGTGTTATTTTATGAGATGGTTACATGCTCACCAGATTTGCAATTCATCTTGTACTTTTTTATTATTTCAACTTTTATTTTAGATGTAGGGGTACATGCAGAGATTTATTATATGGGATGCTGAAGTTTGGAATATGGATCCTGTCACCCAGATAGTGAGCATAGTACCTGACAGGTAGTTTTTAAACTCACCATGCCCCTGCCACTCTCTAGTAGTCCACAGTGTCTGTCATTCCCATGTTTATTTCCTTATGTGCTCAATATTTAGCTCTCACCCATAAACAGAACATGCAGTATTTGTTTTTCTGTTCCAGTATTAATTTGCTTAGGATTATGGACTCCAATTCTATCCATGTTGCTGCAAAGAATGTAATTTCGTTCTTTTTATGGCTCAGTAGTATTCTATGGTGTACATGTACCACATTTTCTTTACCCAATATACCATTGATATGCCCCTGGCTTGATTCTATGTCTTTGCTATTGTGAATAGTGCAGCGATGAACATATGAGTACATGTGACTTTTTTGTAGAAAGATTTATTTATTTGGGGGTATATACCCAGTAATGAGATTGCTGTGTCAAATGGTAGCTCTGTTTTAAGTTCTCTGAGAAATCTCCAGACTGCTTTCCACCATGGCTGAACTAATTTACATCCTCACCAACAGTGCATTAGCATTCCCTTTTCTCTGCAACCTGGCCAGCATCTGTTGTTTTTTGACTTTTTAATCACAGCCATTCTGACTAGTGTGAGATGGTATCTGACTGTGGTTTTAATTTGCATTTCTCTGATGATCAGTGATACTGAGCATTTCTTCATATGTTTGTTGGCCAGTTATATGTCTTCTTTTGAGAAGTGGATGTTCATATCCTTCACGCAGTGGGGTGGTTTATTTTCTGTTTTGACATGCTGATAAAAACAAACAACAGGGAAAGAACTCTATTCTTTTATGTTTTTCAAAAAAACAATTAAGTGAGTTGACTACAAATCTTTATTCAGAAGTCTATGAAACTGTCATACTTAAAATATGGTAAAAGTGATAGTACTTTATTTTTATATTTTATATGAAAAGTGTTTTATTTGAGATGAAAATTGACTTTGGTTGTGTATATTATTCAGAAAACAATATTTCTTATATATTTTTGATGAATTACAACAGAATTCCTCTGATTTTATGATGATTGTCTACACATTTTTACAGTATATATTTAAGGTGTACACGTGCTGTTCTAATACACATATACACAGTGAAATGATCACTATGGTTAGGCATATTAACCTATCCATCACCTTACATAGTTATCTTTTTTTGGTGATGAAAGCACCCAAAATTTACTCTCTTAGCAAATTTTCAGTATACAATATAATGATCTATAGTCCTCATGCTGTCTGTTAGATCTCTAGATTTAATCATCCCACATAACTACAAATTTGTACCCTTCGATCTGCGTCTCTCCATTTCCTCCTCCTTCCCCCATGTCCTTGGCCTTGGTAACCACTGTTCTACTGTCTGTTTCTATGTATTCAACCTTTCTTTAAATTCCACATATAAGTGAGATCATGTGGTTTTTGTCTTTCTGTGCCTGGCTTATTTCAGCTAGCATAATGTCCTCCAGGTTTGTCTGTGTTGTTGCAAATGGCAGTATATACTTTTTAAAGATGAAATTTTTATTGTGTACATATACCACAACTTTTTGTTTTTATTTATTATTATTTGAGACAGAATTTTGCTGTTGTTGGCCAGGCTGGAGTGCAGTGGCACGATCTCAGCTCACGGCAACCTCCACCTCCTCTATACCACAACTTCTTTGTCCATTTAAGGACAAACACTTAGGCTGATTCCTTATCTTGGCTATTGTAAACAGTGCTGCAATAAAAATGGGAGTGCAGATATGTCTTCCACATACTGATTTCATTTCCTTTGGATATCTACCCAGCAGAGGGACTACTTGGTAGTTTTATTTTTAATTTTTGAGGAACCTCCATATTGTTTTCTATCATGGCTGTACTAATGTACGTTTGCACCAACAGTGTACAAGTGGTCTCTTTTCTCCACACCCTCATTTCTCTCACATTTTCAAACATCTATTTGCTTCACTTTTAATGTTCATTTAATTATGCAACACTTTAGAACTATAATTTTAAAATGTTAATGGTTTGGAAAGTGTTATCTATCTCCCTCATCTTCAAATACCCTCAACCCAGCTGATATCACCTTAATTCTTTCGTATTTGTGTTATATTTCCTTATTAGTGGCAGGTCTGAAGAAGTTTTATCAGCCCCTTCACTTATTCCTCATTTATAGTTGCAGTCTTCAATCCTTTCTCTCTGTGTAATATATTTAAATTTTTCTTTCTCTTTATTGACTACCTTCTCATTCAGGTCTTCACCCCACATAACCATCACCAATTTGTTTGTTTTACTTGATTATCTTGTCACCATGTTCTTACCTCCTAACCGTCTTCTTTGTAAAGCAATTATGTTAGATGACCCATGGAAAGCTTAATTTAATCCTCTCTTTTTTTTCCTACTATAAGATTAGCCTTAAGAGATGATTTTTTAAAAAGGTATCTCATTTAAAAAATGAGATCACAGCTCTTAAACTCAGTGTTAAAACCATTGGTGGGATGTGACAAGTTGAGTGTTCTATTAGTGGATTTGTTACCTGAGATGGTTAACTTACCATAACTTGTGAATAATTTACTCTTTTCTAGAGAAAAATAGATTTAAATGATTTTCCACAATAATATCATTGCTACATTGCGCTTCATCCTGGAATTGTGGTTAGCACATGGAGAATTGCACAAAATCCTGGGTACACTCAAGAGCTTCTTCCTCATTCTTTCCCACCTCTAGTTCTGCTCCTCATAGAAACAAACATTTGAAAGTCCGTTGTTATCATACAGTAGGAAAGAAAAGAAGTCACTATTTTCTCTTTTGTACTTTCATATATTAAATATCATCCTCAGTTTATTGATAGCATTATTCTTGACTCCATGAAAGTCTCTATCAATAAGTATGTAAGTATCAGTTTATGCTATAGGCCTAGCTAGGATTCTTTGATTCTCAGTAGCAAAAGCTAACTCAGTCAAAAACCATTCGGTCTTACAGGATTGATGGGAAGCTGGAGACCCAGTCTTGGATATAGACAGATCTCAAGCACCCCTGAAGGCCAGGTGGCAGAAGCAGTAATGACCCTGTCTTGCAGGAGCGGCCTGACCTTTGAAAAACCTAATGTGAGCTGAGACCTGGGCAACCTGGTTCCTCTACTAGAGATTTGGATTCTATAGAAAGAGCTTTCTATTGACTGACCTTGAATCGTGAACTTGGCTAGAGATGGCCAGCTTTCCCCATTACAGACCTACTAAATTATGCCCATTGGAAGGAGGTGATATTATTAGGAAGAAAAAAATTAATGCTGAGTGGTCAAAAAACAAACACCACTGGACTAAGTATTTCCAAACAAAAACCTTATTCCCATTTGGGGAAATCTACTTTGTAATCTTACATTTGGACTTTCAGAATTATTCTGTAGAGTAGCATTGTGATTCAGCAAAGTCTTGAAATCTAAACAACAATAATGATGGGAGCTGCTGAAGAGTTTCAGTAGAAAGGAGAGGCACAAGTGTCTGGTTGCCATTCTCACAGAGATCTCTGTGGGCCTTGGGTAGGCATATATGGGGTGGACTGTGCTGTTTTTTTTTAAACATGTCTTGAATTCTATGGAGCTGCACTTAGCAAGGTAATGTCATGTTCAAAGTCTCTATATTCTTTGATCTTCAGGTTGGTGCAGGCTTAGGTGAATGCACAGGGAATGTAGTTTATTGCAGAAGGCAATCTGCTTGCTTTCAATGGTATTGATTACTCAGAAGGTGTAGAGTTAGAAAACAGCTTCCCATGATGAAAAAGTGCTAGTGAATTCTAAGAGCTGGATCTGGGATGACAACATTACATTAAAAAATTCTGCCATTTGTTTTAAACCATAAAGAAGATCCAGACAGTCCAAAAATATACTGATAAAACTTTGATTCTAAGCTATATTTTTCTCATATTTAATATAAAGTAAATAATTTACTCAATAAATATTTATGAAGAAATTACCATGTTCATTTTACTTCCTTTTCTTTGTTCACCTAGATTTTATCAAAGTGTAGGTGAAAAAAAAATCAGACAGAAAAAATATTTAGAGATAATAACATCCTTTGTTATTATATTCTGTTATTATCTCTAGTAGAGGAAATGGTACATTCCTTTCTAGTGCTAGACCTGATGCTTAGAGGCAACAACTTTTACCTCCATTAGCTGGTTCTGATTCCTCTGGTTGTTAAGTCCACAATTTTAATAAATATGCTTATGTTTCTGTTTCTTGTTGAGCAATTTAGATTTCTTGATCTGATAAATGAGTATTTGCCTCATTATACCATTATACCACCACCCCTTTCTGTGTTCTCCTAAACAGTTAAACAGGACTTTTCAGATTCTTTATTAATTGCTTTATAACTTCGAGTAATTTAATAACACTGTTACTGCTTCCACCAAATTATCTTAGATTCTCCTGAAGCCGACTTTGTATCTGCTGATGACATTACTGGCTCTGCTATTTCCTTCACCTCTTCTCCGTCTTTCCTACCTGTAGACTTCTGTCATCTGAAATTTTATTTTTATATTGTCGAGGTTGAAAATATCCACACTGAGGTGTTCTAATCACTGCCTATAGTTTATTTCTAATAGAATTAATAAAAAAAGTTTACATTATTTAACTGTTTCAGAGTGCGGAATTTACTTCTAGAAAAGGTATTTTAATGACATTTGTTTTCTAGAGTATCTAATTTCCCTTTTGATTTCTTATACTATTTAACTTATCATAATCTCTAGATTTTCAATTCTGTATTTCAGACAGGTGTTCTACTGGCTTACCTTCTCCCCAACTTTGTTCCTTGCATAGGTTCCCCTCACCCTTTCTGTGTGGTCAAGATTTGCTTTCCTGGGTTGGTGCCAATATTTCTTGGATTCTAAATCCTCTTTACTCTGGGTCATTCCATTGTTGCACTTTGCATCTCCTTAAGTAACTTCTTAGGAAAAAGTGTTTGTAAGGCAAAATATTTGAGTCTGTGCATGTTTGAAAATGTCCTTATTCTTTCCTCCCACCTGAGAAGGAACAGATGCTGTCAGCTGTTGGCAGGCATGTTGCTGCTACTGATGCTTCCTATTTAACACAAACAATTTCATGGAATATCAACATCAGACAAGACAGCGCTGTGGTCGGGTGTGGTGGCTCATGCCTGTAATCCCAGAACTTTGGGAGGCCAAAGTGGGTGGGTCACCTGAGGTCAGGAGTTCGAGACCAGGCTGGCTGACATGGTGAAACCCCATCTCTACTAAAAATAAAAAACTAGCCAGGCATGGTGGTGCACGCTTGTAATCCCAGTTACTTGGGAGGCTGAAACAGGAGATTCTCTTGAACCTGGGGGGCGGAGGTTGCAGTGAGCCAAGATTGTGCCACTGCACTCAGCCTGGTGACAGAGTGAGATGCCGTCTCAAAAAAAAAAAAAAAAAAAAAGACATAACTTTGTGACCATGACAGTGCAAATAAAAGCAGAATAACCATAACTGTGTCAGAGCACAGACAACAGCAAATCACAAAGACATCCAACATCCTCTCTCTTAGGTAGCATGAATGACTGCCACTTCCATACGAATTAAACTTTAGACCTGCCTCTTCCATTTCTCCTGAATCCTAGATAAAAATTCTTCTTACTCCTAGATTTCTTCTGACTCCTAGATGAAAATTATTAATATACCTAATCATAGGATTATTCCTACCTCCCGACAGCAGCCAAACCCATACTTCCTTGAACTTTATTCAAAATTCAGCACAAGCCTAAATCTTACAACAAGAATTCTCCTAACACCCTCTTGCAGAGTTGCCCATAGCTCCCCATGGACTGAGGTCTTCCTTGCTGCAGAATATATCAATTAACATAATCTTGTTCAACTTCAGGTATGTCCCAGGTGGTTGACTGGTGGACAATTATATATCTTATTGACAATTTAGCAGATATAGAATTCTAGGTTAAAAATCTCATTGTCTCAAAACTTTGAAAGTATTGTTCTGCTGTCTGCTAGCCTGAATCTTTCTGATAAGAAATCTTATGCCAGTCTGGTTTTTGTTCAATGACGTATGTTCAAGGTGCTTGAAAGTTTGAGGGAAGAAGCATAGCCTTAGGTAATATTTATTGAGTATGTGTCAGGCATTAAACAATGCATTCTTCACACTTTACTGTATTTAATCCTCACAAAAGCCAAATGAGAGAGCTACTACCTGAGATTTATATAAATGAAGTAAATGGCTCAAGGTCACACAGCTAGTTGGTGGCAGAGCTGGACGTCAGCCAAGACCTGTTCTACTCTTAATCCCTGGGGCCATACAATTATGCTAATAACACTTCAGGATTGTCTCATGAGCATTCTGGCATATAGATTTACTTAGTGAAAAAGCTGAAACTACTGATTAAAATCAGGATTTGAGATTACATATGGGTTTCATTGGCAGGCAATTCCCAATTTACAAATGGGCTCAGTTTTTAAATTTCCTCGTGTTTAGCCAAATGTAATCCAAACTTAGCAAAAAGAAGCCAGCAGTAAATCTAGAGAGAGTAGAATATGATGAGCTTCTCTCCACAAAAGAAGGTTGGAGTAATTTGAAACACTGACATTCCTGACTAGCATGCTGGACCACAAAAGAAATTTGCATTATAAAAACCTAGAAATTTCATTAAGAACCTTTGTATGTTTTTTTTTTTTTTTGCATTTGAAATGCAAATATATGTTTATAACAAATGAGAATGCAAAATTATTAACTGAATCAAAGTTGATCGTTTACAATTAAAATACAAGAGGTCCATGTAAATCAAAGTGGAGTTGGAAAATGGACACATGCCAAAACTTGAGCTTTGATGGTGAAATCTCTGCATTTCAACCTCTCATCAGGGTTTCCAGTCATCTATCAGATCAAGCAAAGCCTGAAAAACTAAGCTGTCATCAAAGTCCCAGAAACCTTAATTTATTTCTCTTCTCACTCCAAGTCCTTGGGTGGACTCTAGTTTTCTGTGCATCCATGAAAAATACAAACAGCAACTAAAAAGAAACACAAGTAACCTGAGCCAGCTTTGGTGAAACCCCATTTGTGCCGTTTTTCGCCATAAGAAGACTCCCATAGCACAGAGTTTGAAAGTGCAATGACTTTTTAGCAGAAGTGACCGGTGGTATATTGGACTTTAGGGTGGCCACACAAAAAGACACAGGGTTTGGAATATAAGTCCTGGTATAAAGAACATAAACTACTACTTTGCTTAGAGCAACTCATCTCTTAGAGGGTGATTCCTTCAAAAATTATAGGCTAATTATATCTTCTCGTTACCTCCCATCTCTAAAAGGCTGCTTTCAATAGTTGGTTATGATAGCTCTTGGTTTCTGGAGTGAAATACTGTTGCAGAAAATTGTGTGTTTATGTGTGGCAAGTGTGTGTGTGTGTGTGTGTGGATGTGGATGTGGAGAAAGAGAGAGGGTGATTAATTTCCAGAGTGCCTGTTCCTTTTTCACAGTTGGCTGGTAACTGTAGTGGGTAACGTGAGTGGAGACGCTGGTATAGGTAAGATCGGGGCGTCTTTGTGAGTGAGCATTGATTTGCTATATTCCCTAGTGGTTGAGGAAGCTCAGGTTCAGTGCTAATGCAACTGGCAACTTCTGCTAATCCTCAACTGAGTGCACACACTGATTAATAGAACAAAGCTACAAATTCCTGCTACCATCACAGGCGGGTCAATCAACCCTGTTTTATATAACACACACTTTCCTAGGGATATAAAGTTCCTGAAGAAGTCAAGAAAAAGGAGAGAGCAAGCAGCCTGTGAATCCCACACCATTCTGTTCTGTAGGAGGAAAATTCACAAGGATTATTCTTCCCCCAGGAAGAAAAAAAAAGCATCATTATCATTTTCACTGGTTTCTTTAGGTCTCTGCATTACCAGGTTTGATTTTGCTCTTCTATTGGCATCTTGGGATTTAGAAGAAAGAAAACATTGTTTCCTTGAGAGTCAAATCTCTGGATATTTTTAATACATTACAGCTCAATTTCACTAGCAGTTTCTGAAGCAATATGATCAGAACCGAGTATATTTAGATCAGCTGGGCCAGTCATCCCCTCCAGCAATGTGGTGGTGGGAGCTGGGGGAGAGGCAGGAGTAAAACGAAGGAACTGGAATGTATTGCAGGGAGAGGAAAATCCTGTTTAGTTTCTCCTGATGAAAATGCTGAAATGCCAGAAGGGCAAAGAACACATCACACATAGAACCACATATCTTGCTATTGACTAAATAGCATTATTTGCCATTATCAACTTTTATTTGCCATTTTTTTTTCTACTTTTATTTGCCGTTATCAACATGATTGACCAAAATCAAGACCAAAAAGCCAATAAACAAAATAGGCAGAATGGCCAATGCTCCCTTCCCTCAAACGACACCTAAATCTTTTTGCAAAATTAAGTGGTAATTATTATTGCGCTGAATAGAATTATAGGCTAAAATATCTCCCCCGGACATTTGTTACTGTTGTTGATATAGTCAAGGTGAGAAAGCAGTTACTTCATGATATCCCATGCAGCAATATCACTGCTAGTAAAAGATGGTGCTTTTGGTCGACTCTTTTGTGAACTATTATTATTCAATTGTTTAAAGGTTCCTGGAAAAGTTTCTTAGACTCACCTTGATTGAGTGGCCTTCAATTTCTGTGAAAAGATGCCACCAATAATCTTACCATCACTGTCTTTATATAAATTTCCCTTTTAATGTAAATGATTTGTCCAATAAACTCCACTAGTCTTAGAGTAGCAAGGTGTCTGATAACAGGTATGGGAAAATCAGCTCTTAATAGATAATTTCTATGTTCAAGTGGCAACTTTATCACCAATAACTGAGCATGATTTTCACTTATATATTGACAAAATCGGGATACTAATAATATATACCTGATGGTGTTATTGTAAGAATTTACTGAGAGAGATTATATAACATGGTTAAACTCTGTCTGACATAGATTAAGTACCAAATAAGTGAACTGAGATCCTCCCCTTAATCTAGGTGAGTAGGCTTGAAATACAATAGACAGAATAGTTGCGTATTAGTCCATTTTCATGCTGCTGATAAAGACATACCTGAGACTGGTAAGAAAAAGAGGTTTAATAGGACTTACAGTACGAAATGTCTATGGGGAGGCCCCAGCATCATGGCGGGTGGTGAAAGGCACTTCTTACATGGTGGCAGCCAAGAGAAAATGAGGAAGAAGCAGAAGTAGGAGCCCCTGATAAACACATCAGATCTTGTGAGACTTATTCACTATCATGAGAATAGCATGGGAAAGACTGGCCCCCATGATTCAATTACCTCCTGCTGGCTCCTTCCCACAATATGTGGGAATTCTGGGAGGGACAATTCAAGTTGAGATTTGGGTGGGGACACAGCCAATCCATATCAAGTTGAGATCCCAATTTGGGCTTGAGTAGATTCAGATTTGTATTAATTCCACCTGCAGTGGAACCTTAATAAATGTAGCAGATATCAGTAGGTAATTAACTATGGAGGCTCCTGAAAGTGAACCATTTTCTCCTAACACCTATATTCACATCTTTCCTAAACCTTGAGTTTAAAACAGGGTGCCCTAACTTTCCTGCTACAACTGAAGTTCTTCTTTCAGAGAATATGGTATTATTAGGAAAATTCAAATTATCTCAAGCTCTTACTATATTTAAAATATGTTTGACTTTTTATTGATTGCTAGAAGAGCAACAATAACAACAGCACCCACATTTGTACAAGGGGATTGAAAATGCTTTTGTGAACTATCTCTCAGATTTGAGAACCCCTGATAATGCTTCTACAAGGCACCACTGAGATACCTCAATGGCTATAAACAAAATTTTTCCCTTTTTATTTTCTTCCCAGTATCTCAAATATTTAACAGAAAAGGTTCAGGTTTTCTAACTCCTATGACCTCAGATAGCCTGAGGTGATTTCATGACTAGGAAGGGAGCTTTTTGAAGGGCAGCCACATAATAGGAACGTATTAAGTATTTGTAGAATTTATAAAGCTTCTTGAACCTTTGAATGCCTCCATACCAGAAAATGTCCTTATTTCCAGTGATTTATGACATACTATCCAATTGAAATTGCCCTTCTTGCCATCTAATCATTTGCTGTAAAATATTATTCCCTTCTGCAAGCAAATCCCTGGCAGTATGCTTCCACAAAACTCAGAGGATTCAGACATGAAGGATATGTAAAACCACTGGTAACATACTTCTCTACAAATCACTGGAAGTCTGGGGTCTTGCCTCAGTGGTTAGAATTCACTGGAACTGGACAAGAAGAAAGTACATTTGCAAGTAACACAAAACCTCTAAACATCATTGCAGAGTGTATTTTCTCTTTTATAAGTGCTGTTAGAATCTAAGCATAACAATATGAGTGCCTTCTTGCTACTGAGCGAAACCTGTAAGAGAAAATTGGATTTCATTGAAATATGAGATGTTCCGAACTCTCATTGCCTTTGTATCACTTTAAGAACAGCTCCCTCACTGCTCAGAGATATATTAATATCCCTTCACTGTCAGTTCTTTGGGTTACAACTAAGCCAAGAATGAAAATCACTGGAAGTTGTAAGTAACAGAGGATCTTTGTCATAAATGCCAAAAAATTATTATGAGAAAATGTTACATTTCATCAGCATTTTTCAAATGTTGTTTCTTTTCATATTTTACTCCTTGAAATAAAAGAATTTCATCTCTATGGTAAGTTCTGTACTTTCTTGGCCGAGGCTAAAACATGGAGTCGAGCCAAAAGTTTGCAAAAACCCTGAAACCCTGAAACAATGTTAAGATTATTTATTTAAACATGTGAAGTCAGCAGTCTTCCCATTGTAATACTGACCCTTTTGCTCATGTGTTTCTACATTAAGACAGTCCAACAAATAATAATTTACATTTACCAAGCCTCATGGCACTCCTGAAAAGTACTGAAGAAGCAAGTTATTTATAATACAGGTCTAGGAAACCTTGTATGATCGTGTGTAAATGAGAATGCGTGTGTGTGTGTATGTGGGCAAGCACGAGGTCACATGGCAACTTGCTCGAAGGAGTACTTGTTCCCTTAACACAAAGTAAGCGTAAGCAAGTTCTTTTGATATAGCAAAAAATGACATTCTCCTTTACTTTCTGAAGGAAATAGTGAACAACTCAAAAAAAGTTTACGTACTTTGCATTTGATTTCAGAAACAAACAATGACAATACAACCTTTAATCACTCCAAATTGTGTTGGACTCATTAATTGTATCTAAGCAGAGATTTCTAAAATATACCTACGAAGCAGAAATGTTTTATTAGTAGTATTCATATTGTTAATCACAATTAAGACCTATTGAAAGGGCATATATTATGCAGAGTAAGCTGCTTATTATTTGCTTTTTTTTCTTTTTACTATCAGATGAATCAATTTTGCATCTTTCAGCTGGAGAGCTGAAGGTCATCTTACATTCCAGTAAGACTTGTTGATTGTTTCTTCATAAGATTTTTCACATATATTCTTTTCTTCTGATTTCTATTGAATCATTATCGTCTAAGTTTTCAATACTTCATCCCACGACTGTTTAATAACCTCCTATCTGATCTCTGGGACTCCAGTCCTTTCTCCAGTCTGTCCTTTGAAGTTATGGCCATATGCATTTTTGTGAAAGACTGAATCCATTATAGCATGCCTTTCAAACAAAAGAAAACAGCAACAAGCAAATCTCTTCAATGACTCTTCATGGGTGCAGGAGGAAGTTCAGACTTTTCCAAAGTTCTGTGCTGTGACTATTTGTTTGTAAGTAGGGCTGGTGTAAATATTTATCTGTAAGTAATAGGAGCAATTTGATGTGAACTATGACTAATAAGGCCAATTAGCATTTGTAAGTAAGATATGTTTATGTAACCACATAATTCGATGTAAGATAGACACAAATATAAATGCCAGAACTTCCAGTTACTAGCTGTGTGACATTAACTTCTTTTGATTGAAGTTTCCTCATCTGTAGGATGGAAATAATAATACTTAGTCACCAGGATGTTGCACATGTATGTGGTTGTAGAACTGAGGTTCCTGTCTTCTTGCTGGTCATTGGTCAGAGGTTGCCCTAATCTCCTAAGATTTGTCCTCAGATGCTACACAGTGGCCTTCTCAAAATGTGGCTGCTTATGTCTTCAAAGCCCATAGGAAGCTCTCTCTAGCCTGCTTTGCATGAGTCTTGGTGTAATGTAACAATCACACAGTGACTATTCCATCACATTTACAGGTTCTGCCCACATTCAAGGTGGGGGATTATTAGGGGTGTATACCAAGAGTGAGATTATTAAGGAAGGAGAATCATAGAATTCTGTATATCACAAGAGTCTATGAAAAGAAATATTTAAATACCATTAAAAGGCCAGATCAATAAAACAGCATGAGGTATTGTTTTCAAAACTTTCTAAAAACCAAAAAGCATTTCTTTGTGTATAAACTGTCAATCCTTGGAGGCTGTAAGATATTGTAGGAGTGAGGTTTGAGAGTTGTTGGGGGTGAACAGTGGATGAAAAACAGTTGGAATTATTATCATAATTAAAATTCCATTTTTTGTTCTGAAAATTTTACTTTTTCTATTGTATTTATGGTTCACAGTCTACTGAACTTTATGAAGTTTCTATAAAAGTTTAATTTTAATTGAAAAACCTTGGGTCAAGCGTGGAGAAAAGGTATGAGATGAGGTTGGTCTCTCCTGCAGGCTCCTTCATACAGATGTGGCCACAGAGCCAGATGTGCAGAGCACCCTTTGCTTATCTCTGCTAGTGTGTGTTCTGGGTTGAGGCCATATTCTATTCTTTCTAAGTCAATAGCAAGGTCAATTTCATATGAATATGGAATAAGAAGAGAAATTCTCCCTCTGTTCCCCAGCAGTAGGTGTGGTTACAGGTGTCCAGGTAAAAGGGCATATGGTTGTTTTCTGGAGACTCATCATGTGTGTTAATTCCACTTGTAGCCACCCTACTGAGTAGTGGGAAACCACTTTTAAACAGTTCTGGCAGTGTCGCTTCTCTGAGACCTACTCAGAAAATGTAGATGAAGCACCTCTGCTCATCTTGAGATGAGTAGAAGGCCCTTGTTTTATTTTCTCTCCCCAGTAATGACAAATGCCTAATCTCCATAGTCTCTCACTTCATTAACATCCTATTTTCTTGTGCCACCCTCGGCTCAGGTGTCAAGGAATTTTCCTACCCTCAAGTGCTGGCTCCAAAGCCCAGTTTTCCTGACTTGTCACTTTCTGTCCAACCAAAGATGCGTTTCTAGCACTTCTCAGCCCCCAGGGGTCAGACTCCACTTTCCAAGCGGTCTAATTGTTTTACCTCTCAAGAGGCCCAGCCCTTTAAGTTATAACAGATGTTATATAACAGACAGAGGAGCTAATGTCTGCCAGGAAGGAAACTCCTTCATTAAATGAGGTCATATGCCCAATTCTTTGGTGACAGATACTTATTATTGGACGAACAAGACCCTACTTAAATATGATTTATTGTCTGAAAATATTAAAATAATTTTCTCCTTAGTAATGTAAAAAGTTCAAAATTTACATTTATTTTCAGAAATTCAGGTTTATTATGATGTTGCTGATTGGCAGTATGTTTATTAAGAATGTTTTATCTTGAAAAGATTAGATCTACAACGTAAACATAAAGCATCTTACAGTCTTGTATGCTTATGTATATATTTGCATTTTTAAAAATATATCTAAATGCCCACTTTTTCTTACATATATAGCTGTTGTCCTGTCAGTGTCACTGTTATCTATTGATGCATAATGAGCCTTACCAAAACTTAAACAACGTAGGTGGCTTAAAACAAGAACAGCATTTACTTATCTCATGAGTCTGTAATTTGGACAGGGCTTGGTGGGTACAGTCTGTTTCTGTTCCACTGGGCGTTAGCTGGGGTGGTTGGAAGGCTAGATTTGGTAATCACCTGAGTTTCACTCATTTGCATTTCAGGTACCTTGTTTGTGCGGAAGCAAATAGCTGGAGGCTGAGGCTTCTGGGGTATCTCTGTCTATCTTTGTGTGGCCTTTTCATATGATCTTTCCAGCATGGTAGCTTCAGGGTAGCAGGTAGCTGTATGTTTTACTTGTCAGTTCAGACTACAAGGTGTAGAGAGAGAGAGAGAGAGAGCAAGAGAAAGCAAGAGTGTGCCAGAGGGACACTTTATAGCATTTTACTACCCAGCCTTGGCAACTGCACCATACAGCATCACTTCTGCTACATTCTATAGGTTAAGCCAGTCATAAATGCTGGCCAGGTTCAAGGGTGGGGATATGGGTTTCACACCCTGACTGGAAAATGGCAAGGATTGAAGAGTAACTGGAGCTCTAAACATTCTTGGTGCCATTTTTCAGAAATACAATCTGCCACAGTCTTGTTATTGGATTTAGGCAGGTTTGGGAACAGAGCTCTCAAGGGGGTGGATTAGAGGTAAGGATGAGAATTTATTTTCCAAGCTGAGAAATGGTGTCGGTATTGGGAATTAGTGGAAAGTGTGGTGAGTTTAGAGTCCATAGATCCGGGTTTAAAACACAATTCCATGACACCCTGAATGTGAGGCCATAAGAGTGTTACTAAACCTTGATGAACCTCAGATTCCCTATCTGTGAAATAACACTACTTACTCCTCAGTATTGCTGCAAAGATAAAATTAATGTATAAATAATAGTGCCTATTATACTATAAAGTTCTATAAAATATTTATTTAACCCAAATAACAGACACTTGGCATCTTTAGTCCTCCAGGATTTGAGGGTCATACTTCTCTCAAAGTATTTCAAAAACTGTCTTGAGCTATGTGCAGAAAAGAGTTAGCAAAGCAGGCCTGAGTCTATTATCCTTAGAAAGTCTGCTCGCAAGGTTGGCTCTTGACTGGCATCTGGTAACTTGGATTCCAGGAAGCTTCCCAACATTTCATGTTAAGAATGACTCACTGTGTCTAAACTGTGCAAACAATGTAGTTTATGTTGAACACCTACTTTCCTTCGGAAAATCTGGATTTTCAATATGTTCTAAGCACAGGGTGCCTACATGGCCAATCCCCAATAAAAACTTTGAACACTGAGTCTCTAATGAGCTTCTCTGGTACACACATGTTGTCATGACTTGTTGCTGGAGGAATTAAATACATTCTGTGTGATTCCACTGGGAGAGGTCTCTTGGGAGCTTTGTTTCCTTTGGACTTTGCCTCCTGTTCCTTTTCCTTTGCTGATTTTGCTTTATATCTTTTAACTGTAATAAATTATAGCTCTGAGTAGAACTATATGCTGAGTCCTGTGAGTCCTGTGGGCCCTTGCAGCAAAACACTGAATCTAGAGATGATGTTAGGGAGCCCTGACACAAGCACCTAGCCCATAATTAGCAAGAATTCAATTCTCAGGGGACTCTTTTTTCTCCTGGTAACCTCTTGCTCCAGTTTCTTACTTGTTGACATGTTTTTGTTCCTTCCTGCATCTTTGCTTGGACTGCCCTTTTCCAAAAAATTGAGAAGAAAACCAGTGGTAAAATGGACCTCTGTCCTCTTTATTTCAATGTAGCGCCAGAAGGCAATGAGTGGAATAGAGTTTTTCTAAAAGTTGAAGGCAGTGAAGGAGGATTACTATACAGCCCCAGCATACAGTTTAATATGTACTATTCACATCCTACATTTAAGAACCCCTCAGCCAACACTAGAAATTTTCAGCACTAGAAAATTTTCTCTGACCATTGTGTTCTTTACAGACATTACTTTGTATCTTCCCCGGTCTATTTTTTGTAGTCTCTGCACAGGTCCTTCCTTATCCTTCAGCAATGCCCCCAGGACCTCCGGTTTCCTACTTAGGTATGCAGAGCTCTTGAGCTTGCTTCCTCTGCATGTATGTCCTGGACCCTGCAGATCCTGCCTGGGGCACATACTGGGGAAAACTCAAAATAGAGAGACAAGATGCGGTTTTCTAAGGCAACAACAATTGAAGTAAGAATTTTATTTTTCCCACTGGACTTATTTTGAATGCTTCTATTATAATCAATTTTTCAGTTTTTTAAATGTTGGTATTTTATATATATTAGTATATATGTATACCTATACATACATGCACATATATATATATACACACACACTATTTTTTTCAAAGAACACATATTTGGTCTAGCAAATTAATATTACCTGTTTTATCATCACTGGTTCTTTTCCCACCTTTAGTTGTAACTTGAGGTCACCTAAGGGAGGCCTAGAATTCAACTAATGAAAAAATAATGGATTCCACTATGTTTTCATTTGAAGAAGCTTTTAGGAAGAGGAACTGTTTTCTGTTTCCTCTACCAATATTTTGACCAGCCTTTGGGCAGATTTTGCAATGCCCTTCTTCCCTACAGGTTTCTTTTCCTTTATTCTACCAATTTCTTGATTCAACCCACTGCAATGCAGAGTGAAGGAGGAACAAACATTTACCAAACACCTGTAAGGTGCTAGGTATGGCTCCAGGTTCTGTGTGTGCATGTGTGTGTTTGTATTGCTTCATTTCATTTTCAAAACAGCTGGAGAGACATGGGCATTATTCTCAATGTTACATATGTGGAAACCAAGACTGAGAAGTTAATAAACTTGGCAATTGCCACATAATCAGTAAGAGGGGCAGAGGGATTTATAACTTAGGTCTTCCTGATTCTAGGACACTTAATCTTTTCTAGCCTATGCTGAAAGGGAAGGATACAGAACTGTGCTAAATAGTCCTGTTTTTTTCTTTTAAAACCTATGAAACATGACTGTATTTTATTCATGAGACATCCTCATCTGCAAATCTGAGCAATTCTGTTTTTCCTTTAAAGTAATCTTTGCATACGTTTTTCTAAGATGTTAAATCTCTATTTGGGGTTTTATTTTATGTGTGAAAAAGTAAAGTCTCATGCATTAGCATACCCTTTTCCACCACTGCACTTAATGTTCAATTAGGGCAATTAACTCATCAGGCTGTGACTTGTAGCATATCATGTTGGCACTGCCTTCACCATGGATGTCACCGGTGTGCTCAGCCTTCTCACAGAAGCACTGCATTTGGCTTAGGTATTTTTAGCCCATCTTTGGATTTTTTTTTAAACCACGTACTGTTATAAGGTGGGAAGACAGATTCACAGTTCAGTTTTGAGATGAAACTGGTGGTAACGAGCCTTTTGAAAATAACAAACCTGATGCTCCCCTTTGCATGTGTACATATTCCTGGGATATGCCTTGTGGGAGGGTTGTAGAATAGAGAAAGCTGTCTTGCCCTCTGCCAGGTTTCTTTCAGTTGGTTTTAGTCAGGTCGAGGCCTGAGGAGAAGAGAGAAGCTCAGAGCCTGGGAGAGTTCTGCTTCCTGACTTTACAGCTAGAAAAATTAATTAACAAGCCATATCGACTGCTTGCCTCATACATAGTCAAATAATTAAGACAAAGCAGAGGAGCTTGAGGCTGCAGTGAGCTACGATTGCACCAGACTGGCGGGTCTGAAAGGCCCCTGAGTCTGGCAGAGGCAGAAAGAGGACAATGCTCCTGAGTGTACCAGGCAGAGATGATGCCTGGGACAGACCCCTACTCATAGGCTATAGATGTTTTGTTTATAGGTGAGCTTCCATCCTTTGAAAGTGTGACAGTCAGCCCCACTGATGTGTATTACTGTTAACTTACTAGAATCGTTGAGAATTTAGACACGTTTTACACCTCATTTTATTCTGCTCTTGTAAAGTCACTTAACTTCACCAATTCTTAGGAATCTCATCAACAAAATAGAGATCATCTCAATGCCTATATTCCAGGAGCACTGAAACTATACGTTTCAAAGTGCTTTGGTATCAGTAATGTGCCAGGCATGTGTTTTTTGTTGTTATTATAGGTGTTGTTTTTCCTGTTTGGGTGTACAGCTTCTGTTCAACCAAGTAGAGTTAGGCCTGCCCTAATTCTTTAAGGCTTTGGTAGAGAGAATGATACCACATGCGCCTTCTGAGAAAACATTTGCCATCATGAGCATGCAACCTGAGAATAGTTCCTGGGCTTTCCCCGGTCTCAAGCCTGATTCTCAATTAGAGGTGTGAGAGCTCCGTAGAGAGTTTATAAGACCATTACCACCTCATTAGAGGCTCCAAACATACAAGTCACTGTTTCAATACCCCCATAGAGAGAGAAGTAAAACTGACAATGGGCTTCAGAAAATCAATGACAAGACCTTGAGGCAAAATTGCTTTCCTAATAAATTGGCATTGCCCAAGATGATGTGATGACAGCTGTGGGAAACTCTCAGGCTCATACGTTGGTTGATTCATGCACTTCCTTCCTAAAACAATATAGTTCAGGTATTTTCAGCGTCCTCCCCTTCTAGTGTTTCCCATTCTGTGTAACTTGGCAGGTGGCTACACCTGAACCACTTTGGTTTTCTCTGCCAATAAGCTTTAATGATTGACAGGATTGACTTTGGAGATCTGGTATATGCTGTCCTCAGTTATAAGCTGTGTGTCTTTAGATAAGCTACTTAACCTCTTAAGTGAATTAATTAAGGTCAGATTGGCTCCTGTAACAAATACATGCCAGAAAGTTAACACAGTAGGGATTTATTTCTCACTTAAGTAAAACATAAAATGGTTGTTCCTGTTCCACTGGGTGACTCCACCTAACTTGTAGCTCCTCCACCTTTACCATATAATTCTCAGGTTTCTATGGAAAAAGAAAGAACGTGGGATGGTATATGCTGAGTGTTAATGAGCCAGCCCTCGTGGTAGCAAAATCTTTTTTCCTCACACATTCTACTCTATTTTGTTACGTGACCACACCAACATGCAAAGGTGGCTTCCCATCTAGTCTCTAGTTATGTGCCCAGGAAAAGAAGAAATAAGTTTGGTGATTAGGTGAAAAAGCAAGATAAACATAGAAACAGTCTCCCAAGAATTGTGAGGAATATGCATGATAATGTATGAGAATGTGACACACAGTTAATGCTTAATAAACATAGTATTATGATGATGGTGCCAACTAAAAATTTTACATAATAATTTTCAAAACTAAAAGTCTAGATTAGTATTCATAGCATTTCAGTTGCCACAGGTGAAAATCAATGTTTCATGAGTAGTAATTCAGAAATGATAACAGAAGCTAAACTTTATCAGGCATGCCATATGACAGACACTGTAGTAACATTTACATGAAAACTCTCTCAAGGCTGGGCACAGTAGCTCATACCTGTAATCCCAGCACTTTGGGCGGGAGGATCTCTTGAACTCAGGAGTTCAAGATCAGTGCCTGGGCAGCATAGAGACCCTGTTTCCACTTAAAAAAAAAAAAAATAGCTAGGTGTGTTGGCACATACCTGTAGTTCCAGCTCTCCAACTGGAGAGAACCTCCAGTTCTAGTCAGGAGGCTGAGGCAGGAAAATCACTTGATCCCAGGAACTGGAGGCTGCAGTGAGCTGTGATTGTGCCATTGCATTCCAGCCTCCGTTACAGAGTGGGATCCTGTCTCAAAAACAAACTAACAAACAAACAAAATCTCTCTCAGGTATATGTGACAGTTAGGCAGTAAGTGACAGAGTTGTGACAGTTAGGCAGTAAGTGACAGAGTTGTGACAGACAGTAAGTAATGAGTATCAGCACACTCATTGCTATTCTCTAGACTGGACAGCCTCCCCATAAGCTCAAAGTGTAAGGAATTGTGCTCACTTCCTAGCTGAGTGATCTCAGAGCCAGAGGTGTTTTAAGTTAGAATTATCCAGGTATGTTCCTAGCATCTATGTGAACACAAGGTAGAAAGGCATAGGCCTTTGTTTATAGAAATCTACAAACTGCAATGACATGAGCAGAAATATGCTGTTGAGAACATGCTTCAAACATATGTATCAGATGTAAGTGTGGTGAATACTTCTTTGATAAATTAATCATGTTCCCCATTTACTTGTTTATTTTTTCCTAATTCAGGTAGGAAATTAGTTCTATTTAATTCCTTCAGCTTAAGGTTGAGGCAAGGTAGAAATCACAGGTAGATTTCTAATCTCTCAGGTTCTTTCATTCCAAAAGCATTTAAGCCCTTAGTGGACCTAAGCAAAAATGGAGGAAATGTTTAGGACAAACATTAGAAAGAGGCTAGGGCCTGCACAGAGTAGAAAAAAAAAATCCTATGAGCTGGAAAGAGGAGAAAGGGGGCAGGTAATAGGAATAGAAGGATTGCTGTCTCCAAAGGAGTGGAAAGCTGGGTTCTGTTTACTAGGCAGATTCCCAGAACAGCAGCTACATTGAGAGTTTGTCAGGAGGCCTATACAGATGAGACCATAGACAGCCTCACAAAGATTTCTTGTATCTCAGGCTTGTATAGAAGCAACACACTGGAGTGCTTCTCAAATCTAATGTGCATATCAGTCACCTGGGAATCTAATTAAAATGCAAACACTGATTCAGGAGGCCTGGATTGGAGCCCAAGATTTTGCATTTCTTTCAAGCTTCCAGGTGTAACAAAGCTGCACACTTAGAATAGCAATGGTCTAGAGTGTCACCAGACTTAAATAGGCCACATGGACAGGGAAAAGCACCTAGGAGTTGTGTAGGAGCTGAATCAGCCTCTGCAGACTGTTCAAATATCATTTGAGTCAATGCCATCCAATACTTCATTCAAGAGCCTAGTGCAAGTTAGTTTCCCCTTGGTTCACTCTTTCCTGTGTCAACAGCCACTGCCATCACCAGTGACATGCAACAGAGTTCAAGGTCATTAGAATCCTGAGCTTTTGCTCCACCCTCATCTGACTTATTCCATATGAACACCATTAGGACATGCTCCTGTGACACTCTTATGCCCAAAGAAGCACAGAGCCTTGAAACTCCAGTGAGTGGCAGTGATGGTGGAAGTCCCCCACACTCATACTAGTAAAGCAATCCCCAAACCATAGTGAGCCACAAGAATAAAGCACTGGCTCAACAGACCAGGGTTTGCATTGTGGCTTGTACCTACCAACTTGCCAGGTAGGTAATCTTGAGAAATATGTTCAATATTACTAAACTTCATTTACTTCATTAGTAAAATGGGGCTTTTGTAAGAAGTAAACGAGGGAACATTTCAGGTTCTTTCTACACGGTATGAGGGACAGCTGAGTCAAATGAGTCAGTGAGGGAATGAGTTAGATGATACCCAAGGTCTTCTTAAAATAGTTTAGAGAAGGCTTTTTTGACAACTCCAGTGATTAATCTCAGAGGTGTGTTCAGTCAGTTTAGTTTGCAAGATGTAGAATTCCTTTCATAAAGGCATAAAGGCCTTAAAGCGGGGCCACTTGCAAGCCTTATTTCTCTATCGATGAACCTTTTGTCTCTCATCCTACCTTTGCCTTGAGGCAACTTATCTGTAAAACAAGTTCCCTTTTTACTTCAGCTATGTGGTTCAAAGTCAAGACTATTTCCCTTAGTAACCTTGATCTAAAGGAAAGTAATTACTTGATATCAAGGCTGTCTTATGATTCAGATTTAAACATATCAGCTCTAGACAAAATTGCCAATAAATAGTGTTTCTTGAATCTCTGGAACACATTCTCTTGAACCTGCTCCTTCTCTGTTTCTGTGCATGCAGCACTTTGCTCAACAGATTCTGTCACATTTGGTCTAGGGAAGATGTATTTTGTCATAGATGCCCAATCACTGACACGCTCAAAGGGGTATTAAAAAAAATTTGCGATTTTCTCATTACATGAATAAGTTTAAAAAGTGGCTACAGCGATAGGATCAGCAACAAACATGGCATCAGTGAAGAATCCTATGAGCTAGGTTTTTCTTTTTCTTTTTTTTTTTTTTGAGACAGAGTCTAGCTCTGTCACCCAGGCTGGGGTGCAGTGGCTCAATCTCGGCTCACTGCAACCTGTACCTCCTGGGGTTCAAGCAATTCTCCTACCTCAGCTTCCCAAGTAGCTGAGATTACAGGTGTGTGCCACCACGTCCAGCTAATTTTTTTGTATTTTTAGTAGAGACGGGGTTTTGCCATGTTGGCCGGGCTGGTCTCGAATTCCTGACCTCAGGTAACCCACCCACCTTGGCCCTAAAAAGTGCTGAGAATACAGGCGTGAGCCACTGCACCCAGCCAAGTGAGCTAGTATTTCTAATGAAGTACATTTCTAATGAGACATTAGAGACATGAGAGATTTCTAGTGAGACATTGGCAATGTCTCATTTTCTCCTTTTCTAAGGTAGCATAGGACGTTTGCAACAACAACATTAGTGACTATGCAAATTAAACTTTCTCATACCATACTAGGGAAGGGAATACTTTAAACGTTTTCATTTATAACAACAGCAATAGCTACACCAGCAATGGCCATCTACTAATTGTTAGTTATGGTCCAGGCACTATGCTAAGTCCTTTAAATGTAACATCTAGTTCAATGCTCACAAAATTCTTGCAGAGGTAGCACTAAAACCATATTACATTTTCTCCATGAAACATTTACTAATTTCCTCATTACCATACAATTTTAACTTAATAATATTGTTAGTAGCTAACATTTATTTAGTGCTTACTATGTGAGAATCTTGGCGTTAAGATATATTTTTCCTACAGTCCACTAAACCAAAAGCTCCATGAGGTTAGATATTTTTCTCTCCTGTTTTATTTTTTACTGTTGTATTATTAACAATGATAACAGTTCCAGGCATGGAGCAGATACTTGATAAATATTTACTAAATGAATGAATGAATCTCACGATACCTTTTTATTTCACAAATGACAAAAATTTAAAAATAGAGAGTTAAATAATTAGCCCAAGGCCACACAGCTAGTAAGAAGTGAAAATATGAACCCAGTCTGACTTCAATTATTCATATTTAGCCACCACTTCATACTTCTGATGGTATAATTGGTGTAATTAAGTGTATAACTGTGATAGATAAAACTCTGTATGTCCAGGAGTGCCGAGGTGATGCTTGCATGGCTTATGTGATCAAAGTCTTTGTAGTTTGCCTGCAGTTTTTTTGTTGAGATCTTGAGTTTTGAATGATGTGCTGAAGGAGCAAGGGGCATAGTTTTATGAAAAAGGAATAGGAAAGACATTCCTGAGAGAAGAGAGTGAGTACAAATGGGCCCAAATTCAGAAACTGGACTTGTGTCTGGGTATTAAGCAAGCTTGAATAACACAAGAGACAGATCCAAATGTGAGTAGAGAAGAAGAAGCATAATTGAAAATAGATGTGCCAAAAAGGAACCTTCTTCATGATTAAGAATTTAGAAGGAGCATAAGGAATGACTGAAGTCAGCTGTAGGCTTTTAGGCCAGGAAACAGTATTATCACACTACATTTAAGAAAATGGTTTCTGTGGTTATGTGCAGCATAAAGTTTTGAAGGTAGAGATGCAGTTAGAAAGTTTTAGTGGTAGACTAAAATCCAAGGTGATTAAAATCTTTGCTGTAATTGTGTCTTGAAAACGGAAATGATGACATCTAGAGAAATGTTTCAGAAAAAAACAAAAAAAAACCTGCAGGCCCTTTCCTTGGCTTGGATATTGGGTGCGACATAGAACTTTCTTAGCATTAATGTAATATCAGTACTTTGCTTTCTAAGACATGATAGAGAGGGTCTATTCTTCACCAAGGGTTACATGAATAGGAGGAGATCAGTTTGACCAGTTATGGGTCACAAAGCTGGCATGTGCAATGGCCAGAATGTGGCTCATTTACAGGTTTTCTTAGGATAGCACAGTGTTTAATTAATTTCAATGACTGCAGAAAATTCACCAGAGGCCCCTCTATGCTGTTGTCTTATGTATAACAACATTACATGATAATTTTACCTACCTGGACTCAAAATGCATTTGAATTTGTAACCTCTGTCTTAGATATTTTTCGAGATCCCTTTACAGCAAATTTACAATACTGTGTTTCTAAATGGTAGCAGAATTACAAAAATTGCCTTTGCCTTTCATCCTGTGGCAGCATGGTTACACAGCTCCCACACACAGCTCTTGCAATTATGCAAACTTTTTGGAGCAGAAGAAAATAGTGTTGTTTCCATGTCAGTGTGTGGGCTACAAAAAGAACATGAGGATTCTCTGATTCTCTTGAAATGCGAGCTGCAAAGGAGAATGCAGAAAAGTGGTAACAAACCTGTGGTTATGAGGTCTTAGTAAAGAATAATCTTTAAAGAAAATCTACCTCCGTGAACAGAGGGGCATGACAATAGGTAAAATTAAAGAACAGGATTTGACGTGGTTTTTTTTTTTTTTGGAGTCACGTGAGTGACCAGCTGTGGCCTATGGGCCTCTTCGCAAACTCAGGAAAGTACTTGAGTTCGAGGAGGCTAATATCCAGAGAAGACTAAGACAAACCATACATTTTTTCACCTTGGCTTAAATTTTTAATTATATGGTTCTGTCTTTCTCAATTGAAGTAATGGACAGCAGGAAGCTGCTGATGACCTATAAAATCTGGAAGGTATAAAGATGTAGCCAAAATGAGGAAATGTGCAGAGAAACCAATGTGAAACAAAGTTGACACGAAAAAGGTTTCAGGCCAATCAAGGGAACAGTGGCCAACAGTTTCTCTCAGTGCAGAATGCACATGGATTTTTAAAAATGATTAATTTGTCAAAATACATATCCTCTGGAAAGAGTCTTGAAGGCTGATTGTGCATGTTCTCTTTACATCTTGGCAGAAGATCACCTGATTCCCTTTCCAAGAAAACAAGTGTAAAAGCTACTATTTTTTATTTTTCAGATAAAACTGAGCACATCTTTCAGTACATTTTGTAGAGTTTAAGCCACCCCCTCCCGCCCCCTTCTGTGCTGCATCGCCAGCTTTTGCATGGTACTTGAATGCCTTATTTTAACCCTGACTTTTGTTATCTGTAGAACTATGTGAAACCACATTTTGTAACTTAAGCTCTGTCTTCACAGAGACTATACAGCTTCAGAAATGCTGGGTTGGTACATGGAAACTTTGTGTTCAAAGAGTATAATTATTTTGTACCAAGCCAATAATATGGGAGTATACAATGTAATCAAAATTCTTTCAAAGTACCCTATTTAGATATTCAGCTTTCTAATACTCTGAATGTTTACAGGTTATAGCCTTAGTATTGTCTCAAGATCAAGGAAATTTTATGGGTAGCCAAATTATAACTTTCTTTCTCGGACAACAAACACATGATTTATCCAAGAAGAAAAGGAGAACATGGGAGACCTTTCACTTGAAGATAACTTTAAATGATAGCATCTTAATCCGTGGATCTAATACACTCTTATTTTCCAAATACAATCAACCCATACTGAGTAACTATAATGTATCCAATACCATGATTAGTGCTTTTGCGTTTACGAAGTAGTTATTCTCTCTATAGCCCTGTAGGCTATAGAGATAAATATCATTAGTATTGTTTTCATTTAAAAAATGGAAAACACTGATTTTTAGAGGAATTTGCCTAAGATTACATAGTTAACAAATGAGAGTGGGAACTTCAACTCCAACTCTAACATTTATTTCATGATATGCAAACAAACCATTGTTCAAAATGCCCATATTTTGAAATAATTTTTTAACAAGCTCCTTTTGAATAATTTCAGTGCACTAGATTTCTAGCCACCTTGTTAGTTTCTCTAGTTGTGTATTCTCTCTCTGTGTGTATAGAAGAGTTGAAGGAATCAACTATTTTGTGAAACAAAATATTCAATATTCTTTGGAAACATTTGCTTAATCATAACCTACTCCTGATTTAAGCATGTCAGCTAATTAAACAAAATACTTGATAAATTCAAGTAATATCTGTTTTTCCCCCAAACTTAATTCAACCAATGTAGTTTACCTCATGTGTTGAATATTGCAAAAGCTTTTTTGCCTTGTTTATTTACATCTACTTTTCCCAGTATATTTTTTTATGCTGCCGTCAGCATACAAAATAAAGCCGCATTGTCATCATTTTATTCTTCTACTTAGAAATTTTAGTGGTTAAAAAGTTATTCCCATGTGAGAGTTCCTAGCCTTCCCCGATTTCCCATACCTATTAAAAACATTTTTGCCTTTGCTTGTTTAATTTCTCCTCTTTCTTCACTCTCTTAACAGTTTTTGGCCCAAAGCCCTCCTACTCTGGGAGAGGGGGTCTGTCGCCTCTCCCGGGGGTCTCCGCGGCTCAGGGTCCCCTTCAGGAATCCAACTTACAAGGGATGTGAAGGACCTCTTCAAGGAGAACTACAAACCACTGCTCAATGAAATAAAAGAGGATACAAACAAATGGAAGAACATTCCATGCTCATGGGTTGGAAGAATCAATATCGTGAAAATGGCCATACTGCCCAAGGTAATTTATAGATTCAATGCCATCCCCATCAAACTACCAATGACTGTCTTCACAGAATTGGAAAAAACTACTTTAAAGTTCATGTGGAACCAAAAAAGAGCCTGCATCGCCAAGTCAGTCCTAAGCCAAAAGAACAAAGCTTCAGGCATCAAGCTACCTGACTTCAAACTATACTACAAGGCTACAGTAACCAAAACAGCATGGTACTGGTACCAAAACAGAGATATAGATCAATGGAACAGAACAGAGCCCTCAGAAATAATGCCGCATATCTACAACTATCTGATCTTTGACAAACCTGACAAAAACAAGAAATGGGGAAAGGATTCCCTATTTAATAAATGGTGCTGGGAAAACTGGCAAGCCATATGTAGAAAGCTGAAACTGGATCCCTTCCTTACACCTTATACAAAAATTAATTCAAGATGGATTAAAGACTTAAATGTTAGACCTAAAACCATTAAAATCCTACAAGAAAACTTAGGCATTACCATTCAGGACATAGGCATGGGCAAGGACTTCATGTCTTAAACACCAAAAGCAATGGCAACAAAAGCCAAAATTGACAAATGGGATCTAATTAAACTAAAGAGCTTCTGCACAGCAAAAGAAACTACCATCAGAGTGAACAGGTAACCTACAGAATGGGAGAACATTTTCGCAACCTACTCATCTGACAAAGGGCTAATATCCAGAATCTACAATGAACTCAAACAAATTTACAAGAAAAAAACAAACAACCCCATCAAAAAGTGGGCAAAGGACATGAACAGACACTTCTCAAAAGAAGACATTTATGCAGCCAAAAAACACATGAAAAACTGCTCATCATCACTGGCCATCAGAGAAATGCAAATCAAAACCACAATGAGATACCATCTCACACCAGTTAGAATGGCCATCATTAAAAAGTCAGGAAACAACAGTGCTGGAGAGGATGTGGAGAAATAGGAACACTTTTACACTGTTGGTGGGACTGTAAACTAGTTCAACCATTGTGGAAGTCAGTGTGGCGATTCCTCAGGGATCTAGAACTAGAAATGCCATTTGACCCAGCCATCCCATTACTGGGTATATACCCAAAGGACTATAAATCATGCTGCTATAAAGACACATGCACACGTTATGTTTATTGCGGCACTATTCACAATAGCAAAGACTTGGAACCAACCCAAATGTCCAACAACAATAGACTGGATTAAGAAAATGTGGCACATATACACCATGGAATACTATGCAGCCATAAAAAAATGATGAGTTCATGTCCTTTGTAGGGACATGGATGAAACTGGAAATCATCATTCTCAGTAAACTATCGCAAGGACAGAAAACCAAACACCGCATGTTCTCGCTCATAGGCGGGAATTGAACAATGAGAACACATGGACACAGGAAGGGGAACATCACACTCCCACACTCCGGGGACAGTTATGGGGTGGGGGGAGGGGGGGAGGGATAGCATTAGGAGATATACCTAATGCTAAATGACGAGTTAATGGGTACAGCACACCAACATGGCACATGTATACATATGTAACAAACCTGTGCATTGTGCACATGTACCCTAAAACTTAAAGTATAATAATAATAAAATAAAAAAAGAAAATTTGGGATAAGGAAAAAAAATATATATATATATTTCACAAAATAAAAAAAAGAATTTTTAACTTAGATCTAACAGAGAAGGTAAAAAAACTTCATCATTGGTTTCACTGAACTCTAATTGAAATTAAACATTTTCAATTATAAATGTAAGTAGCAACAAACCACAGTAATATTAATAATTCCTAGGGCTTTTCACCAACAGAAATCATAGATATTCACTACTGTCAGGCATACTCATCTACTCCTAATGAAAAAGAAAACAAATCATAGATATTCATATATCATATTTTGATTATTACAGATATCTCAACATACTATTTCTACTAATCATGACTTTGTAGTTACAGGAGTTATTAATCCTATCACTAGTTTTTGTTACTCAAGGTATTAATAAATAATCTATATTGCTATGATGTAGTTTTGTTTTTAATATTTTGATAACTATATATCAATATATTTAGTTTCCTTTGTGGTCTGATGTATATTTTATTTTAGATATTTAGAAACATTGTTCTGGCTGGGCATGGTGGCTCACACCTGTAATCCCAGCACTTTGGGAGGCCAAGGTGGGTGCATCAATTGAGGTCAAGAGTTTAAGACCAGCCTGGCCAATGTGGCAAAACCCAGTCTCTACTAAAAATACAAAAATTAGCCAGGCATGGTGGCGTATGCCTGTAATCTCAGCTACTCGGGAGGCTGAGGCATGAGAATCACTTGAACCCAGGAGGCAGAGGTTGCAGTGAGCTGAGATTGTGCCACTGCACTCCAGCCTGGGTAACACAGTAAAACTGTGTCAAAAAAAAAAAAAAAAAAAAAAAAAAATTGTTCTGAACTAACGCCCATAGACTTCACCTTCACCAGACTGTCTATTCAATGGTATAAAAAAGGTCAAATGTCCCTCCTATAGAGAGAGTCTAATCTTTTCTAGGGCCTGCAAGATTGTATAAAGCAGAGATGATACATTAATGGAGGAGGGTGAACAGAAAAAAGGAGGAGAGATGAAGCCAAGGGCAAGGAAATCAGGGAAGTGTGGGGAAGATAATATCAAGTGTTGTATGGGTTGGCGTGGAGAAATACAAGGTGAAAAGTTAGGGATAGGGAGAAAGTAAGGAAGGTAAGAAAATAGGTGAAAAATGAAAAGGGGAATTTTGAAGGGTTGGTTTTATTGCAAATGGGATCCCCTTTGATCCTCTTAGAAAAATATTTAAAAAATTGATTTCCTTTAATTGAAATTTAAAAATTTTGTTTCTGGACTATTTTCTTTGAATACATTCAATTCAGAACTGGGCTACAAGAACACTGGAATTTAATTGGGTTACACCTTTAGTGGTTTGCCGATGAACTCCTTCAAGAAAAAGTGATATTAATTAGCTTGGCATAAAAGGCCTCCAAATAGTATCCTTCTACCTCTACAAATGTACATGCCCTCAGTTCCCATTATCAGTCCTCCATTTGAGCTAATAAATACTTTTTACTATCTTTTGATCATCCTCAGTCACAGCCTACTAATGTGCCTCGGCCCTTTCTAGTTCTCTGCCTGAATTGCCTCATTTCAACCATTTCTACAGCCGTCTCAATAACCTAAGCGTGACTCTTATACCTCCATAAAATCTTCTGCAATTACTACACAACAATAGTCAGAAAACTTAATCTCAAAAGGATCAGAGAGTAAAGATTAGACTTCGGGGCCAAAGCAAGTCTTTGTTGCAACTATTCAAATCTGTCCTTCCAGCACAAAAGCATTCATAGAAAATAAGTAAGTGGATGAGTGTGGCTGTGTTCCAAAAACATTTTATATACAAAAACATATGGTAGGCCAGATTTGATGCATCAGTTATAGTTTGCTGGTTCCTACTCCAGATCACAGCAATCTCTTCTTTTCTCTGAATTCTATTAATAGCTAATTTCATAACCTCACATTCAATTCTATTACAGCCCTACCCTATTAGTTACACTCTCTACTATAAACTTCTTCAGGGATTAATTTGGAAATTTGGGTTCTATTGTTGAAGAAAGAAATAAATAATTTCACGTCAGTGAGATAGATGTGTTAGACCTGTACATATTGATGTAAATATTTCTAGTCCCCTATGTCTGTCAATAATTCAGCTTCAATCCCATGTAATTGCCAATGTGGAAAAACCAGCCTCGCAACTGTCAAGATACATTTAGAGCTTTTCAAAAACATTGATATTATTGACTTGCACTTCAGAGAAGAATTAATAACTTTTTACCTATGCTGAAATATTTTTCTGTTCTTTATATCTGTTTTGTAAAACTCATTAAAACTGAATTATCAGGAACTGAATATTTCACTAGTACATTTGCTGGTTTTCACTGGCAAATATACTTGTCATAAGTGCTGATTACTTTCCAGAAAGATAAAGTTTGGGATCAAGAAGCTCAAGTTTGAGACCCAGATCCATCTACTAACTCTGCTATTAACTCTGTACCATTAAGTAAGTCATTTAATACTTTGGATCTTTGCTTTTCTGTAGTAACAGGATAATACACATATCCACTACCTAACAATTAACAATGGACAATAAATGTGAAAGTGCTTTTTAATAGGTAAAGTAATATAAATGTCACTTGTTGATGCTATAATCACACTGGGGATCCTTCATTTAGTAGACATTATTATATTAGTTACAATATATGTCAACATGTATAAATACATACAGTCACAAAGTTGTTTAATACTTGCTATTCTAGAATAGAGTTTAGGGGAGTTCTAGCCCCATAGCATTGGCATTCTGGAAGCATTGGTCCAAGTGAAAGGAAATTGTTGAAGGTAAATGCAAAACATCAAGGTCAAATCAAAAACCCTCCCTTGCCCTCCCAAATTTAAATAGATTCAAGACAGAGTGAAAAATCTAACTTGATGCCTATGACAGTACCTAAGGGGGATCTAGATTGAATAGAGCAGATAGGAAACATACACAAAAAATACAGAAAGGACATACTTGGGGTGTGAGGTAGAGAGCTCAGATTGATTCAGGAGATCATTCTGAGAGCAATCATCAAAGGCTGAAAACAGGCTCAGCCCTGGCAGGACTAAAGCATGAGGGGCAAACCACAGCTGGAAAAAATGAACCATGGAACTAGGCTCCTCTTACTCAATTTTCAGAGGAAGAGGGCAGTCTTGGTGGGCAAGACCAGGTCAGAAGCATTAGCTAGCAGGAGCCAGAGGCTACCACTTGACACTTGCACATCTTGACAGAGATGGTGTGATACAATAGAGACAGTATGGCTTTGAAGCCAATTGTTTGAATCTCAAATTTTCTCCTTTTATTAGTCGTGTGATGGTAATTTTTTCTAAACCTCACCTTTTCATCTATAAGATACTGTAAAGAAACTGCCTAATGCAAGGCTGGACAAGTAGATGGCAATAAATAAATATTAGTTCTTCTTAAGACAATCTGCATCTGGTTTTAAGACAGCAAAATATTATTTCCAACCCGATTTGCTGGTTTGGTGAAAATTCCTCAGAATTTGTTAGACTGGCGTGTCATTTTTGAGCAGACTTCAGGTGGCTGGCTGAGCATTGTGTGTAGCTGGGAAGAATTAGATGGAATAAGAACATTTAGATTTTTAAAAAGCTTATGTTTTTTGTTCTTAATTATAGTTTGGGCAAGACCAATTTCTTGTTTTTAGGTAAGCACACCTATTGGAAAATGTGTTAATTTATGCATATCAGTTGCAACATATCAAATTCCATTCACACGTTTTACATGTTGGCTTTGCTACAGCAGCCATTTCCTGGATTCGATATAAATTGAAAATTTGAAAGCCTAGTGTGAGTGTTTGTGTTACGTAATAATTTTCCATCTGTTAACTTAGAATTATATACATAGATCTTTCCATTTTTCTTTCCTGTCTCTTAGACATGAACTATAAATAGACTTATTAGGATTAACTTCTGTATTTATTTCCTGCAATTTTTGACGTTTATTTCCTTTTTTTGGTGGTATTCCTTTAAATTCTATGAACCTAATTATCAAGTTAAAATTATTATTTTCGGAAAAGCATCTCTGTGTGGTATTTTTATGTTTTGGAGTATACATGTTTTTATATATGTATTAAATAGAGTATTAATTATCACTCTATATTAATCAGACTGAATTGTTTTAGTTGAAGGCAATAATTCTTTCTTCTTTAAACAGATTGGAAGTTACTAGGGAACATTACGTGGTTCTCAGAATCACTGGGAGAACTGGAGAAACAGGCTGTAAGTTTTTAGGAGCAATAATAGAACCTCATTTCTGAACTGGCCTGATTTGGTTGCTACTGCCACCATTGACTTCAAAACAATTCCAGCACACGACAAAAATCTATGCCTGGCTTCCTGTTCTCAGGAGCTCAGTTCTAAATCAAAGTCTCAGGAGATTCATCTGATTGATGGAATTTAAAGCACATGTCTGTACTTTACCTATAAAAGAGCCTGGGAAAGACTTTTTCTTAAAATTTTAACTTAGGGAGGTGGAATTCAAAATATAGAAACCTATCAAAATGCGTGAGGTATTCAAAATTTTGGGAAAGCCTTGCATGGCATTAGTCCACTGCATTTTACACAGTCTTCTCAAGAATAGTGGAGATTATTGTTTTAAAAGTTTATTCAAAGGCTGACAAAAATTCTATTTACATCATTTTATTTCTATTTTTTATGACTCATATAAACACTCTTTCTCTCCATGGCTAGAAGGTCCCAATATAATGTCCAAAATTGAATTTCTCATCCTTGCACACTCCACCTGCATATACTGTCCCCTATCATTATTTTTTATCTTAGTAAATGCTATCATTATTCACTGAGAGGCAGCCTTACTATCTTTTTCATTTTCCCTATCTAATCTTTCCCTATCTTTCATCATTCTTCCCTATCTAATCACAAAGTCTTACAGATTCTGATTTTGAAATATGTTTCTAATGTACCCACCACCCTGGGCATCTGCACTGTCATAGCTGTAGCCCAAGTTAACATTATCTTTTCCTAGACTACTGCAGTAATTTCTAAATTTATTTCCATGATTTTACCTCATGTTATTTGTTAAGATCCCCTTTCACCAAAGAAGATAATTTCCTCCTTTATATACTTAGATGGCAACCTATGTATTTCCTATAGAACTTATCACAATTACATTTTTACATTTGTAATTTATTAACTATTGTTGTAAGTTTTAATATGTCCATGTTTCCCACTGAATTATAAACTCTCTGAAGGCAGGGACCGCAACTGTGCAGTGATAGGTTCCTTATGTATAATGCAGAAACTTAATAAATATTGGTTTAAAGAATGTATGAATGGGCTTAGCATTATGTACTGACTTTGGAAGATTATGTAAGTTTTTTCAGGGATTTCTTTCTATAGCTTAGAAGGTTCTAAATAATCTTTGCCCAGTGTTTGACCTTTAGGGGAATGAAACCAGTTTTAAATTTAAACATCAATCCTCAAGGAAGTAATCAGTGAAATATAATAAAATACAGTAAAATAAAAGTGTATTCATTCCAGCTGGACCAATGCATGCCCTTTGTTAATAAATGGGCCTCCATGACTATTTAACCAGAGTTAACGACAATGGAAATTTTACTCACTTTTTAAAATTTATATTTTGAATATCAGTTATGTACTAGGTAGGCAGAATGCCCAAAGCATGGTATGTAAATATGATTTAAACATCCTGAATTGCTCAAAATATTGTGGAGGAAATAGTTTTTACAACCTCTCTGTTAGATTATCTAATAAAGAATCTATTTCTAATGGAGAAGAAATAAAATACTTAATAGAATTATTAATTTTGCTGGCAGACTGAAGACCAAGGAAGGATCAACTTGAAGAATAACCATAATTTCACCAAGAAAAATGTTTTAAAAAAGACATTTCAGACAGTGATAATAGGAGAAGTAAAAGTCTAAATTTCCAATGGCTGAAGATGGCTGTGTCTCCTAATCAATAACCAGCAAAATTAAACAACAGAAAAAGAGCAGATATGCAGATATTCTTCAGGCCAGATGAGGGTAAATGGCTTGCCCACTGCATACGAAGTGTTGTTCTACAGAGACTGCTCTTCACCTACTGAAAACCGGTCCTGTGCTGTTCTTTGGATCACTAAGTGTTGATAATTTTGTACTTCTCTGTTCATTCTTGTTGACTCCACCACCTTTGTGATACTCTATAGAAATTGTAATATGGTTGGCGAAGGAGAAGATAACATATGCAGTCATTAAACATAAGTTTCCTACTTCCTACCGAGGCCCACCATTCCCTCTCATCCCTACCACACACAACCTCTTCAGGAGCACAAATTGTAAATCTCATTCCTATCAAGGCCAGAATAATATGAAATCAAGTTTTTAACCTTGTTTCCTTTTCTTCTCAAATCATTCACTAGCACTTGTTAACAAGAGGGACACTGAATATGGAGTCAGATAGACCCAAGTAGAACTCCTGGCTTGGCTACTTATGGCTTTAGGAATGCTACTTCTCTGTTAGATGGTTTCTGCAACTGGAAAATGATGAAGGGAATGCTTCCTTACAGAGTTTGCCACCTGATCATATGAAGCAGCACAAGCAAAAGTGCACATAATAGGCTGTCAATGTATGTTCCTTATTTTCATATATAGTTACAGCAACTCTATTGTAACCTAAGTAGTGCATATGGTAGGCTATACTGTCCCAAAGCTAGTGCTACTAACCATTAGGTTAAGATGGTCTCAATGGTGCTTTAACAGTTCTCATTACTTCAGTATTCTTAAGTCTACCTGACCTTTGAAATCCAGGGTGCTATGGAGAAAGCCCCGACAACCAGACATGGGTCTCTGAAAATGATTTATTTTCCAATCTGCAACTCAAAGGTTGGAGATGGGGTGAAATTTATATTTCTCCACTGGGCCACAAGTGTGTTTTATGTGAGATAGATCTCAATATCTGTCAACAAATGACATTTATATGCACATCTTCTTCTTCCTTACCCAACCCTAAGCAAATGCCTTATGCTTTGTCTGTGAATTATATAACGTACCAACTCTTCCCAATAAAACTAAAACAAAGAAAATTGTGTTTGCCCTCATCAGTAAACCTATGCAAGCAAATTCCTCTTCCTTCCTCCCTTGTACTCTCACTCTCCCCCATCCTCCTCTTTTCCATTTATGAGGAATGAAAGCAAAGCAAGATCCTGCCCATTTCTTTTGAGTTTATTGTTCTGACTGCTAGGCATCTGTGTCCTGCTGCTCCTTTTGTGTAGAAACCATTAAGCCTTTCTTCCATTTGCTTCAAGATGCTTTAAGAGTCATGTCAGTAGGATGTAATTAAAAAAGACAAGAACAGCAGGGAAAATGCCAGACAATTACTAGAAGACACACGGTAAAAGCAAGGTTGAGACAAACTAGTTTATATGAAAACAAATTCTGATTACCACCATAGTTATTATTGGTATTTAACATTTATTGAGCAATGACATGGAGTTACACACTGTACAGAACATAGAATTAAACTTTTTTTTCTAGCCAGGAATTAACATTTAAAAAGCTGTGAGACTCTTCCAAAGCTGCTAGTCTCAAATAATACTCTCCTGTGAGAAAAGATGGAGGCTTCTGATCCTACGTAGTTCTAATGAGGAAATAAGATAATAAACATGAAAATTAGAATTGCTTATAGTGAGTGCTCAATACAAATTAGTTACTCATAGGAGGAAGGCAGGCTTAATAATTCCTAATAGTATTAACCCAATTGAAGCTGTTGGCCTGCTTGAGAATGTTGCTTTCCCATGTATAAAGCTGAACTCTTCAAATTGTGCCTTGCTGTTATAAAATCTCTGCAAACTACTGTAATTCAGTTTTTCTTGAGAAAGTATTTAGACATTTTTATAGCATTTGAATATTATCAAATGTAAATATTTAAACCTGGGTAGGTCAAATAATATTATAAGTCCTTTGAAGGCAAAAATTTATCTTTTTCATATGTGTAGATCTCATACCTGAAGGAGTTCCCGGTAAATAATAGGTGATGAAAGAGTGAATTAAAGAAGAAATGAATTGGCTGGGCGCAGTGGCTCACGCCTGTACTACCAGCACTTTGGGAGGCTGAGGCGGGCGGATCATGAGGTCAAGAGATGGAGACCATCCTGGCCAACATGGTAAAACCCTGTCTCTACTAAAAATACAAAAATTAGCTGGGTGTGGTGGCACGAACATGTAGTCCTAGCTACTAGGGAGAATCACTTGAACTCAGGAGGCAGAGGTTGCAGTGAGCTGAGATTATGCCACTGCACTCCAGCCTGGCAACAGAGCAAGACTCCATCAAAAAAAAAAAAGAAAGAAAGAAAACATAAAGACAATAAAAAGTACTTAAAAATTAAACTGCAAAAAAACTTGAGTTTTGCATTTTCTATAAAGAAAGCTACTTGTAGAAAAAAAGCTCTTCGGTCAGCCTCATCGAGCTGTGACTGTGGGTGCCACAAAACAAAACTAATATTTTCATGTGGCAATCAGATAACATGTAAAAGCCAAGAAATGTCTAATGTATGTTTGCGATTAGCCCAACTCTTGTTAAGTCCAGTTAATTCACATTTATTTGGTTACTCGGGAATGAACTTATTCTTCTAAGTGCATTTTCAGACAAATAAAAATTACTCTTCGGAGTGCTGAAACTATTTTGGATAGATATCTTTCCAAAATATGTATACACCTCTTTTCTTTCAGAAGTAGAGCATAATCTGTTTTGATCTGTACATTCTGGAAATCGTGTTGGAAAATTGGAGCAGATTTAGAAAATAACTTTCCGCAAGCTTCACAGTCCAGGACATAGATCCTGAGCCTGTTGCCTTCCATCATGCAACAAGACATCTGAGAATTCAAAATTCCTATCTGGTTTTTTGGGTGGTTTTAAAGGATGCTATTCTAGGTAGGAAGATATAATATATTTTATTTAATAAGTGGTTTTTAAAAACTTGGACATATTCAAAATTAAGTGAAACTCTTGAATGCTACTCTTTCTCAGTTCTGCAGAGTATATTCTGTTGGCTGTGACTGCATAACTTTTGGACACCCATCGTTATGAAAGGCACACCTTAGGAAAAACAATTTAACAGAGTGAAATCATGAAGACTTGCCTTTTTGTTTGTTTGTTTGCTTGTTCTAGGACAGACTTAAATATCTATGATTGCTATTCACATAAAAACAGGGTAAAGTGACTTTTTTCTCTGCTCATGCATAAAAAGAAAAGAGATGGCTCGTATTTCCTCAACTAACTGAGTGAACGGAACTGGATGTCTCTACCAGTGTTTGTGACATGATTTACCCTGCGTTTGCCTCCTCCATTTTCTTCCCACACTCACTGGTAGTCAAATATAAATGGGTAAATGTAGACTTAGCCAAGGAGCATATTTCTCCCAGTTGGTGGCTTGCTTTAATTATGTCTGCCCTTTAAACTGTCCCTAAGATTCAAACTTAGGCCAAGCAATCCACTACTCCAATCATTAGCCCCTCCCAATATAAGTTTGTCCCCTCAGTCTGGGCCTGACTTCTTTTCCTTTCTAAAGCTGAGCCATAGCCTGAAATTTCTCTTTTGCAAATTGGAAACTTGCAAACAAATTCTAGTTGCCTCCTTTACTTTTCAACAACACGTTCTTGGATTATCATTTGCCCATGATGTAATATGAAGGAATAGAAAATATACTTCTCTAAATAACAATTTGTTAGATATTAAACAGTTTCTATGAACTATAAACACTTAGAAAGGGAATTGGAAGAACAACTCTCACAGAAAATGAAAAACGTGTGAAAATTATTTTTATTGCATTAGTTTCCACTGCTGCAGTATTTTGAATACTTGCTAAACTGTGTGAATAATTAACGTGGTCTCAAAGGCAAATATATTGATTCATTTGTATGTGAGAAATAAATTTATTGTGTATGGCTTATTTCTTCTTGCATTCTTACATAAAGTAAACATAGCCCAACTGACTAAAATATTGCTGCATGTTCTACCACAGGGTGATCCTAAATTCAGTCATAGATTATGCTTAGCTTTTTAACCCATAGCTAATTAATAGCTGTGACAGGCTTACATGGCAGCCTGCCTTAAAGCAGAGAAGTCTAGGTTGTTGACATGAAAGAAAAGCAGGATTAATAAAAGAAAAATATCTGCCTTTGATACAAGTAGAACATGTATACAGTTTTTGTTCCCCTTACTTTGACAAATGTAGAAGTATTATTGCTGATTCAAGACCCACAGCTATAATTATTGCCAAGATCATTTAGAAGTCCCAAAGGTTGCTGGTGGTTCTCACATTATTGCATTGTGCTCATTTGTGAATGCCTCAGGTGAACTGTTCAGTCTTCCTTCAGTGGAACTACTAGACCAAGTTCTTCTGCAGGGCACTGTAAGGCATACTTCCCCATCACTGATTCTCAATAAAGCCTAGTGAATAGGGTAAAATGAGCCCTGAGCACTTCTGAATATAGTAAAATAAACTTTGAGTGCTCTTATGGCACTTGGGTCCATATCTTGATCACTTTTGGTTTGTTTGGCCATAGGTTTCCATTGAGTCATCAAAATGAGCTTTAAGGTGGGGAATTCTATTTCAGGGTCAGCCATGTGATTCTTAACTGGAAGACTGCAGAAGGCAAGAATGCCCTTGCATTCCCTATGTCTTCTGCTCCAGACACTTCTACGGTTTGACCTAGAAGTTAGGAAAACATAAAGCAAAAATTGTACAAGAATGGAACTTGAAAGACAGAAAGGATGATTGTGTCATCATCAGAAGTAACACATTCTGATTTAGAGATTGATGTGAGATTCAAGGGTCAGTGCCACTTATTCGATATAACAGTGTTGGAGTCAGGCAGACTTACGTTTGGATCCTGGCTCTGCTCACTGCTAGCTGGCTGACCTTGGCCAAAACACTTAATATCTCTGCACCTTCGTATCTTTGGTATGCACAATAAAATGTATATGAAAACACTAACCAGACAGATTTATTGTAGGGTTAAATAAAATAAGGACCAGCACTTAGAATAGCTTAGATACTCTGCAAGTAGAAGTTATTTTTGTCCATTAATATAATGGTAGTATTAATAAAGTTAAAATAAACCCCTATCAAAATTTAAATAAATTTATTCCCCCTAAATCTGAAAATGCTGTTCAAATGGCTGCAAAGTAGAGAATATCTATTATATTTCTGATAGAAACATCATATTTCAAAGCTTATACCATTACAGGTAGACTCATGGGAGGGTAATTCACTTAGGGACTTGGTTTAGCTAAAAAAAGTCATTTCTGGGGATATTTTAATCTTTTAAGTCATTAATCATCTCTGCAGACAGGAAGCTTGTTGGACATTTATTATCTTAATGGACATGTTTTGCTTATTCTGGCAATTTTAGGCAGTTTAGTGAACAATGAAATTTTAGAAATTGTGAAAATAATAAAATATACCTGGACTGGAGATTCAATGAATAACCTTTAACAAAAATCTGGGCAACAGCTTGCTAACCAAGTTTGAAATACTGTCAGAGAACAGGGGACACAAGCTTTGGGTTTTACTTACTTTGTGACTCAGCCAAAAGCATTATTTTTGATTTTCACGAGAATGAGTATATGACATGAATGTGACTTTTACTTGCTATACATTTGACGAAATCTTTATTGTGGTCTTTTTTTTTTTCTTCAGTGATTATTTATCTTCCATCTCTTTTCCCCTTCAGAGTTCTCTATCCAGGAATAGTCTACACTTTTCATTACTGTTTCTAGCTCCATCAACTTTTCTCTTCCACTATCATCTCTGAAAGCCTATGACACTGTGCTGCCAGCAAATTCCTGAAATTCGGATTTGGGACTTATTACGTGGTGATATCTCAACTTTCATCAGGCAATAGTTTATTACATTGAAATACAGAAGGCAGAATATTAACTAATGTTTATACCCTAACTCCACACAGATTTACCCTTGGTATCGCAACATTTTGTAAGTACACAGAGGAATAAACGATAAAATCAGAGCTATCTTGCCAATACTGATACGGGAGGGGACAGGGAAGTGCTAGATAGAGAAAAGCAGGTCCCTGGTTAGTGCTTCAGCCCCCGGGCCTGTGCCCATGGACCTAGGTGAGGACATGCACTCCTGCCTTCGTGCCCATATGTTGCATTTTCCAAGACCACCCTGACCCTCCATGTCCCCATCCCATGCCTATAAAAACCCCGAGACTCTAGTGGACAGAGACACAAGTGGCTGGACGTTGAGAGGACGTCAAGGGGAGCATGTCGGCAGAAAAGCACACCAACAGACGTTGGCAGGAATGGAGGCCATCGACCAGCAGAACAATGCAGAGTTTAGCCGGGGCAGTTGGAGAACAGGCTGGCCCCTGAGTGGCCCAACTCCAGGGGAAAACCACTTTCCCACTTCCTCCCCTTCTGGCTCCCCCATTTGTTGAGAGCTATCTCTACTCAAGGAAACCTTGCACTCGTTCTCCACGTGTGATCCAGTTCTTCCGGTACACCAAGGCAAGAATCCCAGGATACAGAAAGTCCTCTGTTTTTGTGATATGGCAGAGGGTCTAATTGAGCTGACTAACACAAGCTGCCTACAGACAGCTAAACTAAAAGAGCACCCTGTAACACACGCCCACTGGGGCTTCAGGAGCTGTAAACATTCACCCCTAGACACCACCATGGGGTTGGAGCCCCACAACCTATCCGTCTGCATGCTCCCCCTAGGGGTTTGAGCAGCAGGGCATGGAAGAAGTGAGCCACACCCCCATCGCACGCCCTGCGAGGGCCATAAGGAAACATTTTCCATTTCAATATCATCTGAAGGAGTTGGTAGTTGAAAGGACAATATAGAACAATGAAAGCACTACTTTAGTAAATCATAAAATATATGCCTGACATTTATTTCCATGCAATACATTTATCAATGTATTTCTAATAAAGGCAAAACTCAAGGGCATTATAGCATCTCTAGGCTCATTTTTGGAATAGCTGTCTTTGATTTTGGTTGATTGTTAGAATTTTTAGTAACAAAGCACAAAGTTGCTGAATTACTTCCCTGTGGTCACATAGAACAAGTCAGGAGGTGTTAGGAATAGCATTTGCGGACTCTTGATGTTTAGGTTCTTTTTTTTTTTTTTTTTTGAGACGGAGTCTCGCTCTGTCACCCAGGCTGGAGTGCAGTGGCGCAATCTCGGCTCACTGCAAGCTCCGCCTCCCGGGTTCACGCCATTCTTCTGCCTCAGCCTCTCCGAGTAGCTGGGACTACAGGCGCCCGCCACCACGCCCGGCTAATTTTTTGTATTTTTAGTAGAGACGGGGTTTCACCGTGGTCTTGATTTCCTGACCTCGGGATCCGCCCGCCTCGGCCTCCCAAAGTGCTGGGATTACAAGCGTGAGCCACCGCGCCCAGCCTGATGTTTAGGTTCTTGCAGTAATTATTAAGCACATATCCCGTCTATTAACTATACAGAAGGCATATCTGGTGTTGTTAAGTAAACCGTATGTTTATCAGGCAGAAAATGTGCAGCACAGTTTCTTTCCTTTTGCTGTCAGTAAGTGCAGTGCCACAATTTTGAATCAGAAAACATTTGAAATGCCATGAGGCTTTTGCAGATAATCAGGCTTGGAGCCCTGGAGGGTTGAAGAGAGGAAACTGCTACCATTAAATGAGTTTACTAACCGGTACAAGCTGACATTTCACCCCCCTGCCTTCTGGCACATCCTATGGAAATAAGAAATCAATCTGGACATGCAAATAATTTTAGAAAATGTATATTATTGTAACTGATTTTATAATGCTGTCACCTATTTCCCATTTAACTCATCCTGTTTAGTAAAAATAAAGTAATATGTGGCCACAATGCTGTGAGAAGCCACTGATTACAGGGTATAGTAACAACAATACCCCAGTTAGACTCTGGTGGTTTGTTAGAACACGGAACACCCTCAGCTTTGCTTTGAGCTATTAATTAACCAACCAGTCATTAACTGCTGCTAACAATTGATTTGGAAGGAATTATTGCTTAAATAGCAGGAGGCATTTAAGAGGAAAATAAATTAAAACAAAGAACTGCTTGATCCCGAGGAAAAAAAATAAGAGTTCTTGAAATATAGAGAATAGCTTCAAGGGCTCTGTAATTATCAAGTGATAAACAATTCTTTAGAAGCATATTTCTTTATTTTACTTTATTTTTCTAGAAATAGAGACTGTGTCTTATAATCAAGGACCCAACCGTCTTTGAATGATCCAAAATGAAATGATGTTATCAGAAGCATAACTGAAGTAGTAAATTGCTATTTTAGTATGTTACCACAAACATTTACATAGATAACAATTATACTCTCTTGGCAATGTATTATGGAAATTTAGTTTGCAAATAAAATTTTTGAATAAACAAAACAAAACAACAACAAAGTATCTATTGTCATGAGCTGAATAACATGGTGCATTTAATGCATGATTTCAAAGCCAAGATTTTTACCTTCAATCTGTCCTTGGATTGGTTTATATTAAGGCCATAACCTCTCCTATGATTCTGCTTACTACCTTGAGAATAGGGTTTGCAGGAGTTACTGGTTTTGATGTAAAACAGCAAAAGGAAACTAGTAGTACACCAAAGAAATGAAAGAAAATCTGTGGTTTTTGAGTGAATTATTTTCCTCTATACTGAAGTCAGTTTAGGAATTACCATACCAATTATCCCAATTTTTTTTTTAAGCAAAACCAAGTTTGCCTGCCTTGAATTTCAATTAAATTTATTCAGCATTCACTATATATGAGGAACAAAGGTAGGCTTTCTCTCTGAATTGCTAATGGACCAAGATTTTATGAGCAATTTTAATCTGAACGTTAAAGGTCAGAGATCCCTTTGTCCAGTCATTATATGTATAAAAAATGTCTTCTGAAATTTAATATAGTCTAATTTGTATTAGGACTTTAAGTGGGTAGTCTTTATGGTATCTTCTTAAAGCTGTAAGTGGTGATTTTGTTGGAGGGTATCCTTTCTTAGAAGTATTTTGAAAATTTGGTGGGGGTTGAATTTATGTTTCACAGTATCGGGAGGGGTCTTCTGACATTTAGCAGACAGGGAGCCAGGGAAATACATATAAAGTAATTTTTGCACATTTAATACATACCAATTTTCTTAGGAATGCAAACACTATGAAAACTAAAAATGAATTGTTCTTTGTTTTGTTAGGAAATTTACCAAGAATGATTTACAATTTTGGAAATGCACATCACTGACAATGATGCTATTTGTGGTATTAGAGCTGCTAATATATACACCTGTGTCAGCTTGCATTTGTAGCTGTAACAGTCAAATATGTACAGGCAGTCTTCATTTTGCATGGCACCATGTTAACTGAAACCTGTGCATATTGAAGCTGTGTCCTTGCTTTGCACAATTCTGATATACTCAGTTTCAGTTAACACAGTACCATACAAAGTGAGCAGCACTACTTGGAATGAAAGAGATTTGAAAATTTGAGATTTCCTTAGCAGATTGACTTAAAAATAAGCATTATTCAATAAATAGACAGAAAAAAGTCCAGGAATATCACTAAATGTAGTTAATAAATTCTGTTTTAAATGTAATTAATAAAGTCTGTTTCAAAAATTCTTTTTTTTCTGTCAGAAACACTTAAATGTGTAAGTCAGTTGGTAATAAATGTCATGAAAGTTATGTTGAAATAATTTATTTATGTTTTGGATGCATCTTGATTTATCCTGACCTCTTATATTCCTTTTTTTTCCAATCTACCATTAATTTCTAGTTGCCTATTGAAGGATATTGCATCCAGGGTTGTGATAATTAATTTTATGTGTCAGCTTGGAGGATGTTTTTGGATTAAATTAACATTAAAGTTGGCAAACATTGGGCAAACCAGATTGCCCTTCATAATGTGGATGGGCCTCATACAATCAGTTGAAGGCCTGAATAGAACAAAGGCCTGCCTTCCCAAGCAAGAGGAAATTCTCCAGAACACTGTCTTTGAACTTTATCTGCAGCATTGGCTCTCCTGGGTCTCCAGTCTGCTGTCACACACTGCAGATTTGGACTTACCAGCCCCCATAATCATGTGAGCCAATTACTTTTAATAAATCTCTCTTATTATACACATACACACACACACACACACACACACACACACACACACACACACGGTTCTTTTTCTCTGAAGAACCCCCTGACTAATACAACTGTCTCTTTTTTTAAATAAACATACAGTAGAGTTGGTGTCTTTTGTGTATGTGTGTGTTTGTATAGCAGTATGAGTTTTAGCAAGTGTATAGATACAGAACAGTTCCAAGATACAGAATAGTTCCATTGCTCCAAAAATCCTTCTCAGGTTGCCCCTCAGGGAAGTCACACACTTCACTCCTGAGTCCTGGCAATGAGTGATCTATTTTCTTTAAGGTCAGTATAGGCTTTGTCTTTTTTAAGGATGCCATGTAACTTGGATCATACAGTATATAACTTTTTGACATTGTCTTCTTTTACTCAGGATTATGCCTTTGGGATTCAATTAAGTTGTGGCATGTATCAATAGTTTGTACCTTTTATTACTGAGTGATAATCCACTGTATGCCCAAAGGCTTTTTTATATAAGATATTTCTTCATGCATTGTCATATGTTGGGATTTTTAAAGTAAGAGATATCTTTTCTTTGATGCATTTTTTACTTTACATAACATGATACATTGAGTAAATTCTTTTGACATAAGTGTTATAAGAAAGGCTCAGCTAATTTGTAAAAATGTACTTCTGCATTTTTACTTGCTTTTTAATTATTTAATTAATTTTTAATAACTACTTTAAGGTTTTTTCTTTTTTTCTTTACCATCATAACAAATCTACCATGTTATTAAATATCCTATCATTGATTCTTTTTTTATTATACTATAAGTTCTAGGGTACATGTGCACAACGTGCAGGTTTGTTACATATGTAAACATGTGCCATGTTGGTGTGCTGCACCCATTAACTCGTCATTTATATTAGGGAAATACCTTATCATTGATTCTAATTCCAGTAACCTCTTGGACTTCTACACTTACATTTTCTTGTACTTCTTTTATATTACATTGATGCCTTCAGATATAGTCTTGTCTGTGCATTTACATGTTGAAATACATGTTATTTTACATTGAAACACATATTACCTCATCAATATATTTTATATCTCCTTTTTATAATAATTAGGATATTGTTTTAAATTTTTAGAAAGTTACACTTACTGGTGCATAACATGTATGAATTTCATTTCAACATACAGATAACTAATTTTTCTAGATGTAGGGCATTAAGATAATTTTGAGAACTATTGCTTAAATCTTATGCCTATAGCTACTTAAATATTTCTTGTTTTTCCTTCTCTAGAGACATTACAACCTACTAGTTCGGCTAGATGATCTCTCACTTAACTTTGTATTCAGAGAATTTAGAGTATCTACTTAAAGGTATGAATGTGGGTTTTTCATTCATGGTCTATCAGTCAGCTGAGGCAGAGTAATGCTGCAACAATTAACAGCCCCTGAGTCTTCGTGGCTTTCAGTAACAAAAGTTTATGTCATGCTCTTATTACCTGACCATCATGGGTCAGCACAATGCCCCATCAGAGTGCCCTTCTGTGGGGAACCCAATCACATGGATGAAGGCCAGGAATATAATAGGTGTTTAGAGAGTATTGACTACAGTGGTCAAAAGGAGGTAGAAAAGGGAGCAAATTTTTTTTGAGAAATATTGCTGTGGGAACATGTGAAATCAGCTTTTAAGTTTAATATTTTTTCAGCATATCTAACAAATGTACTTGCTGATAATTTTATCATCTAACATTTAAAAATGTTATCATGCCTTATATTTGCATATTTCTGATAACTTCTCTTACCTGGTATACCTACTCCACCAATCTCCCACACCTTACTCAAAATGTAAAAGTCCTACAAAGGACTTTGCCATGAAAATGAATAATAATGGTAAGAACAATTGGCAATATTTGTTGAATGTTTACTCTGTGCTAAATATTGTCCTAAGTACTTTATAGGCATTAACTGATTTAAACATCACAACAAATCTAAGAGCATAGTATTGTCATTTATCCTCAAATTTGTTAATTAAGAAAGTGAGGCATAAAGAAAACAAAATGATTATTATTTTAGATGATGCATTTGGATATTTAGAAACCTAAAGCAATGAACTTAAAACTAATAGAATTAATGAAATAACAATGGTGTCAGGAAAATACCACAGTAGACAAGAGTATTGAGAAAGATTTATCACCTTCCCTCCATATAGGCTCTTTAAGAATCTATTAAACCATAACCCCAACCTCATGACCTCAAACAACCAGGCCAGGGAAGCACACCTGGTCTGATGTCGAATAGAAAGCTTATTTTGAGAATTGAAGCCAAGAAACTCGGAGACTATGTCAATTTGTGATTGAAGTGTGAGGACCATGTCAAGCCACTGGAACGACCTCAAACCAAATCCAACCACATGCTGGAGAGTTTCATGACAAGTAGAAACTATGGGAAGGCAGAGAAAGCCAAATGTTAGAGAAAGAGAAGAGAGAATTGAACAGACATTTAGCCTGAGATATAATTAAACGGAGCTCTCAATTCAAGAATGTGGGGCAAAACATTCCAGGAAGAGTGGCAGCAATTGCAGAGGTTCTGAGGCAGAGCACACTTGGTAGGTTGAAGACACAGAAAGAAGGACAGAGAGGAGGAGCAGAGTGAGTTCAGGGAACATGATTCTGGATGAGGTCAGAGAGCTAGCAGCCAAACCCAGAGCAGGCTGGTGGGGCACTCTGAGAGGCCTAGATTCCTTCATTGGGAAGCCCAGCCCAGCTCAGTTCTGTCTCCCTTTGAAGCTGTTCCTACTGGCTTTGTTGAATGAAATCTCACCTTCTTTGAAACTTTCATAGTATATACCTCTAGCAATTGGCATACAAAGTCTGAAAAACAGATTTTTTTTTAAGTGCTTTATTTTCTTGAGGATGTTAGGTCTTAGAAATCAGGGGTCATGACTCCTTGTACCCTCTACAGACAGTAGTGAGTTGGTATTAACTTGGTACTCAGTAAATATTTGTTGGCTCAAAAAGGGGATAATTATCAAGTATTCCTAGTCAGTGTTCAAATTTCCTTACTGCAATCTCTCCATGAACATTTTAAACCTGTGTTATGTGGCACAAAATTTTTTGTTTTTTTTATTATACTTTAGGTTTTAGGGTACATGTGCACAATGTGCAGGTTTGTTACATATGTATCCATGTGCCATGTTGTTTTGATGCACCCATTAACTCGTCATTTAGCATTAGGTATATCTTCTAATGCTGTCCCTCTCCCCTCCCCCCACCCCACAACAGTCCCTGGAGTGTGATGTTCCCCTTCCTGTGTCCATGAGTACTCATTGTTCAGTTCCCACCTATGAGTGAGAACATGTGGTGTTTGGTTTTTTGTCCTTGCGAGAGTTTACTGAGAATGATGGTTTCCAGCTTCATCCATGTCCCTACAAAGGACATGAACTCATCATTTTTTATGGCTGCATACTCTTCCATGGTGTATATGTGCCACATTTTCTTAATCCAGTCTATCGTTGTTGGACATTTGGGTTGGTTCCAAGTCATTGCTATTGTGAATAGTGCCGCAATAAACATACGTGTGCATGTGTCTTTATAGCAGCATGATTTATAGTCCTTTGGATATATACCCAGTAATGGGATGGCTGGGTCAAATGGTATTTCTAGTTCTAGATCCCTGAGGAATCGCCACACTGACTTCCACAATGGTTGAGCTAGTTTACAGTCCCACCAACAGTGTAAAAGTGTTCCTATTTCTCCACATCCTCTCCAGCACCTGTTGTTTCCTGACTTTTTAATGATGGCCATTCTAACTGGTGTGAGATGGTATCTCACTGTGGTTTTGATTTGCATTTCTCTGATGGCCAGTGATGATGAGCATTTCTTCATATGTTTTTTGGCTGCATAAATGTCTTCTTTTGAGAAGTGTCTGTTCATGTCCTTCGCCCACTTTTTGATGGGGTTGTTTGTTTTTTTCTTGTAAATTTGTTTGAGTTCATTGTAGATTCCGGATATTAGCCCTTTGTCAGATGTGTAGGTTGCAAAAATTTTCTCCCATTCTGTAGGTTGTCTGTTCACTCTGATGGTAGTTTCTTTTGCTGTGCAGAAGCTCTTTAGTTTAATTAGATCCCATTTGTCAATTTCGGCTTTTGTTGCCATTGCTTTTGGTGTTTTAGACATGAAGTCCTTGCCCACGCCTATGTCCTGAATGGTATTGCCTAAGTTTTCTTGCAGGATTTTAATGGTTTTAGGTCTAACATTTAAGTCTTTAATCCATCTTGAATTAATGACACCCTAACATCACAATTAAAAGAACTAGAAAAGCAAGAGCAAACACATTCAAAAGCTAGCAGAAGGCTAGAAATAACTAAAATCAGAGCAGAACTGAAGGAAATAGAGACACAAAAAACCCTTCAAAAAATTAATGAATCCAGGAGCTGGTTTTTTGAAAAGATCAACAAAATTGATAGACCGCTAGCAAGACTAATAAAGAGGAAAAGAGAGAAGAATCAAATAGATGCAATAAAAAATGAAAAAGGGGATATCACCACCGATCCCACAGAAATACAATCTACCATCAGAGAATACTACAAACACCTCTATGCAAATAAACTAGAAAATCTAGAAGAAATGGATAAATTCCTTGACACATACACCCTCCCAAGACTAAACCAGGAAGAAGTTGAATCTCTGAATAGACCAATAACAGGTTCTGAAATTGTGGCAATAATCAATAGCTTACCAACCAAAAAGAGTCCAGGACCTGATGGATTCACAGCCGAATTCTACCAGAGGTACAAGGAGGAACTGGTACCATTCCTTCTGAAACTATTCCAATCGATAGAAAAAGAGGGAATCCTCCCTAACACATTTTATGAGGCCAGCATCGTCCTGATACCAAAGCCTGGCAGAGACATAACCAAAAAAGACAATTTCAGACCAATATCCTTGATGAACATTGATGCAAAAATCCTCAATAAAATACTGGCAAACCGAATCCAGCAGCACATCAAAAAGCTTATACACCATGATCAAGTGGGCTTCATCCCTGGGATGCAAGGCTGGTTCAACATACACAAATCAATAAATGTAATCCAGCATATAAACAGAACCAAAGACAAAAACCACATGATTATCTCAATAGATGCAGAAAAGGCCTTTGACAAAATTCAACAACACTTCATGCTAAAAACTCTCAATAAATTAGGTATTGACGGGACATATCTCAAAATAATAAGAGCTATCTATGACAAGCCCACAGCCAATATCATACTGAATGGGCAAAAACTGGAAGCATTCCCTTTGAAAACTGGCACAAGACAGGGATGCCCTCTCTCACCACTCCTATTCAACATAGTGCTGGAAGTTCTGGCCAGAGCAATCAGGCAGGAGTAGGAAATAAAGGGTATTCAATTAGGAAAAGAGGAAGTCAAATTGTCCCTGTTTGCAGATGACATGATTGTATATCTAGAAAACCCCATCGTCTCAGCCCAAAATCTCCTTAAGCTGATTAGCAACTTCAGCAAAGTCTCAGCATACAAAATCAATGTACAAAAATCACAAGCATTCTTGTACACCAATCACAGACAAACAGAGAGCCAAATCATGAGTGAACTCCCATTCACAATTGCTTCAAAGAGAATAAAATACCTAGGAATCCAACTTACAAGGGATGTGAAGGACCTCTTCAAGGAGAACTACAAACCACTGCTCAATGAAATAAAAGAGGATACAAACAAATGGAAGAACATTCCATGCTCATGGGTTGGAAGAATCAATATCGTGAAAATGGCCATACCGCCCAAGGTAATTCATAGATTCAATGCCATCCCCATCAAGTTACCAATGACTTTTCTTCACAGAACTGGAAAAAACTACTTTAAAGTTCATATGGAACAAAAAAAGAGCCCGCATTGCCAAGTCAATCCTAAGCCAAAAGAACAAAGCTGGAGGCATCATGCTACCTGACTTCAAACTATACTACAAGGCTACAGTAACCAAAACAGCATGGTACTGGTACCACAACAGAGACATAGATCAATGGAACAGAACAGAGCCCTCAGAAATGATGCCGCATATCTACAACTATCTGATCTTTGACAAATCTGACAAAAACAAGAAATGGGGAAAGGATTCCCTATTTAATAAATGGTGCTGGGAAAACTGGCTAGCCATATGTAGAAAGCTGAAACTGGATCCCTTCCTTACACCTTATACAAAATTGTTAACTGAGGCTTCCCTTTATCAAGTTGGCTTCTCAGTGAAACTCATGACTGTGGATTAATAACCTTTTATTATGGGATTGTATATTCGAGAGGCTGGAAAATGGGGAGTACCATATTGTAAATCCAGGCAAACAGGGGTTGTGCTTAATGGTTGATACACAGTTCTTGTTTGATCTTCAAACAACCCTAAGAAGCCACAACTACTATGTGGGAAAATCAGTCACCCAGTCAGGCTGGTTGAACCCTGAACCCATGTGCTTCACCACCAGGCTAAAGTTGCTCAGTTTGCCCTGATGAAAGAAGGTGATTTTCCTTTTCTTTTGTCCTCAGGCCTACTTACACATCCAGCACCTTCACTCTGGTGCAGGCTATACTTTACAGGTGGGTGAGATTCTGATTTTACTCTGATATTTATAAAGCCAAATGATTCAAACTGTAAAAAATGAAACTAAACAGCAGTCTTGCTCTCCTTGTAGTACCTTCCTATTCTGCATTTTTTTTTCTGATATTTACTAAGAAATTTTAATAGAGTCAGCTGTGCTTAGTGCTTATAATTGAACTACATATCAGCAAAACAAACTGTTTCATGAGACCATATTTACAAGAAAAGACATGGAAAATTGTGTATATTTTTCTACTTCAGAAGAAAAATGTTCCATAAGATCTTCTGAAATCTTTGACAATGGCCCTTATTTGTTTTTTGTGTATATCTGAGTTTCACATTAAATATTTGAATGTTTGATAATAACTGGATTGATGATGATTAAATTGTTATCCAAATGGGTAAATCATAATGTGTAAACTTATTTTTTGTCTTTGAAAATGGTAAGCAGGGCTGGGTGAGGTGGCTCACGCCTGTAATCCCAGCACTTTGGGGGGCTGAGATCGGTGGATCACCTGATGTCAGGAGTTTGAGACCAGCCTGGCCAACATAGTGAAACCTTGCCTCTACTAAAAATACAAAAATTACCCGGGTGTGGTGACACATGCCTGTAATCCCAGCAGCTGCTTGGGAGGCTGAGGCATGAGAATCGCTTGAACACGGGAGGTGGAGGTTGTAGTGAGCCGAGACTGTGCCACTGCACTCCAGCCTGGGTGACAGAGTGAGACTCCATCTCAAAAAAAAAAAAAAAAAAAAGCGAGAGAGAGAAAATGGTAAAGAAAATGGTAAGCAGGATTTGCAAGAATACACTAGGTATAAAGTAACAGTTCATTTTATGAATAAGAGCAATATGTCAACCAAGAATGTATTTTACAAGCTTCTCCAAGTTAGGAACAACCCCACCAGACTGCATATATGATTTAACTATGATTTCTTATCTACGATTACGTTATCTAACTTAACTATGATTTCCAATGGAAGTTGTGGTTTGGCCATCTTTCCTTCAGCCTAGGAGAACCTTCAGGGCGTTATGTTCTTGGCCCAGGGCTTGTCTCTGGCTGTTGTTGGCTGTAGATGGTCCTTGAGAAAGTTTTAAGTCTGTGCTTCTCATGTAGGCTTACCCACACTATAATAGTTATGTGAAGTCAGAGGCTGAAAACATCAGTTTTAGCCAATAAAAGGTAAATAAAAGAATCATTTTTATGTTATAATATGCATTAATATATGATGAAGTAGACAGCAAATGTGGTACAAATTTTTAAATATAAATATTAGTGCAAAAGTAATTATGTTTTTGCCATTACTTTTAATGGCAAATATAACAACCTGATACAACGAAGGATTTCCAACAAAAGTCACATTTAGAATGCCTAGGGTCAGGTTTCAATTACCTCTGCCATTTATGAAGCAATTGACCTTATTGTTTAAGACCCAGCGTTAACCAGACTTCCATGGTTTGAATCCTAGCTTTGTTCCTTCCTGACTGTGTGGCTATGAGCAAATTATTTAATCTCATTGTGTCTCTAGGGAGGTGTCTCAGTTCCCTTTTCTGTAAAATGGGGGTCACACTAGCTATGCTTGCCCCCTAAGCTTGTTATGGGGATTATGTGAATATTTGTAAAGTGCTGAGAGCTCTTCTGGCATATAGTAAGTGCTATGTAAGTGTTTGCTAAATAAATTAAATTAACTTAAATTGGGACCACAGTAGTAAATTTTGAGAAAATTTAATTTCTGCTACCATGGGAGTACTGACTCTAAGAACAGCAGAAAGATGCCCAAGACCCTGTTTTGGCTGCTCCTGTTTTGCTTTCCTTTCTCTCCCTCACCCGAGGAACTGATCTGTAACTATGTTTATACCATCACCCTCACCAAGCACTTGAACCCATCTTTTGATTTCAAATTCTTTGTTCTTTCAATTGTCCCATATATTCCAAAAGATATAAATGTGTCTCAGTTTGCTTCTCAAACTTTCATGTGTCTATAAATCACCTAGGGATGTTGCTAAAATGTAGTTTCTGATTCCATAAATCTGGACTAAGGCTTCACATTCTGCATTTTCAAGAAGCTGTCAGGTGATGCTCTTGCTGCTGGTTCCAGGGCCACACTTGAGTAGCAATGCCCTAGTATATCTCACCATTTTTATATGTGTGTGTGTGTGTGTGTGTGTGTATGTATATGTATGTTTATATATATACATACACACACACATACATACATACATATAGCTGGCACCAATTTAAATATGTGCTGCTACTTTGAGCTCCAGGCCCTTATAAGTCATCACACATTATTGTGGCTCTCTACTCTTGAATGTCTCATGAGTACGAGGAAATTAGCCAGAACATAACAGTGACATTTTAGATGCCCACCCATCTGCTCCTTTTCTGGTACACACTGCTGGGAGGTGAGCAGAGTTTCTAAAACCTTGTCCCCAAGTCAATATGCTCCATGGAAATTTGGCCATAGCATCTTTAGAGAATTTGTGCTCCAGAGTTGCAGGCAGAGAACCTTTCCTGGACCCAGCAGCAGATGGCAGTCCTGTGGGTGGTGCCCCTGAGGGGTGGGAAAAGTATGATTCTCTGACAGCCACGTAGAGGCTTTGCCAACCTGAGGCAGGGCTCTCAGCAGGAGTAGAGATGGGTTGGGCTCAAGGGGAGAGATGGAGCAGGAACTCCTTCCATGCGCTGCGCCAGCAGTTTTGGGCTCTGCCCTGGGCTGAATTATTAACACAATCCAAGGAGAAATGTATATAGAGATTTTCCCAGTGAGATACTCACAGGAACACTCTTTCCAACCTCTCCACCCCCTTCTAGAGTTCTGTGAGAACACATCAACAATGCTATGAGGTTAATGAACCCATAAAATCATCATTAGTTTTTCAGCTTTTAAAATTATGTGCAATAATTAGCTCTTTGGATGTTTGTCAAGGGAGCAGTTGCCAAAAACTTCTTCCCAGGAAAAGTTTTATTCTTCCCAGGAAAAATTTGAAATCTCACCTTCAAAATAATAGTTGTCCTTCAATAGCTTAAAAATGTGAATACTGCAGGGTAACATTACAATATACCCTTTTGTAAGAAAAGTAGATGTATAAAAATAGAATACAGATTCAAAAAACATGTATCAGGAGATTACGTACCTTCTATGCACTGGGAAAACTATACTGAACCTAATATAATATTTTCCTCCTTTGGGGGGCTTCCTGGGCCTGTCCAGAATATCTGAACTTAGAGTATACTGTCAGGCTATATGGGTAGGCGCCCCAGGCTAACAGGCAACTATGTCCAGCAAGTGCCATCTGCTGCTCTTGGCAGTGACCAAGCCTGCAGGTTGAAGTCCTTCTGCAAAACCTCGTCTCCCAGGGCTCATCAGCAGGGAGTTGGCACAGGTGGCTCTGTCAAAACGTGCTTTCCTGTGCCCTGTGTTCTGAACAAGTTCTGGGAAAATTTAATTCACACATTACCATTTTTTGACCACTCTCTCTGATTATTGTTATGGCTTTAAAATAGTCTCAAATGTCATCCAAAGTGCATGGTCATGCCCAAAAGAGGCCAGAGAAAGTCACAAACAAAAACTCTTCTGCCACATTGTAAGACTAGCTTAGGAGTTAGGGTTTTCTCATTCCTGCATTCTTTTCTTGGGCCCATATTCTGTCCCTTTTAGTTCTCTTCACTCTAACCCTTTCCCCTTTGAACATGATACTCCTCCACTACATAACCCACCTAACCACTGAATCATTCACCAGTGGGACAGCTTTTCATTGAACTCCTCAGGGCCTTAGGTTTGGTGTTTATAAAATGGGCATAATATAATAATCTTGCAGGATGATGTCAGTGAAACTATTTTGAAAATAAATGTTCATATATTAACTTCTTCTACAATTATTTGATTAGCAAACAGAAAACAGAAAAGCTCTCATAAGAACTCTAGTGATTCTGAAAATTTCTAAGAGAAGTTGGGGGTCTCTAAAATGCTGTAGCTACAAACATCCTTTCATTGGATTACAAATATTCTGGAATAATTATATTTTCTTTGATTTGCTCTTTTCCTACTTCCCTGCTTTTCTGCCTGACTTTTCTATCTCTCTTCTCCTCTTTTCTCCATTTTTCCTAAGTATTTCTCTCCCCAATCTCCTGCTTCTCTTTCTCTACAGGAAAAAAAAAAAAAAAGAAAATACAGGGAAGATCTTGCTTGGTTTGGAGCACTATTTCTCAATGGGTGAATGAGTTAAGTGTAGACTGAGATCATCTAAAACAATAGTTTATACCCCTACTATGGTGGTCCTTAGTGCAGCTTGCAAAGTATGTCTGGCGCTCTGCATTCTGGGGATATGGTAGGATTGCACTTCCTAGGCCACTGTAGTTGGCTGTGTGACTAGTTCTGAACAGCTGTGAGCAGATGAGATGTATGCTACTTCTGGGCAGGAACATCTGATTGCTTATATGAAACCCTCCAGAACCATATCTCCCTGGGATAGCAACTAGAAATGTTTGAGATGATACCTGTTCTATCAGCCTGGCCCATGATTAATTACAAAAAACAGAGGTCTTAAGAGACATGTAAGAAACATAGATCATGAGTGAGAAATAAACTTCAGTTACTTTAGGAGACTGAGATTTTAAGAATTAGTTTTTACCGCAGTAGAAGCTAGCCTGATGCAACTGATCCATTTACTAAACTGTGAGCTTCTCTAGGGAAGAGGAGAAAGGAAAGAAAGCTGTTACTTCTATTTCTGTGAGGCACTTTCATAACAACAAATTGTTATGAATAACAAAATGTTATTCTTCATTGTTGACCCAAAGGATTCAAGCTATAGCTTTCAATAGTTTTTTTTTTTTTTATTGCTTTGTAGTATAATATAGCCTTTAGCATCTTTTAACATAATGCTTTTTAACACAGAGGTAACTAAGATAATGAGCAACACTTCCAAGTTGAAGACCTAGGTCAGTAAACATAAACTCTCATGGTAACAATCTAAATCTCAACAGAGAATTTGAAGGGAAATAGTCACCATTTTATTTACCTGCTGTATTCATTTTTCAAATATTTATTGAGCACCTACTTGGTCAGGTATTATGTTATGTACTGGAAAAAGAGTAACCAATTTAGAGAAGTACTTTACTGTACTTAGAGCAGTTTTCCATATATCACCTAATTTTACCTCATAATAACAGAATGTTTGCTCTATTTCAAAGATAAGGAAGCTGAGACACAAAGAATTGAGTAACTTGTCAAGCTCACTCAGGTAGACAGTAAAAAACCTGGGACATAACCCCTATTTTCACACTGAAGTCTCTGTTAAGTATTTCACAGTTACAAGAAAAGACCACTGGAGCAAAGTGGAAAATGGGAATGTGATTATAAAATGTATCATTATTTGCATGCTGGTAAAAAGGAATTTTTGATGGTGAGTACATGGAAGACTTATTTTGTGGACCCCTGAAATTGCAGACAACCCATAAAAGTCCCTGAAAGTAGTCAATGACCAAAAAACATTAAGAGCAACTGTTCCACAATTGTATAGCAATTATATAGCATAGCAAAGAGATACCAGAATTCTATTTTTTGACATTATATTTTCCATGAATTCCAGCACTGATAAAGAAATAGTATTACATTTTCTTTATTTATTTGTACTTATAAAATTAAATAGATAGAAATAATGTGAAAGGCAAGACAAAAATTTTATTTGAAAATTTTTCCCTATTTTATTGATGGCAGTCCTTGAGAAGGGGTTCTTGAGTCAATTTTCTCTTTCATAGAATTACTGAATAGTGGAGATGGAAAAGAACATAAAAATTAATCTCTTTAGATAAACTTATTTAAATGGTTCAAATAAATTTTGTTTAGGTTGTGTACACTGATACCCAGAGAAGGAAGCTATTGAGTCAGCGATGGGCCTGGGGCTGGAACTCAGACTTGCTCTCATCACGTTTGAGTCCATTTGAAGAAAAATACTTCCTCCACCCTTTAATTTTTATTCAAATGGCACATGAATAAATTTTAAAACATTTTATTACACTTGTATGAAATTAGAATATGTGATAATTTAGGTATCTGAGCCATTTAAAAAAGTGTTTTATTTGGAGTAAAGAAATAAGAATGCTGAAATGTAACATTAGCACAACAAAAATTACACAACAATAACAAAAACCTTTGCTCTGTGTCTTAAGTTGCCATCTATCTACTTAATATACACATCAAAGTCCTTCTCTGAACATGTCAATAAATAAAAATTAATTTACACATAAAATTTGCATTGGAATGTGATTGACATACTTAAGTTTATTCTCCCTTTTTACAAGCCAACAACACACAACCTAATCTGGCACTGTGGAACAACTGAGAGCCAGGCCAAGAGTCAGGACACCTGAAATTCATGTCTATTTCAACTCATTTAGTTGCTGGTTGTGAGACCTTGGGTGAGTCACTTTATTTCTCAGAATCTTGGTTCCCTGGTTTTTAAAATGAGGCTACTGTACTCTGGTCTCTAAGATGCCACCAAGTTCTAACACTCTCTGATGGCCTATCAGTCAAGCTCCTAGCAGGGTACAGAATTTTATTTAGATAGTTCAAATAAAGAGACTGCAATGAGGGGACTACTTTCAGAATTTTGAGCAAACAAATGATGATGAGGTGCTCAGGAACTAGCATAGTGGGAGGCTTTTGCCAACCCTAGATTTGAAGGAGGAGGTGAGGAAACAGAGTCATTAGATCCCAAGGAGTGCTGAGATTCTGGCCGAGGCTTCGCCGGGCGGGCTTTAGTCAGAGATGTACAGCCTCAAAACAGGGAGGAGTCAGGAAAGAAATATTCTGGCCTCTCTCTTCTCCAGTCTTCCAGTACCCTTTCACTGCCAAACCCAACCATTTCTCTCCCCTTCCCATGGAGTTTATACAACAATTTTACATACCTCTTTCATACCACTTTGTTCATAATTCAGGCACCATTTCTAAAAACCACTATAAAACCAACATACTCAAAAATCATTCCCCTTCAAAGGAAAAGAAATGAAAGACATTGTTGAAATTTAGGAACAGTAATGTGCCAATATAATGACACATTGGTCAATGATGACCATTACACAGTGGTGGTCCTATAAAATTACAATACTATATTTTTCCTGTACCTTTTGTATGTTTAGCTGTATTTAGAAACACAAATACTTGTCATTGTTTTACAATCACCTACAGTATTCAGTACAGTAACATTCTGTACAGGTTTCTAGCCTAGGAGCAATAGGCTATACCATATAGCTTAGGTGTGTTACCATATAGCTTAGGTGTGTTACCATAGGCTATACCATCTAGGTTTGTGTAAGTACAGACTACAATGTACTAATAACACTTAATGATGCATTCTCAGAATGAAGCCACATCATTAAGTGACACATGACTGTGATTGTAAAAACAGCAGAGGTGGGCACTGTTTATTCTAATCAGGTTATGAGTTTGTCAGGTTTCACATGTAATCTGGAACTGGAATGTAGCTGTGTCAAATGTTGGATTGTGTGTTTTGTGACACCAGTAGGTGACATGCATAAACACTGTGCAGCACAGCACTCATCTGCCTGGGATCCCTTCTACTGAAAAGTCCCTGCAGGGAGCATCCCTGGTGCCAACAGACAGGTTTTGCAGAGAATTGCACTTATTTCTTCCTTTGATTCAACTCCCTGCAGAGGTTTTTCCAGAACACAATGTCACTATTTCCAGGTCAGACAAGATTCTCCTGCCAAGCAGGGTGCCATGAAGAAAATCTAGCTTAGAGTGTGAGCCAAAAGAAATCAAAGTGGAAACAGAAATGCCAGAGGACTAGAGAGTAAATGACAGGAGTCTCCATAGTCATCATTAGCATCAACGTTTCACATGCAGTGGCTTTATTCAAGCCCACACAAGATACAGGAGTCATTGTCAGTAACGTGAGGACTAAAACAGAGCAAATGTCACCTTGTCCCTGCATCAGCTCCAGAAAGGTACACACAGTGGGAATTACTCCTTTGTTGCATGCTTTTGGAGGGGGCAGAGGGACTATTACTGAGCTGTGGAGACAGAAATGGAATTTGTACTTTCACAGGGTAAAGGGTGGGTCTCTGCTTGTAATAGGCACGTTGAAGTTGGCCTTTAGAACCAGGAAATTGAGTCTATCTCTGATATCCCTCAGAGGTGGAAGGCATACAACTTTTCATATGTAAATCTCATGATTTGACTTGTGCTTCACAGATACCACGTAGCTCAGGCTTGGGGCTTCTAATTCTCAGGAGAACTAGCGGTGTTTGCGGCCTCCACAGTCAGTATGCTAGATATACTGGCTCCTGTTCTGACACAGCATGGCCATTGTCCTTTGAGGGAGGAAGGAAGAATAACATGCTTTGTGTTTATGTTTTTAAAATAGCTTCTGCATTTTTTTTGAAAAATTCTACTTTGAAATGCGTACTGAATTATTTAAATATTTTTTTCCCTACTTCCCTCTCTGAGCAATTGTCAATAGCTGACTGCCCTGGAGGTGGACCGTTCCATCAAAGAACAGTTGGGAAAATACGTAAATTTGTAGTTTTAAATGAGGATCCTCTAATTTCAACTGTAAGATGAATAAGCAGGCAGTCATACAGCTCAGCATCTACCTGAAAAGTGCAAAATTATATTCTAGAATGTTCTCTATTTCTGTTGCTTTAGTCTCCTCCCTCGACTTCCCCCATCCTGCCCCACATGTTTTCTTCAACTCTTTCTCCCCAACATGGCTTCTGCTTTATCCTTTGCTCTGAATGCTTTCTCCAATCTTCCCCTCATCTAAATATTACTCATTTGAAGACTCAGTTCAAGCCCCTTCACATTCATAAAAATTTTCCTGACCACTGCAAACCATTGAATGTCTGAATTCTGTTTTGACTTTTAGTAGTACTAACATATTCTCTAATAATTTCAGGTGCTATTACATTATTTCCCTAAGCAGATGGCAAGCTGCATGATGCCTAGGGATGTGACTATATTATTTTTGTATTTACTATAGGAAGTAGCCCAGTGCAAGGCATAGTAAGTGATGTTAATTACTCACTAGTTATTTTCCTTTCCCATAATATTTTCTTTTCAGAATTTTCACATGGTTCCAGATTATTTCTTCACAGTATCATCATATTCTTTATCTACATCTTCCTCTAATAATTAACACTTTTATAAACCTGGGTCCTGTCTTTGCAAGAGCAATAGATGGGTAAGTATATCGAATAGAGAAGTAGATTTTCTCTCTAGCCCCTCTGTGTGAGTGTGCAAGTGTGTGTGTGTGTGTGTGTGTGTCTTTGTGTTTAAGCAGGCTATGGAAAGGGCGAGAGAAATGGGAAGATTACGTGACTGGCTGTTATTTGGATGACAGTAAGATCACTGCTCAGAAAAGAAAGACTTAAACTTTGGAAAGTTCTCCATTAGCCGATAGTGTAATTATCAATTGACTAAAACTGCTTTTTTTTTCTATCAAGGAAGAAAAACCAAGTTTGGATTAAAAAATGGGGACAATTTTCTATGTGTAATATTTTTCAGGTTTGGAACAGAATCTAATAAATGAAGCAGTGGAAATAAATTAGAAAATGATAAATGAAAAGGTATACCACTTGACAGTCAGTCTTGTCCACATGTTATAACTATGGAAACTGTACAAGCTCCCTGAGGACATGGAAGGACAGCTTGGATATTTTAAGGATTAGATTATTTATATCTATTTATAAAAAATACATTGTGACATTTGGATTTAATGAATATAAAACACTAGTCATAAATACTTGGTGAAAGAGTTAGGTTAATTTTGGAACCTAGAGGGATAATTTTGTTTAGGTCATAAAAGCCAGCGTTGGATCCTAGTGGTGTATTGAGTGGATTAAGGAAATTACAGAATCTAAAAAGGCTGTGTTTTCTCTGACCTTGTGAATATTCCCATTTTATATGACAAAATGTCTTGTCCTGGAATGTGGCTGTTGAAATCAGTTACCTGACCCATATAAGAAAATATGTTTTCCTGTATCTCAATCTGTTCTCTAGCTAAGTATATTTTCACCTATACACAAACGTATCTGCATGTTTGTCTCTCTCTCTGTGTGTGTGTGTGTGTGTGTGTGTGTGTGTGTGTGTGTGTAGATGTAAAGTTTTTCTTGGCATCTTGAAACCAAGTTTGGAATATTTTGAAAATGCCATAATTAGTTGTTCGTAATTTGATTTCTAGGTTGTTGACAGTCTTTCTTTCTAGGCTGAAGGCTAACATTTTAGACCCACAGAGAAGAATATCTGGTCAGATATGTTTATGTCACCAAGATGAAGAGAAATGACATTAGTCTCTGTAGTGTGATTTGCTAATTAGGAAAAGGCACCCCCTCCATATAGGTATAGCCCTGTGTGCCACAGCTTGGCTCCTGGGCCTGGGTGGATTTCAGCCCCCACTCCCCCCTCACAGCCTGGCATCACTGTACAATTCATGTACTTTACAAGGGTATGTGGGAGCTCTAAATATTAAGGTGTGAAATGGCTAGCGGCACTGGAATAAGTCTACAGGAGGTTTTGCTTGAATAGTAAATATAGAGGCCATGATTATTGATTACTTAATGGCCATTCCTAGATATTTAAACCAGAGATCTGGAGATGGGGAGGAGATGGGTGAAGATGTTCTCAACCTTTTTAGCCAGACTCTCTTCTATTATGTTGCACTCACATGGCTTATGTTTTGAAATAATTGGTCTAACTAAATAAATTTAATTATTTAATAACTTTGTTTGCATATATTGATCTCTTAACCAAATAGACATAACTGCCAACTTTTGAGAACTTTTGAGCAATATATATGAATATTTTCATATTGGGTTCATGTGATTTTTAGGCCAGACAAAATAATTCTTTCATTAAAAAATTTTTATTTAATCCATGTGTCTATGCCCCAAGTAAATGTATGATTTTCACATGGTGTTTTGCTTTTGATATTTATTTATATATATCCTAAAGTTTGGAAATTTTACATTAGAAATAAGTAAACAGTGCCACAAGGGACCTGTTGCTCTTAAACGTATTCTATTCTCATTATTGATAATCCTGAGCAACAATGTAGGCAACATTAAACAAGCAAAATATGGGGATTGGGTTGCTAAGAAGTGAAGATCTCTCTAACTCTTTAATCTTCCAATGTGTAAATATTTGATAAAAACATGCCCTTTTGTTTAACTTTAATTTTTCTTTTGAGGAGAGAAAGCATTTTAACTACATACCAAAGAATAGACAGATGCAAACAAGCCTTGACTGCTACTTGCCTGATAAAGGGAAAAACTGGTCGTCTGGTCTGTTTACTGTTTTGTAAATTGAAAGATATATAAAATAATGCTTCCAACACGTTCTAGTAAAGTCATCAGGATCTTAAATGACTTGGTGAGACTTAAAGGGAGAAAAATAAATCCCTAAGGAAGATTTTTAGAGGCATGAAATATTGTGATTGTGAATAAGAGTAATGTTTTTATTTATATGAATACATTTAAACAAATATATGTAACCCTAGTGTGTGCATATATGTATATATTTATGAGTGTGTATGCTTGTATATATGTATATTCTAGAAATATATGTATTCATTTTAGAAAAAAATATAGATATGGTGGTGCTGAGTCTTTGTTTCAAATAGAAAGCAAAGACCAGGTTTTCAATAACAGGCTTCAGTAATTGATCATATTTTTGTCCATTCTATTTTGGACAGATAACATAGCAACATTTGAAGCAGATGCTATCAGTACTCCAGCAATTCTCCTGAGATTCTCCTGACTCTTTCTGTGTGCCGATCCTCTGGCTTCAACATGCTTGGCTCCTAGAGACCGGCATCTCTAAGTCTCTTTGAATGACTGCCCTTGGGCTACTGGCACCATGGTGACTGCATGCACAGTCAGCCAGCATCCATGGTGGTAACATGCCCTCGAGGATAGCCCTTACCAAGGACAGACAGGCACAGATTATAAAATCTCAGCAACCTTGCCCCAAGGAGGAACAAATCTGAGGTTTAATTTAGGTTCCAGAGCTCCCTATCAGGATTAACCTGAGGTTGAAAGTTAACCTGAAATTATACCCTTGCTAGTCTTCTCCTTCCTTCCTTGCTTCCCTCATCTATTCACAGGCATATCCTATACTGTACTATACTGATTCCAACTATACTGAATCACTTGCACACAAACTCTTGTCTTATTGTCTTCTTCTGGGAAACCTAAAATCATATCTAGCTGTCACTGTGGTAAAAATTTCACAGGCACATAGAGGTTTATTATGTCTTGGATGCCATGCTAATTTTAAGATGTTGTAATGAAGTTACTCCCTCCCTATCCCCTCAGCAATGACTGGGAATCATGGCTAATGTCTCATAAAGCATAAATCAAGCCAACTTTTTCCCCTGCTAGAACCACAGGAAATGGTGGTATTGTTTTTGATCATACCCTTCCCAGTACATCAGTGAGAAGATTAATCCACAGAGGCATAAATGACCAGAATTATGAATTGAGGTAATTCTAGGCATAGGAGATCAAAAGAAATAGCCAGGGACCTTATTTTTCCTGTGAGAAGCCAGCAAGAGAGCTGGCAGATGCATGGCAAGGTTGAGACTTGATTTATGCCTGAAAGTAACTGACCGGAGGTAACATTTGGCTCTAGCCCTGGCTCAGTTCCTTACTGTGGATTCCTGAGCAGGCTGTTGTGCTAGTTCTCCTAGACCTTAATTCACTCACCTGAGGACTTGCACTGAATGATACATAAACTTCCTTCTGGATTTTAGTTTTGTGATTCTGTTTGCACAATCATAAACAGCCAACAGAAAAGCCATATGTGAAGCTTCAGAAGCTGGAAAGTTTAAGCACATATCACTTACTCGTGAATTATACTTTTCTGTGTCTGAGAGCATATGAGGAGCTTTGCTTGAGTAGCAGCAAAGGAGCTTGTTAAGAATTCAGAAGCATAGGAGTAGTGGAGTATTAAATGGCTAAGAAAAAGACACCAGCTATCTCACTGGTGACACAAAGCAGAATTTCGCAATTTAGTCTCCTTCCCACCAGGAGTCTATTACACATTCAAGACCTTGAAAGACTACAAAGTCAAGAATGGAAGGAACAGATTAAAGGGGGAATATTACTTTCAGAAGGAAAGGGAAAGAAACAAAATGAACAAAATGCAGATACTGTTTAATTTTAGTGAAAACTCTTTCTTAAGCCAAAGGAGTCTTACTTTTCTCAGCCCGCAATATCTGTGGGAATGTCGATGGAATTTACTGTTTCCTCATCTTTAGTTTGTGAGAGGCATGTGTCTGCCCCATTGCAGCTCTTAAGAACTCACCTTCATACTATTTGTCAATTCCACAAATCCTGAAATGCATTATATGATTGGGCTGGACCCATGAAAATGTTGAATATATCTTTGAAGTGCCAATGACAGTGCTAACTCAAGTCACTATAAGTGTTCAGCAAAGGCCTTGTAAAACAATTACTCAAAACACCCTCATCCCTGCCCTTTGACCTCATTCTTATGGCTTCTGGAATGGGGACTAACTACATCAAGTCATTCTGCAGAACAAACTTGTAGAAGAAGTGTGAATAATTTTTTTCATATTATTAAGATATTTATAATCAGAAGTATTTACCCAAAACCGTAAACCATTCATATATTCCAAAGATGTAACGTGACTTTTCTGATATTAGGACATTAGAAGTATATGGAAATTTAAATTTGTTTTTGTATCAATTTGCTTTTTAAAATAAATACATTTACATGATACAAAATTTTAAAAGCATAAAATGAAATTTTCCCTCCTGCCCCTGTTCACCCAGTATTCCTCTGTGGAGATAACCAATGTTATCAGTTTATTAGTTTCTTTCAGAGATATTTTATATAAGCAAATAGTCTTGTGGGTATGCATTTGTATGTTTTACATACTGTTATATACCTTCGTTTCCTCACATAATATACATTAGGAATTATTCTATATTGGTACTGAAAACCTCTTCTCATTTTAAATATAGCATTTCAACACTTCATGCTCTCTATCTCTCTTACCTGCTTAAAAGAAAAACCAGAACTAACTACCATTTTTTATTTGTTTATTGTCTCTGACCCCCAACTAGAATGTTAACTACATGAGAGTTATTTTCAACTGTTTTATTCACTACACTCATTATTAACGCCCAGTACGGTGCCTGGCATACAGTAATTACACAATACATACTTGAATTTATTCAATAAATGAATATGTTAGACTTGATAACTAATTTTATTCTATTGTATGTAATTAATTAAATGTGTTAAGTCACTATTCTATTAATGGGCATTTAAGTAGTGTCTGGTCTTTTGTTCTTATAGACTCTGCTGAGATGTGCATTTTGGTACATACATCATCAATCCTAGAGCCAGTTTGTCTTTAGGGAAAATTTCTAAAAGTGAAATTGTAGTTTCAAAGAATGCAGAATTTTTTTTTTTTTTTTTTGAGACAGAGGCTTTCTCTGCTGCCCAGGCTGGAGTGCAGTGGCCTAATCTCGGCTCACTGCAACCTCTGCCTCCTGGATTCAAGCGATTCTCCTGCCTCAGCCTCCCGAGTAGCTGGGACTACAGGCGTATGCCACCATGCCCGGCTAATTTTTGTATTTTTAGTAGAGACGGGGGTTTCACCATGTTGGCCAGACTGGTCTCAAACTCTTGACCTAGTGATCTGCCCGCCTCGGCCTCCCAAAGTGCTGGGATTACAGGCGTGAGCCACCGCACCCAGCCTGAAATTTTTAATTTTGATAGATAATGCCAAATTGTTGTCTTTGGAGGTAATACTAATTTTTACATTTACCAGCAATATATCTATGCATAAATGCAATTGTCTTTAATTTAAAGGAAAATATATTAAAAGTAATAACAAAACTGCAATTACTTTTGCGCCAACCTAATAATATTTATTTTTGAAGATTCCAGAGCATTTAAAAGAAACTTCAACCCACATTAAAACAAAATCTAACAAGCTTCAATAAAGAAAAATTTCTCCTATTGAGTTCTTGATGTGGCTAAATCTATATGATGTGTCTTCCTTAGAGAGAGGATTTTCCAAATATAAGCAGAGGCAAGATGAGTACTTGAATGGTAATAACACTAGCCCGGCCCTGAATGTCTAGGATCTGATAAACCAATAGCCTTTTCAAGGGTCAAAAAGTAGGTACTGGAAAGAAATTATGGTACATAATCAAATAGGTGAACCGCTATATGACTGGAACCAAGAAGTGATGGATTTAAAATGGCAACAAGCGAAGGTCCAGGAAGATAACAGACCCAGGAGAGATGTGGCAGTTTTAGAGGGCAATCATCTCCTAGACTGAGGTGGAAAGGTATGATTACTGATAAGGGCAAGGCAGGATGCAATTCTTGAAGAAATGGAATGGCAAAGTAGAGACTTGCAAAAGTGACAACCCAGCACATCAAATATGAATAAAAAGCAGCTTCAGCAAAATCATTTTGAATCTTGTATAAGTATTTTCTTTCTACTTGCTTTTAGGCCTCCTACTAACTACTCTTCTCTATTTTGTTTGTTTGTTTGTTTGTTCTACCCACTCACACACTGCTGGAACAGAGTCATGGTGTTCATATATCTCTGGATACCTGACCTAACTTGGCCACAGGTTGTCTTTCTCATGAGTCCGTTCAATCCTGATGCACACAGGCTCAGCAGTGAGTCTTTGTATATTGGAGCCTAACTATGAGTACTGGATTTTTCCAGGAATATCTTCTGTTGATCCACTCTTGTCTATTGACTTTTGGCTTAAGCAGCTCAAGATCTTTTATTTTGGAAGACTCTATTTGTTACCATTTCACTCTTGGTCTCACTCTCTCGCTACCTCCCTTGCCCACCTTCTTGCCCAAAGCTAGAGAGCAACTTTCCCTGGACATACTCAAAGATAAATATTGATAGTCATTCAGGCTCTGGGGAAATACGACCTGTGTCCCATTATAGTGTGATCCAACATTGGCAAATACTGATAATGATGATGATGATGATGATGATGATGATGATGATGTTGATAATGATGATAATAATAGCTTGGAAACTAGGCATTGTGCTGCTTTTTACAGAGTTTCAAATTTATTTCTTATAAAGCCCCAGCAAGTTAAGTGTAACATTATTCCAATTTTACAGAAAAGGAAAATGAGGTAACTTGCCCAAAGGCACACAGACAGCAATCCAGAAAGCAAACCAGGCAGTCTGTCTCCAGGGCCAACCATTTTAAACTGGGTCACAGGATCACAGCAGTAGTATAAGAAAACTTGACTTCTTGCTGATAACTTATTTAGTGACCTAGATTTCTAAAATTAACTTAAGAAGAAACGGGATCGGCCTCAGAGCCCCGGGTGCGCTGAAACATAAAGCAACAACTAGGTTTGACTTAACTGAGCCTCCAGTTTTTTTGCTGACTAGAAACAATAAGAAGGCTGCTGGTCAGTTTACCAGGAGCTTTTACAGCATGTATTGGCAAAGTGGGAAAATTCTTATTTGTCTCACAGAAGATAGAGTGCCAGACACTTGCTAGATACTCAACAACCCTACTTCCTCTTCTTAGACATGCAGAAAAGCCACGTTTCACAATCACCATTTCAGTAAGTTTGAGGCTACAAGAACTGAGCTCTGGCCAACAAAATGAGAGTAAAAGTAATGTACACTCCCTAGAGATCTGGCATCTCAAACAACCTATGTGATCTCCATTCATGCACTCTTGTGCACGTCTTCTCTCTTTCCTCTATGTAACTGGAAAAACAGAGCTCCAAGATAACTAAAAGGAACACAGTAGAAAGAGGCTGGCTCCTGAGTCTTTCTCTCAAGGAATGTTTCTCAGGAGAGGGCCTGACCCACATGGAACTGTGTCAAAAAAGACACATGCACACGTATGTTTATTACGGCACTATTCACAATAGCAAAGACTTGGAACCAACCCAAATGTCCAACAATGATAGACTGGATTAAGAAAATGTGGCACATATACACCATGAAATAGTATGCAGCCATAAAAAATGTTGAGTTCATGTCCTTTGTAGGGACACGGATGAAGCTGGAAACCATCATTCTCAGCAAACTATCGCAAGGACAAAAAACCAAACACTGCATGTTCTCACTCATAGATGGGAATTGAACAATGAGAACACATGGACACAGCCATGGCAATGTATGTAAAAACGGCATGTTGTACATATTACCTAAAATTAAAGAAAAAAAAAAACAAAAAAATTTTAATTAAACCACTTTAATTAGGATTGTTCATTATAGCAGCTAATGTTAATTTGCCCTGACTAATACAGATAGCATATAAAGTTTTTCCTTGAAGCAAAAGGGCAGTATAACTCCTTAGGGAAACCAGTCCCTTTCTGATTGGGTCGCTTTCTGCTTGAGTCTAGGGAATACTGGTGCTTAAAAGTTTAAAACCCAAGTCAACTAGAGATTCTGCTCTCTGTTTTGCTCCCTGCAGACCTATTTCCCAGGAACTGGACCCTATTCCTACTCTTCACTGCCTTATTTCTGAATAGAATTCAGAACCAAATTCCAAATATTATATGATCCAACATCTCTCAGTGCATGCAAAGCTATGGCATAATTTGATCTTGGATCACAACCCCCTTTCCTTTCTATATTTTAGTTCTGTGGATCACTGCTTTATAATCAGGCTTGCATACCCAATCAATCCAGTATATTTGATACAGAAGAGTTGAGTAAGGACACTGGTGGACAAGAACTTCATACCTCATTGTATTATATGTGTTAACAATAAAACTTTCAAGGACAAGTGGCTAGGCCAGAATGTCATATGAATAGAGACAAACTATGGGTCTAGGACCAGGGGCCAAGGATACTTCTTATCTTGTTTCCATGGAATTACCTTTGCAAATAATATGCGTCTAGAAATTTAGAAATTATATGGGATGAACATAGAACTGTTCAGGAATAAAGAGAAAAAACACCTACCCAGCCTGATGGAGCAAATCTACCCTGAGGTCCTTAGAGTATTACAAGTGTCACACCTGGATTTTACTTACCTCCGAAGGTAAAGAGTATTAATGAGGGATACAGGAGGAGGAAGAGGACAGAAAGGCTTATGAAGTGCCCCGGAAAATATTTCCTGTTATTGTTCTTTGATATGTTTTTAACATAATTTAATCACAATGAAAAAAAACTATTTTCTCTATTTTTTTTTTAGTCACAGACGACAAAAGACTATGTCTAAATTTAGGAATGAATGCAAGTAAGTTGTGTGATGTAAGTTCTTTCCCAGGTCAAGAAATGGCTATAAGTGGAATAACATCTTCTATATTCCTTGATGAGTGCATTCTCTTATTCCAATATTAGAATCAACAACAGGGTCAACAAGTTTTACAGGGAAATACTTCAATGATCAGAAGATATATTGTCTATTCTAAATTATATTAAGAAAGAGAACATTTGAAGGCAGAAGGGATATAATGAATTGGATGGTTAAAAAGCAATGAAGTTGAAGTTTAAAGAAGAAGTGCAAAAATTAAACTCTTTAATTAGCAATCATACCTTAAGTTGGAACATTTATATCAGTGATCTAGAAGTGCTGACCTGACATTTGCTTTATTCTTTATGACATGTTGACAGATGCCCTTGAAAGGGCACATTTCAAATATCACAAGTACAGATGTGATCAGCAAGTTTGAGGTTTTATTGACTTACTATTGGCATCTTATTTGCTATCTCAGTTTTATCTGCCAAGAGGCAGATTTACTTATGCTTTATGACTCAACATTAGCTCCATACATTGGGCATACAGAATTTTCTTCTAAACCTTTCTGTGAATATACTGCAATATATTTATGCATCAAACTGATGATGGGCATTTAAATTGTTTTAAGACACTCACTATTATAGATAATCTCATAATGGGTATTGTATTTCCCTGTGCACATGAGCAAGAGTTTCCTAAGAATATATACTTAGAAGTGTTATTGATGGGCTGTAGGTATGGACATTTGCAACAAATTTGATTAAAATTTGTTTTTCAATATGGTTGTACCAATTTGTTTATTCAGATATTTTCCAACATCTCAGCATAGTCTAACTTTATAATGTTTACCAATAGTATCATATTTGCACTGCTTTGATTACTGTTGAGGTTAAATTCAGAGTCATTAATTTATTGGATATTCAGATTTTATCTTGAGGAAACTATATCTTCTGTCATTTTTTTCTATCAGATTATCAGTTCATAGAAATTATTTTCTTTGTAGGAATCTGTAGGAATTCTTTAAAGATTTGGAGGAATTGTAATCTCTTCCTAGTGTCAACCTAAATAACAGACAGAGATGTCCCCTAAAAGAAAATGATATTAATTTGTGATTGAGCACTGCAATGGGAATTCAATGGACATATTCAGAGAGGTAAACGGTTTTTAAAGGAAAAATGAGGAAGAGTACATAGGTTGTTTTGAGATAGTTATTTTTGGCTACAAGGATCAATAACAAGGATGTTATCAGTCCAAGGTTGGACAGGAAGTTGCTGGGCAGATGTCCTCACAGAGTAATTTTTTGTGCAAGGTTGCGCTGGTTTTTGTGCAAAATTGTGGTTTTTGCAGTCTTTTATAATAGCTCTTGTTATCAGGCAACATGAGTGAGCACCCTTCTTCATGGACTTCCCCAGCTCCATTTGTCAGCTTGACACAAATGATTCTGTTTTGTTTCTGACAAGTTTCATATTCATTACATGCATTGCATGTATCTTCTCCCACTCTGCGGATTTTACTTTGTTTATGAAAGCATCTTCTCTATAGCTGTTTATCATTTTGACATGGTTAATGTTCTTAATCTTTAATTCTAGAATTTGCACTTTTGTGTCTTAAGCTCTTTCTTTTTTTCTTTTCTCCAGGGTGGTGGATTAGAGGCTTTTAGCATACCTCAGCCACTTGGAAATAGCATAAAGATTAACTCTATGAGCTTTAATTCAAGAAGAAAAACAGGAATCCACCAGAATCATGAAGGATGTCCCAAATCCCAGGGAGGAGAACATGGGCGAAAAGCACCAGTGATGGTGTCCAGCTGATAAAACTGAGCTAAGTCCTTTATACGATAGGCAGAGAGCCTCTCTGTGTGATTCACTTTTCCACTGGGGTTCTGAGCAACCTAAGCCAAGGGGGAATACTTTGTTTCTCTCAAGACCTAGAGCTAAATTGGGAAGATGCTTGGAAATGCTCAGAGGGAAAAACACCAGGAAAAGCTGCAGGTACTTTTCTAGACCCTGGACCAAGAGCAGGATGACATTTTTAATCTAACTGCATACAAAGTCAGTCATTTCTTGGCGACCTGGCAGCATGCCATGCAGGCAGTTTAATCTCGAGTCAGAGATTGGAGTGTTCGCTCTGGAGTGGAGTAGAGGCCTTGACAGCCAGATTTATGGAAAGTGCCTCAGCAATGTGTGCTTCAATTGTGCTCTTCCCTGTTTCGGTTTCTCCTGGACAATAAGACTTGTACCCACGGCCAGGTTTTCAACCCGGAACTGGTCTAAATGTGTTTCTGGGTCCTTCAGCCTGCTCCCTGAGATTGTGATGCAGCAGGGACCTCTCTGCTGCACTCACAGGTAGAAGTCCAGGCATTTGGAGCAGCTTGGTTGAACCAGCAGCTTGAACTGCCCCACCCTTCTGTGCAGAGATTGTGGTGCTCAGGGCCCTCTCTGCTCCACATCCAGGCAAGTCTCCAGGCATTTGAGATACCCACTCACCTAGATCACCATTCTGAGCTGCATCACTCTTTTTGTGCATAGATTGTGATGCAGTGAGGCCTTCTCTGCTCCATGCCTAGGCAGATCTCAAGGCATTCAAAGCACCTGCTTGCCCAGACTGGCAGCTTAAGCCACTCCACCATTACTTTTCAAAGATCCAGGTGCAAGGGAGCCCTCTCCACTCCATGTCCAAGCAGATCTCCAGGCACTTGGAGCACCCACTTGCCTGACTCAAAAGCCTGTCATTCCATCCCTCCTGTACAAAAATCCTGGTGCAAGGAAGGTCCTTTTTGGTTCATGGCCAGGCAGATTGTCAGACATTTAGGACACCCACTCAGCCAGATTCACAGCCTGAGCTATCCCTCCCTTCCAGTACAGAGATTGTGGTGCATCAGGGCCTTCTCCACTCCATGACCACATGGATGTCTAGGTATTTCAAGCACCAGGGCCTTCTCCACTCCATGACCAGGTGGATCTCTAGGTATTTCGAGCACCACTCACCTAGAACAGCCTCAGCTGACCCATTTTTCCTGTGCATGGATCATGATGCAGTAGGGCCCTCTCTTCTCCATGCCCAGGCAGATCTCCAGGTATTTGGAGCACCTGCTTGCTTGAATCAGATGCTGGACCTGCTGCACACTTCCTTTGCAGAGATCCTGGTACATAGGGGTTCTCTATGCTACATGCCCAGGCAGATCACCAGGCAGTCAGAAGACCCATTGATATGGTTTGGCTCTGTGCCCCCACCCAAATCTCACCTTAAATTGTAATAATCCTCACGTGTCAAGGGTGAGACCAGGGGGAGATAATTGAATCATGGGGGCAGTTTCCCCTGTACTGTTCTCTTGATAGTAAGTGAATTCTTATGAGATCCGATGGATTTTTCTAAAGGGCTTCCCCCTTTGCTCAGCTCTCACACCACCATGATTGTAAGTTTCCTGAGGCCTTCCCAGCCATGCAGAACTGTGAGTCAATTAAACCTCTTTCCTTTATAAACTACTCAGGATTGGGCAGTACTTTAAAGCAGGGTGAGAATGGACTAACACACCCATTCTCCTAAATTAACAGCCTGAGCTACTCCACCCTCCCTCTGTAGAGATAGGAGTGCAGTGGGGCCATCTACATTCCATGCCTAGGCAGATATCCAGGTATTTGGAGCACCTACTCTCCTGAATTAGGAGTTTCAGTAGGTCACTCCCACATCCCCACCATGCAGAGAACTTGGGGCTGAGGAAGTTTTCCAGGTTTATGCCTAGGTGCTCCTCTGGGCACTTGGTGACCACCCACTGGATTCTCCTTCTGTGCTAGTGTTTGTGTCTGACATCAGGAGACCTATAGGTGGCTCTGCCCAATCTTGCCTTACCCATCTTGCCCCCCACCACCCCAGGGCTGAGCAGGGAGCTCAGATCACTGTCACTCCATGGATCAGACCATTGCCTGAGGAAACAGAGAGCTTCTCCCAGTAAACAAGGACCAAGTATATACCCAGCCACATTGCCCACAGTAGGCTCTTACCTTTAAGCACCTTCTATTGGCCTGTAGGCTGAACCACACAGCCCAGTGTAAAACCTGCTGGCAGAAGTGCCTAGGGAAGCAAATTCCAAAGACCCTACCCAACATTCTCTATAGTTACACCCCGAGGGATGAGGTGAAAGGGAAATTTAAAATAATAAAAATATAGGGAAAGAAAGAAAAATAAAAAATCCTAACCACATAAAAATAGTTACAAAAATTAGTAGTGCGGCCAAGTGCGGTGGCTCACACCTGTAATCCCAGCATTTTGGGAGGCCGAGTGGGTGGATCACCTGAGGTCAGGAGTTTGAGATCAGCCTGGCTAACATGGTGAAACCCTGTCTTTACTAAAATTACAAAATTAGCTGGGCATGGTGGCAGGCGCCTGTAATTCCAGTTACTCAGGAGGCTGAGGCAGGAGAATCACTTGAATCCTGGAGGTGGAGGTTGCAGTAAGCTGGGATCATGCAACTGCACTCCAGCCTGGGCAACAGAGTGAGAATCAATTTCCAAAACAAAAGAAAATTAGTAGTGCAAATAACTCCAGATGAGAAGGAATCAATGCAAGAATTCTGCCACCATGAAAAATCTGAAAGTTGTGATACCATCAAAATATCACACTAGCTCTGCAGCAATGGTCCCTAACCAAAATGAAGACTCACAAATGACAAATAACCAATTAAAAGCACAGATTGCAAAGAGGCTCAATGAGATCCACGACACAGTGTAAAATCAACACAAAAAAACTTCTAAAGCAATCCAGGAAATGAAGGAAGAGATACACACCTTTAATAAATCAATCAGTGCTTCTGGAATTGTACGACTTGAGGAATTTCAAAATACAATTGAAAGCAATATCAATAGACTGGACCAAGCAGAAGAAAGAATTTCGGACCTTGAAATCCTGTCTTTTGAAGTAACTCAGTCACACAAAAATAGATAAAAAATAATTTTTAAGAATAAACAAAGATTTTGAGAAATATAGATTATATAAAGTGACCAAATCTGTGAATTATTGGCATTCCTGAGAGAAAAGAAGAAAAAGTAAACAACCTGGAAAGCCAATTTGAGGAAATAATTCAAGACAAAATTTTCTAATCTTGCTAGAGAGGTAGACATTCAGATACAAGAAATTTAGAGAATGTCTGTGAGATACTATACGAAATGAATATCACCAAGTCACGTAGTCACCAGATCATCCAAGGTCAAAGCTAAAGAAAAAATTTTGTAAGGCAGCTAGAGAAAAAGGTCACACAAGTTACCCAGGGAACCCTATTAGGCAAAAGACGACTTCTTCTCACAAGCCAGAAGAGATTAGGTGCCAATTTTCAGCAATGTTAAAAAACAAAGAAATTACAACCAAAAATTTCATATTCCACCAAACAGCTTCATAAGTGAAGGAGAAATAAATATTTTCCAGGTAAGCACACACTAAGGGAATTAGTTACCACCAGACCAGCCTTATAAGAAACCTTTAAAGGAGTTTTAAAAATGGAATCAAAAAAACAACAAATGCTACCATGAAAACACAGATAAATACATATCCCACAGACACTATAAAGCAACCACGCAATAGAAACTACAAAGCAACAAGCTAAAAACCTCATGATAGAATCACAACCTCACATATCAATATTAATCATGAACGTAAATGGTCTAAATACCTCCATATAGAAGGCCCAGAGTGGCAAGTTGGATAAAGAACAAGACTCATCTGTCTGCTGTCTTCAAAAGACCAATTTCACACTTAACAATACCTACAGGTTCAAAGTAAGGGCTGGAGAAACATCTATCACAGAAATGGAGAACTAAAAAGAGCAAGACTGGTTATTCTTATATAAAATAAAGCGGACTTTAAACTAACAACAGAAAAAAAGTACAAAGAAGGGCATTACATAATGATAAAGAGTTCAATTCAACAAGAAGACTTTAATATTCTAAATATATGTACATGCAACACTAGTGCAGCCAGATTGATAAAATAAGAACTTCTACATCTCCAAAAAGACTTAGCCAGCCACACAATAATATGGGGGATTTGAATACCCTAATGACAGTGGTACAGGACAGAAGGTCCTTCCCTTCCTTCCCTTCCTTCCTTCCTTCCCTTCCTTCCCCTCCTTCTCTTCCTTTTCTTCCTTCCCTTCCTTCCTTTCCTTCCTTTCCCTCCTTTTTTCCTTCCTCTCTCCTTCCCATTCCTTCCTTCCTTCTTTCCTTCCTTTCCTCCCTCCCTCCCCTCTCCTTCCCTATCCTCTCTCCCTCCCTTCCTTTCTTCCTTCCTTCCTCCCTCCCTCCCACCTTCCCTCCCTTCCTTTCTCCCTTCTTTCCTTCCTTCCCTCCTTCCTTCCTTTCTTCCTTTCTCTCTCGCTCTCTCCTCTGCTTAATTGCTCTGGCTAAAATTTCCATTGCTATGTTGAAATAAATGGTGAGACTAGCCATCCTTATCTTATTCTTTGCCTTAGAGAAAAAAGCTTTCAGCTATTCACTATTGAGTATGATGATAGTGGTAGGCTTATATATAACATTTGTTATGTTGATGTGCATTCCTTCTATACTCAATTTGTTGTGAAGTTTTTTTTTTATCATAAAAGGGTGGTGAATTTTGTCAATTTTTTTCCTCTATCAATGGACATGATTATACAGACAAAAAAGACAAATGCGATTGCATCAAACTAAAAAGCTTCACACACAAATGGAAGAAATCAACAAAAGGAAAAGGCTGCCTCTGGAATAGGAGACAATAGTTACAAACCATTCGTTTAAGAGGTTAATATCCAAAATATAAATTAAAATTATCGTGAGATACCACCTCACATCTGCTAGAATGGCTATTTGAAAAAGAAAAAGACAAAAAAAAATGTTGGTAAGAATGTGGAGAAAAGGGAACCCTTGTACACTTTTTGTGAGAATGTAAATTAGTATCATCATATGGACAACAGCATGAATGTTCTTCAAAAAATTAAAAATAGGACTACCATATGGCCAAACAAGTTTACCACTGGGCACATTCCCAAAGGAACTGAAATCCATATCTCAAAGACGTATCTGCACTCCCATGCTTATTGCAGGATTAGTCACTATAACCAAGACATGGAATCAACCTAAGTGTCCATCAGTGTATGAATGAATAAAGAAAATGTGGTATAAATATGCGATGAAATACTAGTCAGCCATGAAGAAGGTGAAAATCCTTCCATTTGCAATAACATGGATAAACCTGGGGAACATTATTTTAGGTGAAGTAAGTCAGACACAGAAAGATGAATACTACATTATCTGACTTATATGTGGAATCTAAAAAATTTTGAACTCATAGAAGCAAAGAGTAAAATGCTGGTTGCCAGGGAAGTTGGGGAAAGGATGAGATGTTAGTCAAAAGACAGAAAGTTTCAGCTATACACAGAATAAGTTCTGAACTTTTATTGTACAGTATGGTGACTATAGTTAATAATGTAGTGTATATTTGAAAATTTCTAAGAGAGTAAGTCTTAAGTGTTCTTACCACATATACAAACACACAAATGCTAAGTTAGGTGAGGTGCTGGGTATTTTAGTTAGTTTGATTTAATCATTTCATAAAATATACATCAAAACATCATGTTGTATGCTATAAATGCTTATGATTTCTATTTGTCAATTATACCTTAATTAAAAAAGGAAAAAACAGTCTTGCAACTTCTTAAATGCAGTTTACAGCCTTTTACTACAAAGAAAGTCCTCAGTTGTCAAGAGATATGTTTGAGGTGGATGTGGACTAATTCAGGTCAATAAAGTTATTCCCTAAAGTTATATACAATACGTGGGAAAGGGACACCTTCTCTTCTGAGATTGATGGAAAAACAATAATGTGTTATTAATAGATACTTAATGTTAACACATTAATATCAAATATCACATCTAAAGCTATTTGGGGTAGTAGAGGATTTGTTGGAGGTTGGTTTGTTAGTTGGAAATGGAGATGAATAACACCGTCATCAAGAATAAAGGAATATTTAAAAAATTGAATGATAAAATTCCTTTGAAAACTTATTGGCCTAAAGAGGAAGTAAGTTTCACTTTAGAACAATTGGATATAAAATCAAATTTATAAAAGGGCACAAATTATGTAGAACAATTAGATGTAAAGTTAAATTTATAAAAGGGTACTGTATAATAAAACACTTTTATTATACTTTCTCCATACAGTATTGTTTTTATCCTTTTATAAGGGTTTTACCTTTTAAAAGGGTAAAAACAATACTGTATGAAGAAAGTATAATAAAACTGCAACTGCTGTTTGGCTGTGTGCTGTAGTCACTTCTGGTGAGAATATATCATGTCTAGTGAATCTTCAGTTATTTATAACATAAGACAAACTGATAGTGAGTTTGTGATTGAGTACTATGAAGATGTTTGATAAATTTATTTTTAGAAAGACGTACACACAAATGTATATCTGTATATGTATACCATATATTTACGTTAGATAGATATAGATATATTCCCATTGTGAATTAGATCTTTTATTTTATTCTATTACATTTTCCAAAATGTTTTTAATTGCGTATATCAACACTATTGGTTCCTGTGTGTTATTTATTTTCCTGGCAAACTATAGATTCTCTTCTTGGTTCTAACATTATTTTTCTGGATTTACCTGTAATTTCTTCATTGACAATAAAATATTCTGCATTCAAAATAAGTTTAATTTCTTTATTTTCAATTTTTAAGTCTTTATTTCTTTTCTTGTTACATTGACTAGGATCTACTAAATATGTGGGAGGTGAGAATTCTACCACTGAACCACCAAAACACCTCCTGTATCTCCTAAATATGTGGAATACAATCAGTGAAGCTATCCTTATCTTTCTCTTAACTTTATTTAGAATGTTTCTAAAATTTCATCATTAAATACGTTTGCAATAGATTTCTGACAAATCTTGTTTCGTAAGTTATGAAATGTTCTTTCCTTATCTGTTTCATAACCATTATTTTTCTTTTTATTATAAATGACTTTTGCAGAACGCTTTTCCAAAATATTTGATATTTTTGTATAGTTTATCTCTTTTAATTTGTTGGTCTGGTTTAATATGTGAATGAATATTCTGATATTGAATGATCTATGCATTCTTGAAGTAGTTAATAATTGATAATGGTATATTCATTTTCTTATATATTTGTGAATTGTTATAGTAATATTTTAAGATTTTTGCATCTATGTTTGTATGTAACATTTATTTATAATATTTTGTTCTATTTGTATGGCCTCACATCAGAATTATTCTAGCCTTGTAAAATAAATCAAAGCTTTATGGATTTCTCTGTTCTTAAAAACTCTGCAAGAGCTATGAAAAGATACTTAATGCATTCTTGAAATAGTTAATGATTTATAATGTTTATAATGTTTTGCATCTTTGTTTATATGTAAGATTTATTTATAGTATTTTGTTCTATTTGTATGACCTCACATCAAAATTATTCTAGCCTTGTAAAATAAAGCTTTACTGATTTCTCTGTTCTTAAAGACTCTGAAAGAGCTATAAAAGATAGGGTTATGTACAAGTTTGGTGAAAATTGCCTGTAAAATTACATGGGCTTGGTTGCCTCTTATAAATAAAATTTTAGATACTAATTTTGTTGATAAGTTGAGTGAGTGAATACATATGCATTTTTCAACAAAACAGTTATTTAGTATTTCTATCTTGTTTCCAAATCATATAAAGAAATTGCCAGATGACTAACAGTATATATCTCTTATCTTGCTATTGCTATGTAGAGTCTTAATTTTTAAAATTTTTGTGTTCTTTATTTTAAATAGAATCTATTTTTTAGGGAAGTTTTAGGTTCATACCAAAATTGAGGGGAAAGTACAGAGTTCTCATATGTCCTCTGTCCCTACACATGCATAACCTTCCCCACTATTGACATCCTTCACCAGAGTGGTACATTTGTTACAATTCACAAACCTATGTTGACACATCATTATCACCCAAATAAAATAAATATAAGTCCACAGTTTATATTAGTGTTCACTCATGGTATTGTACATTCTATGGGTTTGGACAAATGTGTCATAGGCTTGGACAAATGTATAATGATATGTATTTGCTATTAGAGTATCACAACGCGTATTATCCATATATTATACTACCACAGCTTGGGGAACAGGTGGTTTTTGGTTACATGGGTAAGTTCCTTAGTGGTGATTTCTGAGATTTTGGTGCACCCATTGTATGGTCCTAGATTTTTTTTTGTTAGCAATTTTTGTTACTCTTTCAATCACACTACTTGTTATTGGTCTGTTCAGAGTTTCCATTTTTTCATGGTTTAATCTATGATGGTTGTATATTTCCAGGAATTTATCCATCTCCTCTAGATTTTCTGGTTTATGTGCATAAAGGTGTTCATAGTAGTCTTAAATGGTCTTTGTGTTTCTGTGGTATTGGTTGTAATATCTCTCATTTTGTTTCTAATGCAGCTTATTTAGATCCTCTCCCTTCTTTTCCTGGCTAATCTCAATTTTGTTTATCTTTTCAAAGAACCAATTTTTGTTTTATTTCTCTTTTGTGGGGTCTTTTTTTGTTTCAGTTTCATTTAGTTCTGCTCTGATCTTATTTATTTCTTTTATTCTGCTGGAGTTGGGTTTGGTTTGTTCTTGTTTCTCTAGTTCCTTGAGATGTGATGTTAGCTTGCCTGTTTGTTCTCTTTCAAACTTTTTGATGTAGGCTTAATGCTATGAACTTTCCTCTTAGCACCACTTTTGCTGTATCTCAGAGGTTTTGATAAATTGTCACTAATATCATTCAGTTCAAAGAATTTTTTAATTTCCATCTTGATTTACTTTTGACCCAAAGATCAATTAAGAGCAGAATATTTAAATCCCATGTATTTGTATAGTTTTGACAATTCTTTTTAGAGATAATTCTCAGTTATATTCCACTGTAGTCTGAGAGGATACTTGATACAATTTTGATTTTCTGAAATTTATCAAGACTTTTTTTTTCAGCTGAAGAAATTTACTTTTTTTTCTAGGTGCATACATAACATATAGACAAGTTTCAATACACAGGAAAACTCTTCTATCCACCTCGCTTTATGCTCAATAAATCATCACGATAATTTTTACAATTTTTAAAACAATACACAGCTTTCTCGGGCTGAACATATTGTTGTGCAAGAACATATTGGTATTGGTATATTACAGCTACTTACAATGTTTTTTAAGAACAGCACTGGAGAAAAATGTTATTTAAATATCGATTTTTTTATATATAGAAAGTGCAATGCTGTTAGTTGTTATATAACATATTTAACAATTTCTTTCCTCTATCAATTTTAAATCAAGATAACTTGGACTCAGACTATCATTTTTTTTTTGAAAATAATACAGTACACACATGGCAGCAGTGACTTGATGAAATGACATCTTTTGCTGCAGTTATGACAGCAAACTTTACTATGTAGGAACTGATTGCCAATAGATTAGTAATTTCCAGTGTCACCCATACCTGGGGGTTTAGGACAGAGAAAAAGGCCTCTGACTAAGGCAAGGCCATGAAAGGATATCTGCTTCTTGGTTATCTGGGTATGTAAACAATAATGGAGCTGACTGCATTTCCTTCCGGACAGCTCTGAAGTGAAAATTATCCATTATGTGTATGTGTAGCTACCTGAGCCAAACGGCCTTTCCAGGTTTCTTTTGTACTTTCCAAAGACAACAATTTTCACTGTTACTCAAAATTCTGTGCCAAATGCAACTGATTAAAACTGGATATTGCTGAAGCCTACCACCTGTTTAACGATGTCCACGGGCAGCCCCAAATCATCTCAGTCAAACATCACACCCAAACATTCAGCTTTTCTCAGACCAAATTAAAAGTTTAAAGAGAAAAAAAAGACCAAACACTAAATATACTTAAAAAATCTAAAACAACACAATAAAGTTAAAACAATCTCAAACTAGATGTTCCCACTGATAATTATTTGTGGTCCCTGAATTTGATTTTCTATTCAAAGGCATTGATTTTCAAAGAAGAGTGATAAAAATATGGTTTGGCATTCTCAAAAACTCCAAAGTTTCCTCTTCTGCTGCGACTTTCACTTAAATGAAAATCCACACTGAAAATGAACTGAAACTTGGAAATTCACGAGATTTCTCCCTCTCCTTTGTTATCTCTTACATGACTTTTGTGTGTTTTTTTGCTCAGTTTAAGCAATGACGAGAGAAAAAAATTGTTAGCAATTGTTACATGGTATATGGAAACTGGATTAGAATATTTAGGGATACTAACAGGTTTTCACATATTTTTAATATCATACAATTTTGTATTAAAATTGACATTTTATTTCTTGTATGAAGAATTACAACATATGAAGATAACAATTAAGTAAAAAGAAGAGAGAAGTCACTAATAATGACAAGTCATTCAAATAATGAAAAGTGATAATGAGAAATTCAAATGAGAAGTAATTAATGAGTCACTTATCTAAGATGTTTATTCAGTTACATTACCTGTTAGGAATGAAGCTGTGTATCATAAAGCAAGTTACAAAAATTTTATGTGAGGAGACAAAATCAGAGTCACGAAATCCCTATAGTAAGATTTCTAAATTCTAGGCACATATTCAGTTCCCAATTACCCGTATTTTGTAAACAACTCTAACTAGGGTAGTTATTTGGTTTATAACTATAGGAAATTGTGGGAATTGACAAGTGGGATTATGTACTATGGGCAGTGAAAAGCAAACGGGGAGTCTAGACATGTGACTGAATATTCTACTGAGTTACATACTCAAAGGAGACAACAGTCTGAGATGCTTCTGCCTAGGGTCAAATTTGCGCTTGAGAAATATCTCTGATCTAGCATGGTAATTTATATTGATGATAATTATCTGTAGTCATCAAAAATGTTAATTATTTTCAGTGTAGTAGCTAAGACATTAGGGACTTGTGCAGTATCTTTGAAGAGGCTTTCTATCCAAAACTACTAAATAAAAGATATGTAAAAGCATGGATCCTATGCAGCTGTCAAACTCAACTATCCAAAATGATTCATTCTTCAAGTACTTTTTCTTCTTGCTCATCTTGGTCATGTAAAACATCCCACAACATCATGTTGACCCATAGGTGGCAATATTGGTATTGTGCAAGTCAAGTCAAAAAGATGGGGGTGAGTAAGGCAACATAATTTAATAGCGCAATGAAGAAAATGATTGAATCTGAAATCCAACTTTGATGAACATAAAATAACTTTACCAAATCTTCTGGAATTTAGCCCTTATTTACAAAATAACCCCCACTGATTTATAGGTTTGGATTTGAAAAAAAAGTCTAAATTATATGTCCTGAAAAAATGTTATTGTATTTTAAATGTATTTTTGTTTATGTATAGTGGTTTGTTAAATTTTGTATTAAACCAGTTTTTCACAGCTATATTCCTAATATCTTTGTTTACATTTAGGAATATTAGGGTAAAATGCAAATTATACTGTCCAATATCTACAACTAGGAATTGTGTCAGCAACTTTGTGGAGGACTCAGGGACCACTTCTGGATGAATTAAGGCAGTTGGTCCCCAGAACGCTTAGTGAATTTCTGATGTCCATTGAAATAATGATTATATATAATGTCTTATGTGGTGAAAGGACTCTTCCGCCCTTTAGGACAATATGTTTTAATTGTTTTTAAGCTAATTTAGCATTTCTTAAAGTTTGTAAACCCATGTGCCTATTTGTTCAACACAACGATCTCACAGCATCTCTTCTACCCCTTCCTAGATTCTGATACTTCACCTTGGGGACAGGTATAGTTTTCTGTTGAAAACTGTGCTCTTCAAATCATCCCTCCATTTTACTTTTCTATAATGTGTATAAATATTTTTCTCCTTTTTAATTATAAAATTATAACATTGATTATGCAGGCATTTTCTTTTTTGCCCTCCAGTAACTCTGATATACTCTGTCTCTCCAAGTTGATCATCATAGCCCTGAATAAAATCAGTTTAAGATGATAAATATGACAGTGAATAGAAAACAAAGAGGGGTATGTGCATGTGTGTATGTTTGTGTATGTGTGTGTGTATGTGAGACACGGAGAGACAGAGAGCGAGGGCAAGAGAAACAGAGACGAAGACAGAGAAAGAGAAACATACAATTGTGTGGCATAAAAGAAACACTGACAAACTTTGAAAAATTTTAAGTGGCAAAAATAAACATTATGCAGTTTCTCTCACCTTCTAGACCTGAGGTATCTAATACAACAACAAGTATCCACATGCGGCCATTTAAATTTTAGTAAAGTTAAAAATCTAGTTCCTCAATCACATGAGCCACATCTCTAGTGCTGAATATGCACAGGTGGCAACTTTATTGGATGGTGTGGATATAGAACATTTCATTATCACAGAAAGCCCTATTGAACGGTGCTGCTCTATACTTTTAAGTTCTTTGGGTTATGATCCTCTTATCTTTGTATTTCCCTACCTAAAACTTTGTATGTTAGAGGCATTCAGAAAATACTTGCTGATTAAAAATAAAAGGGAATTTCTATTAAAAGTCTAGAAAAAATTGTGAAAAGCTTCAGGGACTGATTTGATTATTTGGTTTCTTATTATAGAGAATATGAAATATTACATATGCCATATATGTAAATACAGATGTATAATATCGGTGTTCATTGGTACTCCTAGTCTTATCTCCGGCTTCCCTTTCTCCTTCCTTACAAGGCCACCATGGAAAAGCCTTTTGTCCAAAGTTCTATGCTGCAAAGGGACAAATTAGTGCCAACAATGGCTTTCCAAGCACACTCCAAAGATTGACCTGGCATTCGTTCCATGCTGTTCTCTTTAATTAACATTAATTAATTCACTCTTTTCCGGGTTTTCAATTTGCCTAGATAAGGCATTATAAATTAGAAAATGTAACACATTCAGGTTATAATTTAAAGGGCTCTCAGCTGATAGTTAATCAGCTTGATTCAGGAAGGATAAACCAAAAGAATGAATTTTTAATGCTAATTTAAAGGACATTAGTTGCTATGGGCAGAATGATTAAAATGCCAGTTTAAACAGGAAAATTAGAATGCAGCAGTAGTGGCAATCATAGATTGTCAGTGGTTTTTGTATTTATGCCAAGATTATAAGACATTCTGTCACCTGCCTATAGAAAAGCTTGACAAGTTCTGGAGGGTTATTTTGGTCTAAGACACATGATGGGTAAATCTTAATTGTCTTATCTTTTAACATGTGTTCATCTAAGTCTCCTTAGGAATGCAATAAAGTAGAGTTATATTTTAGAATGAGATGTATTTACCTGGCTTGATGCATTCATCAAAAGTAGCAGAGGGTTGACACTAGCCTATCCTTCCAACCTTGTTTAACAACCACTTACTGAGTACCAAGCACTGTCCTAAGCATTTTACAAATACTAACTGAGGTAATCCTCATAACAAATCTATGAGTTTCATACTATGATCATCCCCATTTTTTTTTTTCAGAAAGAAAACGGAAGCACAGAACGTTTAATTAATATGCTCAAGGTCACACAGGTGGTAGGTGGCAGGTCCTAGATTTGAACCCAAGCAATCTGGCTTCAGTAACTATACCGTTAACTAGATAAGAAATCCAACTCAGCAGATTATTATCAGTTAAAGATGGCCTCTCAGTTAACTTTAAATGCATGGTTATCAACATCCAAAGATTATCCTCAAAGATGCCATCCTTTCTGAGGAACTCCAGAACACAGACATAGTGAAATGTAAGGAGTTGATGCTCACTTACTCTATATTTAAAGATCCTTAATGGATCAGAAGATTCTTGGGGATCAGCAAGGTGTCTCTAATGTTGCCAAACGATTAGCAAAAAAGCAAAGACATAAAGTTTCAAACAAAATTAATCTTTTAAATTCAATCACTCAAACATTTTTAAAAACATTTACAATAAGCCAGGCACTAGTCTGGGTGCTGGATAGATGTAGATGAAAAAGACACCACCCCTGCTCACAAAGAGCTAACAGTTTAATGGGGTGGGGTGGGGTGGGGTGGGGGGTGGGGCGGGGGAAATGTAAGCAAAGGTAATTTTGTTATGGTATAGAAAGCTCAAGAATGGATATTATATCAAGTACTAAAAGAGGAAAGAGTAGGGATAGCTAACCCTTCTCCTGTAGTGAGTAATAATGTTCAGGGAAGGTTTCAAGGGAGGTGAGATTTGAACCGAGATGTAAGAATGAGGACTGGGAAGATTGCAGCATCCCCCAGCCTTGGCATTTTTGACAATTTGGACTGGATAATTTCTTGTTTGGAGGACTGGCCTGTACGTTGGAAGACGTTTGATGGAAGTCCTGGCCTCTACCCACTAGATGCCAGCAGTGTCTTTCCTCAGGTTATGACAATCAAAAAAGTCTTGAGGTATTGTCAGATGTCCCCTGGGAGACAAAATTGTCCAAAGTTGAGAACTACTGAGCTGGGGGAAAAGGTGGTGGGAAGTGGCTGGGACTAGCAGAAAGGGAAAGATGCCTGTCAGGGAGAGGACACATTGGGGATGAAGGCCTGGAGGTAAAAGATCTGGGTATGTATAAAGCTGTTGGGGCATGAGCGTGAGGTGCAATGTGGCCATGAGTGGTTTTGATGATGATAGAGGAGGAAAAACTTGACTAGTGGCCTGAAGAGAACTCGTAGCAAGCACACACAGGCAGGAGATGGACTAAGGTTACTCTGAATCATAAATCCAGCCAGGCTGCCTTATGGACTTATAAGGAACCAAGGCCAGCGCATCCACACCAGTTAGGTGGGGCACAAACAGACTGAGTGACTCATTGTGAGCAAAGGAGCTGCACTCTCCCCGAAGGCAGGTTGGAGGCTAGCTAAGTTCAGACAGTGTTTTTTTTTTTTAAGGGAGACAGACATGGTCTAATATGAGGAGAGAGGATTGTGTTCACCCTAATCTTTTTGCTATGTAAAGCATGAGACTGTGTGATAGGATATCTTCAGATCTGACAGCATCGGTGAATTCAGCAAGGCCCCATTGAGAACTAAAATCTTTGGTGAATGAGCTGCCCTATTTAAGTAGATTTTCCAAGATGATAAAAATCCTTAGTGCTTCAGTCCGCTCCCTTTAAACTTTAATCTTATTTTGCTTTACATTGCTTTCTTAGCATAAATGAAACCTAACTGGACTTTTCCTTGATAATTTAATAGTAGTTACTATGATCATTAGGGTAGTGTCTCTGAAGGGTGATCTAATTTATTTTGCATCCTCAGGCAAATCAAATGGACCAACTACTGCAATTGTGTTTTGTAATTTTTTTGGTCTCATTTTTATAGCTAGATATCAGCTGTAGATTTTCACAACATTCTCATTTTGTTGTCTTCTGCCATAATTCAAAAATGTTGTTGGTAATCTTTTTCTTTTTTCCTGAGAAACATAATAACCAAGTTTGCTAGATTTAGGTCTAAAAACAGCTAATCTAAGTTCCAATAATGCCATAAACACTTATCTGATGTTTAATGTATGCCAGACAGTGTACAAAATTGTAAGACTCTTCTTAATACCAAAAGTACTTAAGTCTTGGTGCATCAGGTTTTACAACTATGTCAGTAGTCTTTTTCCTTTTACTCTGAAGTCCTTTGCTGTGTTCTGAAAAGTGGCTAGAATTTTGATATCCAACTAAATGAGATTTTATATACTCGGGATATAACCCTTTTAGAAATTGCTAAACTCAGGAAGCAGGTGATACTTTTAGCAATCTAGAACTGTTCAACAGAGTAACAAGAAGCAAGGTGAGATTTTGAAAAAGAAAAACACATTAGGCTGAAGACTTGTGCATACATTCCATTCAGGACTCCCATCTTTTTGACCTCTTTAAACCAGGAAGCTACTTAGGCTCCCTTATCAAACGACTGAAGCATGCACGTTCACAAATATAGCTTCTCAGTCCAGGGAGGTCAGGAAAATCAGCAATTTGAAGAAAAAGGCAAATGCTCCAAGATGGATGTGTTCAAAAGACCTGGAAAGAAATACTTGGAGGGTTGCCCTTTCTTCCTATGACACATCACAACTTCTGGTAGAAAATCAAGAGAGGAAACTGGGCAACCATGATGATTAGTCATAAGGAAGGAGACAACAGGCATTATGAAGCTAACAGCTGCAGAACAATGGGAACTATGAAAGGCTATTTTTGTTTGGTTTCAACAATTAATTGAACCTGACAGTGTACTCTGCCTTCTCTCCTCTTACTAAAAGTGGAAAGTTTCCATGCTAAAAAAAATAGTTATCTTTTTCCTGCTTAAGAATGATTAAAATGTCATTCTGCTCTTTCATCTTCATGTGTTTATCTCAAAATGTACTTATTACAAATATAAAAATATTCAAACCTATAAAATGACAAGTATCTGTTATTGTGTTTCCACTGCTACTGCTTTGCTGCTATTTAAAAGGCTGCCATTTGGAATCCTAAACTTGAAATTGTAATATGTTAGGGACCTCCCTTGGCAGTAAATATGGAAAAGAATAGCCAAAGGCCTTTAGTAGCAGATGGTTTATGTGGCGGTCTTTATATTTTTTGTGTTTTTTTTTTTTTTTTTTTAAATTCCAGATGGTGTCATCACAAAAATAAAAATTCACCTAGGTGGGAATTGAACAATGAGAACTCATGGACACAGGAAGGGGAACATCACATTCCGGGTACTGTTGTGGGGTGGGGGGTGGGGGGGGGCGGGGACAGCATTAGGAGATATACCTAATGCTAAATGACGAGCTAATGGGTGCAGGAAATCAACATGGCACATGGATACATATGTAACAAACCTGCACATTGTGCACATGTACCCTAAAACCTAAAGTATAATAAAAAAAAAAAAATTCACCTAGGAATGATTTGGTTACCTCCTAATTTTTTTCTAGTATTTTCCAAACTGCTCTAAAGTGAAAGCAGGTGGAAATTTTACACTATCAAATCAGAAAATAAAATTGTGAAACTTTTGAAAAAGCTGTTGCCAACTTATTGCGTCTTGGACAAGCTGGTTATGGGTTTGGCAGTATCTTCCCAAACAGCAGTGGTTCTTTGGAGCTTGTGGTTCTGAACAGTAAGTGGTTCTTCTGACTTAAGGGGATTTAGTACATTTTCATAAGCATAGACACTCCTTTGAGCTGAAAGTTTCAAATATCCAAGACAGCCTTCAAATAAATGGATGCAGGTACCCTAGAAAGGTAACAGATGATTTTCATAGACATCTACTACTCATTAATGCCATGAGAAATATGGGCAAATTCAGGTGCATTCTCTTAAAGGGACTGTCTCAGAATTACAGAAAGGTAATGATAAATGGAAAGGTTTTACATCCTTGGGCAGGAGTCATGAAATGCCAGTGGGAGAAGACATGAACAAGCGAGAGTGAGTGTGAATACAGAATAGTTTCATGGGATGAGGAAGACATTTGGGAAAAATAATAGCGAACAGGAGGTGGAGATATGCAGGGAAAAGCCCCCATAAACTGTTTCTATGTCTTGTGCCTTCATCAGTGCTTCTCTACCTCTTAGCTTCTCTAACATCTCTGAGATTTAAATAAATTTTCTGGTCCCTTCTCCCAACCCACCAGTGTAAGCATAAAGACCATGGCATTCCTAATGGACACCTGCTGCTTTAGACCTCAGCATTTATTCTATCTTTTCCTGCTAAATTTGCTTCCATTTGGGTGCTATATTTTACCTATTGCATACAATCTGGTGTTATAGCATGTGATCCATACAGTTTCTTGGAATTTTACTTTTGAGAACACCATTGAAAATACTTGCAAGGGTTAAGGCTCAATCCCCTCAAAGGTGGCACCCTGAAAAGACTATCAGTTCCTTCTATGCAGACTCCCCAGAGCTGAGTTTTGTCCTTCCGTAGCCTAGTCCTTTACTTGAGCTATTCCAATGCATTCCCTTTCTATCTGCAAATTTCTTTTGCTATGATGACTGGAAGATTGGTCTATTTTCTTGGACAATGATTTATATAGCCAAAGTGCAATTTTACTTGAAATATTCTGACCTCAGACTGAGGTACTTAGTGTCCATTATCAGTGGTCTCTGTATAAAAGAATGTGTGTGTGTGTGTGTGTGTGTGTGTGTGTGTGTGTGTGACAGAGAGAGAGAGAAGAGAGACAGAGGGTGCATAAGGGAAAATGACACCAATTAGTCTTGGAATATCAAGGCTTAACTTTGATTAAATAAATGATAGACACTTCTGATATGTAAGTGTCCCAATTTTATTGCTTGCTCTGTTGTGATCAGCACTCTTTTGCAGGTAGTCTTGCATAAAATTCTTCGTGCAAAATCAATAGGGTTCAACTGGGTAGACCAATGGGCAATTGCTTAAGATTTATGTCATTTGTCACTTTTGAATGATGCCTTTTAATTTGTAGCTATTCCAGGCAAAGTACTGGTGAGCTTATGCCACTTATCAACTTTTTTCTCTCCTTTATTTGTGCTTTTGATAATAGTTATACATTTTCAAACTAGCCAGTAATTTGAAACACATTACTTTTTTTTCATTTTATCACTTTTTTTTATTATTATACTTTAAGTTTTAGGGACATGTGCACAACGTGCAGGTTAGTTGCATATGTATATATGTGCCATGTTGGTGTGCTGCACCCATTAACTCGTTATTTAACATTAGGTATATCTCCTAATGCTATCCCTCCCCCCTCCCCCCACCAGACAACAGGTCCCGGTGTGTGATGTTCCCCTTCCTGTGTCCATGTGTTCTCATCTTAAATATATCATAAGTATATTAAAGCCTTACCACCTGTTCTTTTCTTGCTATTTTAAAATTATATTTTAGTTGAGTTTTGTCTCTTAATAGGAGGGGCTTATGTGAATTATTCTCTTTAGGTTCTTGCAGATGTGTCTGAAAAAAATTTTTATTTATCTATAGCCACTATGCTCAAAGGACAGTCTGACTAGGTATAAAAATCTTGACACACACTTTTTTTCTTGAGTGTTTTTCTTTCTTTCCTTGGAGATATTTTTTTCACTGCCTTCTAGTAAAAAATTGCTGGGGGGTGTCTGACCAGCTTGATTTTCTTTCACCTAAAATTATTTTGATATTTCCTCCTGCTGCTCAAAGATTCTTTATCTTTAAAATTAAACATTTTCTTCAGGTTATGTCTCAATGTTGACCATTCTGTATTATAGTGTACCCCTTCCCTGGTTTAGAGCTTTCTCTTCAATAACCAGATTCAAATATTCTTTAAGTTTTCTTGAATTAAATTTTTAAATATTGGTACTCTTTCATTGTTTGATTTTCTTTGTGGTCCTAATTATGTGAATTTTGGATGTCTTTGGCTTATCTTTTACTCATCATACTATTTCCAATACTTTCTATATCTTTATTTCTATTAATGTTCATTTGATTTTCTCATTTTTCTCACCTACATCTCTTATTGTGCTTTCTATGGTATCAGTATCTCTTTTGATTCTGTAATTTATTCTTTATTTCTAATTTTCTTTTTCTTCCATTTTCCCTTAACTCCTACAGTTTCCCCTAAATCCTAGAGTTTTACTGCGTATGTCTAGATATCACCTTCTCTTGTCCAGTCATGTTATCCTGAGTCCTTGTATTTCTTTCCTGGCTGTAATTGCATCTATATTGTTGGTAAAAGGTTGTGTTGCAACTTGTATCTTTTTGTGGTAACAATTTTTTCTGTTAAGTGTTTTCTTTTATTAAAGAACTTTTGTTGCTATTTCCTATTTTACAGTATCTTTGAAAGGATTGTATCAGTTTTCTAAGGTTGTGACAAAAATGTCTACAAAGTGGATAGCTTAAAACCACAGAAATGTATTGTCTCACAGTTCTGGATGCTGGAAGTCCAAAGTCAAAATGTTTGCAGGGGAATGCACCCTTTGAAAGCTGTTGGGGAGAATCCTTCCTTGCCTGTCCTAATTTCTGGTAGTTTACCAGCAATCCTTAGCATTCCTTCCTTCACTTGCAGCTGTAGCATCACAATCTCTGCCTTTTTTCATGACATGGTGTTCTCTCTTGTGTCTCCCTGTCTTTTCTTTTCTTATAAAGCTATCAGTTATATTGGATTAAGGGTACACCCTACTCTGTTGGAAAATGAAGAGAAATACTGAGTTATGCTCCAAAGTTGCCATGAGTTTATGCGTTTGTGCCTCGTCTTTTTGGGGCTATCATATTGCCCACTAGTCTTTATTAAAATCTTATTGTTTCCTTGGGAAACAAGGGTGCTTGCAAGTGGAGAAGCAAGGATTATCCACTAAATTCGAGTCCCAAGGGTTTGAACTAAGACAATATAAATCTACAGAAAGGAGTTAAGGTTCTTTGCACTTTTGAATACGACAATCACATCACACACAAAAATAGAGATTATAATACAAAAGTGATCTCCTGGAACATACATGGTAAGTTAATACTGCCTTGGTTTACTCCAGATTGACACAGCACTTGAGCTGCCATTTAAATTTGCAAATAAAATCACACGCATATCAAACTAATCTTCTATTTTATAACACTTGAATGTAATTCAATTGTTTTTTATTTAAAATACCTTATCATATACTCACACATACATCTGAATCACAACACGTAGCATTTTATAAAACTGGGCAGCTTTCACCAGTTATTCTATATTTTGAAATATTTCTCTTACTGATTTACTGATGTTCCTGCTTTGTTTCTATGGCGATGCCTCTAGTCATTATAGCTTCAAGCTTTCTGAAAAGATTTATTTGTTCATACCAGAGAAGTAAAAGAGAGAAATGACTGCTATAAACTCTAGTCATCCTCATGCTCCTGAGTTGCCAACTGATAAACTCCAATGGCTTTCATTAGCCACACACGGTTATCAAGGACCATTCAGCCAGTCTACTTGTATTCCTCACTTAACTGCTAGAGCAGAAAGATTTCAAATGACAGGCATCTTCACAACTACAAATGGTGGGGAAACAGATTATAAAACAAATTACACTTCAGTTTTAGGCAAGTTAATGATATTAAAGATTCTTTGATTCTATTTGATAAACTGGTTCCAAGTGATTTTATCCATTTTAACTGTATTAAAAATCATTACTCTGGAACTTGTAACCAGCTGAATTTTTGTATTACAAATGAACAGAAACAAAAAGCCCAAATCCTCTCAACAAAAGAAGTAAACTAATATGGTACATATGTCACTTGTGAGGTATGGACTTCAGTGGGACTCACATGGATGTCCTAGTAGATTTGGTTCTGAATGTAGTCATGTTTTTCATTCTTCAAATAAATGAAGTAATCAAAACAACACTCCCTGATTTTGGCATAAAATTAAAGTTCAGCAATTCAGACACGATTAATTTGAAGTTTAAAAATTGTTTATTTAGTATTCAATCATGATTTACTTATTCATGTTCTGGGAGATAAAAGTTGACTAAGCAAAATGAGGAAAATGAAACAACCTATATGAGGGCTGTTTAGAAAAACATAGTAAGGAAAATAATTTCAAAAATAAATAATGCATAAATTTCAATCCATCTTTACTTTTATTAGAGCAGATCTGGCATACCTCCACATGCAAGGTTCATCTTTTGTCCTTTTCCAGATTCATAGCTTTAATGTTTGTTGGTATACTGGCTATTTCCCTTCAGCTCTTCCTCCCGTTGGTCACTTCTACTTACTGCCCTGTCACTTTTTGCTCCCGGACAAGCTTCTTGAAAGCTAAGCCTACCCTCACCATTCGTCCCTCAGCTCTGCAACATAGCCTCATCTGCCATTTTTCCTCAATTAAGTCACAAACAATATTGTCATTGCCAAAACCAATGTATGTATTTAAGACTTTTTATCAGAGTAGTTTATCCTTCCCTGTGGGGGATATGTTCCAAAATCCCACAAGGGGTGCCTGAAACTGCAGATAGTACTGAACCTTGTATATACTATGTTTTTTCCCATGCATACATAACTATGCGGAAGTTCAATTTACAAATTAGGCTTTAAGAGATTAACAACAATAATTATAATAAAATAGAACAGTTATAACAATATGTCAGCATTGCTACTCCAGTGCTTTAAAGCTATTATTAAGGAAAATAAGGGTTATTTGAACACAAACACTGTGATACTGCAACAGTTGATCTGATAACCGAGAAAGTTGCTAAGAGACAAATAGGTGGGTAACAGAGGCACAGATATGGTGGACAAAGGAACGATTCATATACTGGACTGGATGGAGTGGGATGGCACAAGATTTCATGACACTACCCAGACTGGCACACAGTTTAAATCTGATGAATTGTTTATTTCTGGAATTTTTCATTTAATATTTTTCAACTACAGTTTACCATGGGTAAGTGGGATGAAACCACAGATAAGGCAGGTCTACTGTATTGGACCTTTCTACTGTAGCTCCCACACTGACTCATCAATCTTTCTTTAAAGTTTCACCTTTTATGAGCTGTCATTCTTTGGCTTAAATCCTTCAATAAATTCTCATTATCTTTATAGAGAAGCCTAAAGTTATTAACTTATATGTGACAGCTTTCACATATAAGCTCGGTTGTCTTTTCAGTTTCATCTTTCGCTACTCTCCCTAACAACCTCCCACGCCCGCTCAATACTCAGTGTAACTACTAAGCTGAGTTCATCATAAGTCTTTCTGAATCTGTGCATCTATCATGTCTTCACTTGAGTATTTTCCTTTCCTGGAATACTTTTTCCTTAATCTTCTGGTTTCAGTTTAACCATCTTTTTTTTATAGAGTCTTCTCTGATATCCACATCCTAATTTGTGGTCCTATCTGTGTGCTTTGATAGGACCATGCATTATCCTTGCCATATCCCTTTCAGAGTGCACTGTAACTGCTGCCTTTATTTTCTCAGCAAGTTTTAGTATAATATCAAAGAAGAATATCTACAGTTATGTGAAAAGCCTACTTAAATACTCCTCCCTTCTACAACTACTAATCTATATGAGGCCAGCATTACTTCATATACTGCAAGCAAAACAACATGTCACATCAATTAACTGTATCTCAGGCATATGAGAATCTGCTGTCTTGTACTAAGCCAGACAGATTTTCAAAAAGTGTAAAAACAGTTCCAGTCTCCTAGATTACTTTTGTATTAGAGAAGGTAGATTTAAAAAATAAACATACTTAAGATAATGTAATAGATTTATAGTTATTTTTAAACAAATTACTAAATTAGTATTTAACATTTTTTCAGTTTTAATTTCTAATACTGTAAATGTTGATGGGTATAACTCACAGAAAGTAAAGTCCTTGGAGATTCTCAATAATTTCTAAGGTGTTTTGGGGATTCTGAAACAAAAATGCTTGCAGATTACTGCTGTAGATCTATTTGGGTGAACTGAGAAGAATAGTGAGGCTTCTGTATGAGCATGTTTATATACTTATTTAGGTCTTAATTTCTTTCAGCATTGTTTTATAGTTTTTAGTGCAGCCATCTTGCAATGTTTGTTACTTTTTATCTTATCTTAGGTGTTCATATTATTGTAGTAGAATTTAAAATTTTCCTTTTTCCCACTGTTTTCTATTAGAATATAGAAATACAATCAAATTTTGTATTCTGTAATCATGATATTGCTAAATTCACTTGTTAGTTCTAGAAATTGTTTTGTAGATTCCTTAAGATTTTGAAAGCAAACAATCACATCACCTACAAATAAGAGAAAGTTTTGTCTTCCTTTCCAGTTTCCATGCCCTCTACTTCTTTTACTTTCTTTTACTTCTGAATCCACTAGTAAAATGTCTAATTGAAGCAGTGAGAACACATCATTTTCTTTTTTCTGAATATAAAGGGGAATTTTTTAGGCTTTTACCATTCAATATGTGTGTTTGCTTTTTTTTGTTTTTAATAAACACACTTTACTTGATTAAAGAAGTTGCTTCCTATTCATAATTGGAAAAGAGTTTTTCTTTCTTTCTTTTTTTCCTTTTTCTTTCTTTCTTTTCATAAATGAGTGTTAAATTTTGCCAAATGCTTTTTCTACATCTTTCTGTATCTTTAGATGTATGTGTCACCCACATGAGTTAATCATTTGGTTCATCTATTTAATTTAGTTAGTATAGAGAATTATATTGCTTGATGCACTTGAATGTTTCACCAATCTTTTTGTTTTGTTTTGTTTTGAGACAGAGTCTCACTCTGTCGGTCAGGCTGGAGTGCAGTGGCATGATCTTGGCTCACTGCAACCTCTGTCTCCCAAGCTCAAGCAATTCTCCTGCCTCAGCCTCCCAAGTAGCTGGGATTACAGGCATGTGCCACCACCCCCGGCTAATTTTTGTATTTTCAGTAGAGATGGGGTTTCACCGTGTTGGTCAGGCTGGTCTCGAATTCCTGACCTCAGGTAATCCACCAGCCTAGGCCTCCCAAACTGCTGGGATTACAGGCATGAGCCACTGTGTCCGGCCTGTTTCACCAATCTTTACATTCCTGGTGTAGAGACTATTTGGTCCTAATATATCTACCTTTTTATATATTGTTGGATTAAATTTGCTAATGTGCATCTATGTTAAATGATATTGGTCATTAATTTTAGGTCTTTGTACTGTATTCATCACGTTTGTGTCAGAGTTTTCTATTCTGTTTAAAGAAGTTGTAAATGCCCCTTCCTTTTCTACGCCTTAAGAGAGTTCTGGTAATATTGGTATTATGTGTTCTTTAAATGTATTATTCAGTTCACAGTGAAGCCATCTGAGCCTGAAGTTTTCTTTTTGAGAAAGTGTTTGATAACCAATTTGACCTTTCTAATAAACATAACTATTAACTTTTAAAAATTTCATCTCGGGTTAGTCTTGGTAAGCTGTATACACCAAGAAAATTGTCTACTTAAATCATAAAGTAGTTCCTAATATTTTGCTATGTTTCTAAAATATGTATAATAAAATATGTATTAGTTTATTTCTGATACTAGTTTTATCATAATTTTTTAAATTTATGTTTTATCTCTATTTTAATTATAGCTTGGGCTTTATTGATTTCATTAATCTTTTCAAAGAATAAAGTTTTCACTTTGTCAATTATCTAGTTTTTATTATCTATTTCACTAATTTCTAATATCTTTATTTTATCCTTCCTTCTACTTTCTACTTAAAGTTTACTTTTATTCTTCTGTTTCTAGCTTTTATATATAATATTGATTATATAAGTAGCTACAAATTTTTCTCTAAGGTCTGCTTTAGCTATGTATTAGGGTTTCTCCAGAGAAACAGACCTTATAATTAAAATACATTAAAAATAAATAAACTCATTAATTAATTTAACTAAACATCTATTATGGGAATTTTCTCATAGAATTATGGAGGCCAGGAAGTCCCAAAACAGAAGGCCATGAGAACCAGTGAAGCCAATGGTGTAAGTCTTGGTCCAGCTCTGAAAGTCTGAGAACTTGGTGGTGCTGATGATAAGGGCATCCATAGTGTAAGTTCTGGTCTGAATCTGAAAACCAGGAATGCAATGTCTGAGGGCAGAAGACGGATGTCTCAGTTCAGGGAGATGAATTAGCACTTCCTTCACTTTTGCATTCTACTCAGGCCCTTAATGGATTAGATGATGCCCATTCACATTGGTGAGGTTGAATCTTCTTTACTTAGTCTACTGATTCAAATGCTAATCTCTACCTGAAGTATCCTCACAGACACACCTGGAGTAATGTTTTACTAGCTATCTGGACATCCCTTAGCTCAGTCAAATTGGCACATAAATTAACCATCATCTGGTACATCACATGTATTAAAATATGATGAATTTCAGAACATTTTAAATTTTCTTGTAATTTCTTCTGATCCATTAGTAGAACTGTTATTTATTTCCAAATATTTGGGGCTTTTCTACATATCTTGTGATTTATTTATTTCTAATTTGTTGTTACTAAAATACATATTCTGTAATATTTAATTATTGACATTTATTATGACTTGCTTTATGACACAGCATAACATTTTTTGTGAATGTGTCTTGTGCATTTTAAAATAATTGTTTTATACATTTGTTGCATATAATGTTTCATAAATGTGAATTAAGTCAAAGTGGTTAATAGCATTGTTCTAGTCTTCTTCAGACATTCTTTCTGATTTTTCATCTAGATGTTCTATTAATTATAACCAATCACTATTATACTAATTAGTGAAAGAGGGATGTTAAAATTTCCAGCTATAATGAAGATTTGTTTACTTTTCTTTCTAGGTATCTCAGTTTTTAATTCAAGTTTTGAAATTCTATATTCAGGCTCATACACATTTATACCCTTCTGATTATTTTATCATTATAAAATGATCCACTTTATCTCTGGCAATACTCCTTATTTGATGTCTATTTTGTCCGTTATAATGATTGCATTTTTGTTATGTTTACTATTCAAATAATATATAAATATATATTTTCCCATCTATTCATTCCTTTTACTCCTACCTTTACCTTTATATTTAGCTTACATCTCTTTTTTACAACATTTAATTAGGTCTTGCTTCTTATCCAGTCTTACAAACATTGCTTTTCAATATGAATATTTAGTTCATTTTACTTCCTTCTCTTAGTTAATAATTTTCTAAATATTTCATTTTGATTACTCTTTAAGTTACACATCTTAGCATTTTTTGGTGTTTGCTGTAGGGATTACAATATAAATCCTAACCTATCACATTCTACTAAGTGTTAGTATTGTACCACATGAAGTATAAGAATTGTGCCACTGTATAGTTCCATTTGCTGCACCCATTTTTTGTACTGGTGCCATATATTGTGTGTATATATGATATCTATATGTTATAAACTCCATAGTAGGGTATTACAACATTTTTCTTAAAGAGGCATATATCTTTTAAATAAATTACTTAAAAAGTATATTCCCTTACATATTTACTGTATCTGTTGCTCTTCTTTACCTCCTGTAGATTCATGTATCTATCTGGTGTCATTTCTCGGCATCCTGATGTAATTTACTTAGCAGTAAATTCTTAGTTTTGTCTATCTAATAAATACCTTTATTTTGGCATCATTTCCAGAGGATATTTTTGCTGAATATAAAATTCTATCTAAAAACCTAGAATTTTTCCTTTTACATTTTTCCTTTTCTTTCAGCACTGTAAAGATGTTTTTAGTGTCTTATGGCTTTTATTCTTTCTGATAAGTCAGTCATTGATGTTACCACCTTCTTCCTTTATGGAATAAGTCATTTTTCTGGCTGCTTTCAACGTTTTGTTACTTTAACATAATTCTTTGGTTTTCAGGATTTCGTCTGTGAAATGGCTCCTTGTTTTCTTTGTTTTTAACTTGCTTGAGGTTTACTGAAGTTTTTGGATCTATAAATTGTTGTTTATCATCAGATTGGGGATATTTTTAATGATCAGTACTTCAAATTTTTTTCTGTCCTATTATCTCTCTTTTTTTTCTTGTAAAATTTCAATTACATACATGTTGTGAGCTTGTTTTATCAGATTCGACAATTCTTTCGATATGTCTTCAAATTTACTGACATTTTCATTTTAGATATTATAATTTTAACTCCAAGAATTTTTGATTGTTTTTAAATAGTTCTCATTTATCTGCTGTGATTTTCCATCTGTTTATTCATTTTTATAATATTTTCTTCGTCCATCCTTGAATATATTTATAATAACTGCTTTAAAGTCCTCATCTATATATTCCAACCTGTCAGAGTCAGTTTTACTGACTACTGTTTTCTTTTTCTTTTTCGAGACGGAGTCTCGCTCTGTCGCCCAGGCTGGAGTGCAGTGGCACCATCTCTGCTCACTGCAAGCTCTGCCTCTGGGGTTCACGCCATTCTCCTGCCTCAGCCTACTGAGTAGCTGGGACTATGGGCGCCCGCCACCACGCCCGGCTAATTTTTTGTGTTTTTAGTAGAGAAGGGGTTTCACCGTGTTAGCCAGGATGGTGTCGATCTCCTGATCTCGTGATCCACCCGCCTTGGCCTCCCAAAGTGCTGGGATTACAGGCGTGAGCCACCGCGCCTGGCCCTGACTGCTGTCTTCTTGAAATAATGGGCCACACTTTCTGCTTTTCACATGTTTAGTGATTTTTTTATTATATGCTGAATATTATAAGTAATATAGATACTTTGTATTCTGAAATCTGCTGCTAAAGAATGACTATTTTGATTTTAACAAGAAATTATCTTTGGCTGCAATCAAACTCTGAATTCTGTAACGCCTGCTGTAAGCATCGGTTGAAATCTTGGCTCATTTATCTTAACCTTCTAGCTATAGCCTTAATTTCTTTGATGTCTCCTTCATGCATATGGAGTTCAAGGTTCAGCTTAGGACCTAGGCAGATAATATACAGCATTAAAAGCTTGTCTTCATTTGTCTTTTATTTTCTAGCCATTCTGGCAGTTCCAAATTCTGTCCTCAGACTCATCAAGCCAGTAACAATATGGTCTTTCCTTGAACTTCAGCCTTGCCACACAGTAAGGACGGGGGTGTGCCCACAAGAGAAAAACTGTATAAATGCAAGCTCACCCAGTAGTCTCCTTGTTTGAAGAGTTGACTCTCCTTCAATACTTGATCACTTTCAATTACTTTGATGCCTTCAAATATTGAAAGTGTAACTACGAATAACTTTAAGTCTCACCTCTCAAACAGTGATTGAAATTACTCAGACTTATTTGCTAAAAGGGCAACAGTTCCTTTTTGGAACAAACCACATATGTCATATTTTCATAACAAGATGATATGCTAGAGAGAAAAGTCATTCTCTATGTTTGTCCCTTATGGCAGATAAAATTTTCATGGCTATACTTATGTGGGGCTCATAGATAATCCAAGGTAACATTTAGAGTCCCTGCCATGTGCTTGAGACTGTACTAGGTTCTTAATGCAGGTTATTTCATTTAATTCCTGCAATTATCCAATAGGTGTAAGTATTATTATTGTCTTTATTGTATAGATGAGGAAACTGAGACTAAGATAAGTTTAGTGAAGAGCTGTTACACAACTGCTAAGTGGAAGAGTTAGAATTTAAAACCAAGGAATTTGTTTTCAAATTTACCCACAATCCTGTTCGTTTAGCCCTGTCACTGCTGAAGGGGTGCCTAGAAATGTCTAGAAATTCACTTTTGGGCAAAGCTGGCAGTATAAAGTCCTTTCCTAAACAGAGTAGTTAGGTAATTTCTAAACTTTCTGTGCCTTCTCTGTGGCAAACACTTAATTCTGCTTGTACAACATTTAATTTTGATAACATCCCTGTGAGGCTAATGCTATTATTATTTCATTTCACAGACAAGAACACACTGTCCCTGAGAGGTTATATAACAACCCCACGGTCTGACTTTGATGGGAGTAGGACTAAGAACACAAATATCCCAGGCCTTATTAATTTCATACTACCTCCTACTCTACAATACTGACTCCTTTGTCCCAGGCTCCTCTCCAGATTTCACTTCACTTCATTGTTACACTCCAGTTTAATTTATAGCCATAGAAATGATGGCAAAGGCAGTAAAATGAGCTCCCCTTTCCCCTTGCAAAAAAAAAAAAAAAAAAAAAATCAAATTCCTGTTAGTTATCTCTACTATTTTTAAATGGTGCCTGATACATTCTTTAACATGCTCCCTTTTCTTCTTTTTAAATTAAGTACACATTTAGGCTTAAAAGATAATACTTGAGATATTTTCATATGCAGATGCATTTTTCTGCATCACAACATTGGTTTGCTTTATCTGAAAACATTAGCAAAGTCTCAGTGGCTTCCAAGGACATGAATTATTTAATATTTTACATTAGTTCATCTCATTTACTGGAGTGTCCCTGGGACATATTCATTTACACAGGAAGGATGTCAGGGGAAACATTTTAAAAACTATAATAACAATAATAGCTAAATAGAAATTTGAAATTATTGTAAACCACCCTCTATTCTCAGATTACATTAAAGTGCATGGCCTATTTACAAAATTTTCATGAGGCTTTTAACTTGGCAGAGCTCATTCAAGATGTCCAAATTACTTATTTGCATCCTGCTCTGAATAAACTGACCAGATTCAATTACCTAAAACCTCACTCTGAATCACTGTAATCCAGGTCTCTAGTTAATATACTCCTTCTGTTGTTGATTATCTCATTTTTCAAAAGCAAAATTATAAAATCAAGTCTTGATATGCATAAATTGACTTTCCTCATATGTGCAATAATGTGGAGTTAGGGAAATTAACTTGAAGTAGATGGGAGTTAATTAGGAACTTCCCACTTGCCTCTTATTTATCCTTCATCGTTGTTACTAGTTTGTGCTCTCACCATCCAGTGCATAGTTTTCAGTTAAACCAGAAGAGTTGATTTCCTGTGTGTGTCCTTCTCATCACCACCCCAGGAACAGAGAATTGAAACTCTAGTCTGTTCAGTCTGTCACGGCAGATGACTTCCAAACCATCTGCTATCTCAGAAAACAATTCATTCCGACAAACCTCCCAGCCAAGTCACCACTCTGATATTATACTTGAAGTCAAAACAAAGATTAATAACCTGCCACGACTAGCTGTCACGCTTTTTGACTGAACAAAAATAGGGACTCCAGATTGTACTATTTGGCAAGATGTTCCAAATGTTAAGGTGAACTCCTGTGTTAATTCTTCATTAAGATGGGAAATGCCTGGAGAAATTATTAAAAATACCAGTATTATCTTATCTAAAGGGGGCTATTAAATGGGAATTATCCTTTATCTCTTATCCCAGAAAATCTTGTCAGGCCTTAATTAAGTCATCCATTAGCCTCTGCAAATGGACTGACTATATATTTACCTGAGAGATATAACAGTGTCTAGTCAGGCTCTGTGGAAAATCGAGTTTTTAAATTTTTTTTTTTTTTTTTTCCCAAAAATGTGTTTTTTTCCTCTTTGATGGAATGGAACAGAGAATACTCTCCTATGTTTTCCTTTGCTGGAGTACTACATTATTTCCAGTCACTAGACAATTTTAATTCAATTTTAAGTTTTCTCTTTATCGTGGCCTCTGTCTTCCCTCAGGCACTCTTCACCTTCTTTATGACCTACTGAGCCTCTTTACTGATCTCTTCCTCACTGGACTCTCCTTCCTCCAGTCCATCTTTCATATTTCATTCCCATGTTATCTTTTATTAGGAAACAAATGTATCCTGCCATATTACCCCTTAAAAATCTCTGTTGACTCTCCATTACCTAGAAGAAATTCAAAATTTTTTAAAAAGCATGAAAGAACATGTATAATTTGAAGCAAAAATGATTTTGTGGCCTTCTTTCTTGGTGTCCAGTCATCAATGTGCCCAGTGCGACAGCCCTCATTACCTGACATTCACTAGTTTTTCCTCTCTCTGTGCCTTCTCCATAGTTTTCCCTCCATCAGCATGTGTAGAGACTGACTCTACTTTAGCACGCTGTTATTCATTCATTCTTCAGAACTCCGTTCATAGAGATCCATGTAAAATCTTTTTATTATTTCAGCGAGTTAGTAACTCCTTTTCTGAACACTATAGCTCTTTCTTCATAATTTTATAAAACTGCTTACCAATTGTTTTCCTTGTGGTAAGACAAGTTACTATGAGTTCTGCCTCTTAACAAATTTTTAAGTGTAAAATGCACTATCATTGACTATAGATACAATGGTATTATATACTCAACCATAAAAATGAATGAATTAATGGCATTCACAGCGACCTGAATGGAATTGGAGACTATTATTCTAAGTGAAGTAACTCAGGAATGGAAAACTAAACATTGTGTGTTCTCACGTGAAGTAACTCAGGAATGGAAAACTAAATATTGTGTGTTCTCACTCATAAGCTATGAGGATGCAAAGGCATAAGAATAACTCTGGACTCTGGCAAAGGATAGGAAGGGAGTGAGGGATAAAAGACTACAAATTGGGTTCAGTGTATACTGCTCAGGTGATGGGTGCACCAAAATCTCACAAATCACCACTGAAGAACTTACTCATGTAACTAAATACCACCTGTTCCGCAAAAACCTATGGAAATAAAGAATTTTAAGAGGTGAATTACCAAAACAAACATTTCATTCCGAAGTGGTGAACTATTTGCATTAAAATTTCATCTTGTAAATTCTGTTATAAAATGCAAATGAATGATTTGTTAGAAGTAAGATGTTGATTACCAAATACTCAGTATTACTTTAAAGGGAGAGCAGGCCCTGGAGTAGTAAATTAGTAAATTTTAATAAAAGTCAGAATGGATCCCTACAGTGGGAGGTTGTGGGCAGCCTGGAAACAGTATGACTGGGAGAGTGGGGTCAGGAGAGGAGACTGGTATTTCTAGGAGAGAGAAGAGCAAAGAAAAAACGTATTAGAAGATACCAAATTCAAATATCAACTTATTTTTTACAGAATTTGTAGAATAGGCATTCTGATACTATAACATTTCTCTTGGTGGCTGATGATGCATGTTTTAAGCACAAATACCTAAAGTACAAATTTATAGTTTGAAAACCATATATTGCAAAAATGAAGCTCTTATAGCAGCAATAGCTGACCTCTCTTGAAAGATGAAATAAGCATCATGGCCCCTAATGTCAGAATTAAAGATCAGAATTATAATCAGTTTCAGAATAATCTTAAGATCCATAGCTAAAATATGGACTGGAATTTTAATGACACTAATCAAAATCAAAGCTGCAATTATGTCACTTTAATAAAAACTATTATCATAGTTGTCCTGAGAAGCTGTCACTGGCCAGAGAAGAAGCATTAAAGACATTACCATAATTGATACAGCTGAAGAAAACATTGCTCTAAATTAAATGCTATAAAAATATTATATGAAATTGGATGAAAGGGATAATTTTTCAGGAAAATATAATTTACAAACTGACACAGAAAAGAAAAGTGCGTATGCATTTTCACAAATATAGTTGTCAAAGCATTAACCTTACAAAACCTTCATGTCCAGAGTTTAATTGTGGAATTCTATCAAACTTTAATGAGTAATTCATTTCAATGCTATTTAATCTTCTTCTAGATATAGAAAATGCAGAAAAACTTTTTAATAGTTTTTTGTAATGAAGTGAATATAATTTGCCATTGAATCTGAAAAGAGATAGTTCATCATGAAAACTACAGAAAAACATTTCTTATGCATCTAAAATTTAAAAAGTCAATATAAAATACAAAATAGAATTTATCAGGTTACAAAAAGAGTAATACAACTTGAGCAAGAGTGGTTCATTTCACAGAAACAAGGATGTTTCAATATTAAGAAATTGATTAATGGAATATACTATATTAGTATAATACATGACCATCTTATAGATGCTGAAGACATTTGACAAAACTTAAGCTATTTTTGATAAGTAAGAATTATTACTTGCTAAATAGGAATTGAAAGATACTTAATTAACAGGGTTGTTTTTGTATGTGTGTGTGTCTATATATAATCATCCCCAAAGCCAGCATCGTATATAATGGAGAAATTCCTGCTAAAATGAGGACAAACACAAAGATATTGACTATCCTTACTACTACTTAACATTGCACTGGAGTTATAAGCCAATGCAATTAGACAAGAAAAATATATTAGAAATATAAAAGTTGAAAATAAGATAAAATTATGACTATTTTAAGAAAAATAACTGTAAAACCAGAAATACAAGATAACTAAAAACATGAGAATTCAATAAGGTTGGAGATATTAAAAATATTCACAAGTGAATACCTTTCATGTATATATAAAAGCCTCTAAATAGCAGATCTGCTAGATCAGAAAACTGCCTATAGAACAACAATTAAAAATGTCTAGAAATTAACTTGATAAGACATATGCAAAAGGGAAGGGATGAAGATAAGTTGGCTAAGGGGTACAAAAATTCAGTAGATAGAAGGAATTAGTTTTAGTATTCAATAGTACAGTAGGAAAATTATAGTTAACAATAATTCATTGTATATTTCAATATATCTAGAAGAGCAGAATTGTAATGGTCCCAACACAAAGATAAATGTTTGAGATGATGGATATCCCAGTTACTCTGACTTGATCATTACACATTGTATACATATATCAAAATATCACATGTACCCCCAAAATATGTACAATTATGATATAGAAATACAAAATACAAAACATGTAGATAAAATATCTAAAACGCTCTTGAAATACACAGAGATTGTATTAACAAACAGAAACACTTATGTGCCTGGTTTGGATTCAACATTATAAAGATGTTAGTTCTTTCTAAGTAATCAATGTATTTTATCTGATCCCAGTAAAAAAATCTACTTTTTTGAATAGAAAAGATTATGCTAAGTATCATAAATAAAAAGAAAATAAACCAAGTAAAATGAAGAACACACTTAAAAGAAGTAACTTAAATAAAAACTAGTCCTACCAAACGTTAAAACATAGTATTATAATACAATGCATCAATAATGAAAAGAAAATACATAAAAACACAGACAATCCAATAGGACAGAATAGAAAATCCAGAAAGAGAAGCAAATACATATAGGAATTTAGTATATATTAAAGGCTGCTTTTTAAAATCAGTAGGAAAATTACTTTTTATTAAATAAAATTAGGACATGAGAAAACACATATTTGTATAAATAGCTAACATGCATAAAGATATTCCCCAATTCATAAAGATTTAAATGCAAAAATTAAAAAATAAAAAAGAAATGATAAGATTCTGAGAAAAATCTATTATAGAAGAAAAATCTGGGAAAAATCTATTATAACCTTAGGACAAGCAAGGCCAATTAAACTATTATTTAAAATCCAGGTTCTATAAAAGAAAAGACTGGTTGATGTTACTACATCAAGGTAGAAATATTCTGCATGGCAAAAAAAATAATAATAATGTTAAAAGACAACTGACAAATAAGAAAAAATTACAACTCATTCTACAGAAGAAGAACTAATATCCCCAATATTACAGTGTCCTTAAATCTTAATTTAAGAAAAAAAAAACAGTGAAAAGTAAGCTAAGAAAATGAACAGATGATTCATCAAAAATAAATGAAAATAGATCTTACTACATGTAGAGATGCTGAAGATCTTTAATAATAACAGAAGTGAAAATTAAAGCTTCTGGGATAACAATTCTTATCTCTCATATTCGTATAATTCAAATGATGTTTTGTGTAAACACCATCAATTCCTTATCCCCTTCTCACCCACTATAAAAAAACCACTTAGGTTAGTTTCGTGTGTATGCGTCCATTATCTCATTAGGCAAATATATATATATTTTTATGTTCTTGCAACTTTCTTTCACTAGTGAGAGTATACTATAAATATTTTTCTGTACCTTGTCTAGTTCCTTGAAAATATATCATGGATATCTTTCCAAATATGTGGTTATTTCACCTTTTTACAGCTACACTAAATTCCCATGAGTGTATGCCCCACAGTTTATTTTACCAACCCCTATAGATGACACCATTTTTATATAGTGGGACCCACAGGAAGAGATGCTCAAGATTATCAATAATAACAAGAGCGAAAATTTAAAACTTCTTAGATAACAATTTTTACATTCCAGTTTGGTAATACCCTAAAGATGTTTTTCTCTAAACACTTGTTGGCAAGATTGTGAGGAAATGGGCACTCACATTGCTAATGGGATTACAAATTAAACGAATCCCTATTGAAAACAATTTGACAATATCTACGAAATCACATCTATACTAAACATTTTATTCATTTGTCAGAAATTATCCAACAGATATCTTTGCACTCAAAAAAATGGTTTATGTGAAAGATTTTTTATTTTGCATTGTTTGAAACAGGAAAATATTAGAAATAACTCACAATTCAGACATATTTCCAGTTGGCATATGTATTAATGCAACCAAGAAGGGAAGTGCGTTTGACCTTCTCTTTAAGAAATAACTTGGTCAGGAGTTCAAGACCAGCCTGGTTAACGTGGTGAAACCTTATCTCTACTAAAATACAAAAACTATCTGGGCATGATGGCAGGTACCTGTAATCCCAACTACTTGGGAGGCTGAGACGGGAGAATCGCTTGAACCTGAAAGACAGTGATTGCAGTGAGCCAACATCACGCCACTGCACTCCAGCCTCAGCGGCTGAGCGAGACTCTGTCTCAAAAAAAAGGAAAGAACTTGCCTTTCAGCTGCAATAATGCAGTCAGTTGACAGCCTCCAGTTGTCTTTGGTTTCAGAATCCATCTCAGCAGTCAATCTGAGGCCACACTCTTTCCAGGAAGTCTCTAGCCTTACTGGCCAGGCTATTAGGGCCCAGCTATTGCTGACCAACATAAGAATTCTCTAATGGGTGTTCTTTGCTTCAGAGCTCTTTGTTGGGTTGGCCCAGAATTAGTCATATCTGCATTGCATTCTGGGCCTTCCTTGTCCAACCTGCTTTCTTCCCTCCTGGGATACCCTCCAATAAACTTCTTGCCCTCCTAACTCTGTCTCAGTCAGCTCCCTGAAGGACCCAATTGACCAACCGTCAGCATGCTCCAGTCAACCCAGGATATCCTGAAAAACTTGCTAAATAAACTTATGGGACATTTGTATCCAGAGTATAGAATTAAGCCACCCTCAGTCATTCCGAAGTTGACTGAGTTAGAGATATGGAAAAATCTACTTGCAATTTAACAAGCTTGGAATGGTATAAGTTACAGACTAATTAAATAACAACAAAAATAGATTTCAGCTGAAAACAAAGAAAGTTAAAGAGGCCTAAAAGCACAATAATCTGGAATTCATTAGTATAGGGACAGATCCTAAAACATCCCCAAGCAGGTTTATGTGTAATGACTGACGTTAAGGAATCAGGGCACAAAATAACAATGTATGTTCATACTGATGACCTGGAAGCATCAAGCAAATTTCAATTAACTGATTTCTTTGTTACAGATATAGAAAACATATAAAGCGCATTTCAGGAAGTTTTTTTCCCCTCTAAAATGTTTTAAATGTTAAAAGCCATGATAGTTGCAGAACCATCTTTTATTAATGGGATATGAATTTTAAGTAAGATGTTGTGTATCACATCTTCTTTTTAATCACATGTTAAAATGCATATCATGTAGTCTATGATGGAATAATTGATCTTAAAATCTAACAACATCAAGACCAAGGGTGAAAATCCCTTGGTGGCCTAAATGAAATAAAGTCGGTGATCAAAAATTTGTTTTTAACAGGAGCAGAAAACCAAATACTGCATGTTCTCACTTATAAGTGGGAGCTAAACACTGGGTACTCATGGACATAAAGATGGCAGCAACAAAAGAAACTGAGGACTATGATGGGGGAAGGAGGAGATTAGGAGTCAAAAACCTAACTATTGGGTACTCTGCTCAGTACCTAGGTGACGGGATCATTCATAACCCAAACACTGGCATCACACGATATACTCATGTAACAAACCTGTACCTGTACCCTGTGAATCTAAAATAAAATTGGAAAAATTGTTTTTCTAGCAGAAAAAAAATATTTTCTGGGATAAGTGAAAGAAAATGTGGGTGAAAATAACAGAGTATGCCTCCTTGATATCTGAAGAAGTCACAAAGCCTAGGGAAGCAAACTAGGGTATTAAGTATTGGGTTTTTATTGCAGCACTATTTAGTTAGCCATTAAGTCTGTTTATATTACGCTTCCCTGATGGCAGTTCCAGAGTGAAAGAAATTAAGCCATGAGATTTCTTGAGCTTTGAGGATTTAGTTCTGTGAACTAAAGTAATTGAATAACAGAAGTTTTATATTTTCATAAACTCTGGTGGAAATTGCATATATAAAACCTCCAGTTTAACAAAATATTTAAACTAGGCACCTACAGAGATAACGTGTGTGTGTCTGTGTGCATACAATGATGTTTTAAAGTTATGTGTTCACTGCAACATACTGATGTTACACTGAAGGAGTTAACAGAGACCTAAAAGTTTTAATTCAACTCATATCAGCAAACAATTTCTTCTGTCAAGCTCTGTGGTAGAAACTTGGGATATAGAGATGATTAAAGCACCATACCTATTCTCAAGAAACCTATAATTTAATTAAGTGAAGATGAATACATAAATCAATGATTAAAATGAGGTATAAAATATGAAATAAAAGGAGCATGATCAAGATGCAGAAGGGTTGAGTTGGTAGACAGAAGTGGAAAATGAGAGTGCTGCTGCAAAGATTTAAAGACGGTGGAGTGTGTTGAGGGTGGGGCTTTCATAGGAATTTGTCAGGTAAACAAACCCACAACACATTCTAATATGGCTGCCTCCGTCACAGACATGTGAAAAACATGACATTTGGGGAATTGCACATTCCACATTGGCTGGACAATAACTTGGAAGTGGGATGGTTGGAGATAATCTGGAGCGGGGTAGGGGCCCCATCATAGAGGAACTTGTATGACTTGCTAAGAGGCAAAGGTGAAGAACTAAATTTTTAAAACATTAGTACTCTGATTATTAAAAACCTTGTTCATTTTTTTTCTACTAGAAAATATTATTATTAAAATAATATTATGCAGTCTTATTTTTAAAGTAATCTTTTTTTAATTTGGTAGGTAAAAGTGCATTAATTTGTATTCTTCTGATTAGAAATACTCTTGAACTTTTTTGAAAAAGAGACAGGTTGTGAGTTACACATATTTTCTATTTTCAGAATTATATGTTTATACGATTTGCTCATTTCTGTGTCAGTGTTTAGCGATTTTCTTATTTCTAGAGGTATTTTATGCATTAACAAGTCAATACTGTCTGAAAATACATTCTTCATTTTTTAGTTGACCTTTATTTTATATGTAGGAAAAATTAAAGATATGTGTAGTTAAGTCTATTGTTCTTTCTTCTATTGTTTAGGAGACCTCATCCATCCTCAAATTTATTATTCATGTCCAATTTCTTTTCTTGTTAATTATAGGGCTTTAAGCAAAGAAATAGCATGATCAAACTCGTGCTTTGGCAAGATAACTGGCAGGAATACGTATGGTACCATTTTTATATGTGCCTGCTTTCATCTTTCCAATTTTCCTCACTTTCTCATCATACATTCCCAATGATTGAGTGATCGACTCATCAATTCAAACTATCAAAGTTTATTATAACCTCATACCATCTTATCCTTTTGGCTTTCTATCTCTTTTGCAATTCAGATTGCAACTGTCGACTACTCCCTTTTTGTGGCTGGCTTTTCCTAATCAATGTGACTAGAGTTCATTCTCTCCTACATATGTATGTATGTTGGCAAATGACCGAAGTATTACTTTCTTTGAATAGGCAACAAGATGCAAATGTCTCCTGACATCAGTTGTATATTTAACAAGGCATCAGGGGGAACGCCTACTAGATACCACCATCTGTTATTTTTAAGGCAGTTGGGTTTATTGCCTATGTTCCTGAAGGCACTTTCAGCCGGGCAGTTCGAAAACAAGTGTTTATTGAGGGCCCACAGGGTACAATGTACTAGGTGCTTGTCAGTTGATTTTTTACCATAGTAAAAGTCTCTAGGAATGAAGAATTTCTTCAGAATTGACAAGGATTGATATAAGCAACAAAAGTTAAAAATATACATCAGCAATATGGCACAGTTAAAAGTAACAATCCTAAAAACTAACTGTACAGCAGAATAAAGCATGTTGAAACTCCAAAGCACAGCATCCTTGTCTTCTAAGCATTATTTCTGTTTATGCTTAAACCATCTTTGATAACATTTGTCTTTTTACAGTATTTATTTATTTTTGTAGATATGGTATCTCACTACATTGCCCAGGTTGGTCTAGATGTCCTGGGCTCAAGAGATCCTGCCACCTTGATGTTTTGGTTACAGGAGTGAGCCATCACATCTGGTGAAAATTTATCATTTAAATCTAAAAGGAAAGAACTGGAAAGGGCTTGGAAAGAACTGGAAAGGGCTTAGAAAAAAATAACAAATTATTTCGACTTGCCTCTCTCTGTAAACTAAGCAAACCATTACTGGTTAACCCATTTTCTCAAAAGTTATCTTTTTTTTTTTTTTAATCAACTAGCAAGTCCTTTTTTATACCTCCTCCTATATCCAACTTGGCCCCAGCTGCTTGATTCTTCCCTTGAACAATCTTGAGGAGACCACGCTTTCACCTCGTTCCTTCTAGCCACTTTTCCATTGATCTCCAGCAATAGTAAATACCTTGCTGATAACTGCGAATCTCCTAATCTTCACAGCATTCTTCATAGACTGTCCTTTCTACAAATTCCACAAATACTTTTTCTTATTGCTCAAGAACTTAAAATATTTCTCCATAGCCTTTCAAATCAGGTGTTATAGTGTCAGTAAAAAACTGTTGAGATTTAGAAAAATCTTATAGATTCCAAATCAGGCCTCATCTTCATGTGGCTGCTACATTAGGGTAGCATAAGTATTCCAGCTAGTGTTTCTTTAAGTATAAGTGTATATGAAAATAACAGGAATATAACCCTCATTGCTATTTTACATATACCCATGTTAATGTATAAGTTTACTTTGACAAATGAACACATATGGAAATAATAAAGAATCTGTATCAGATATTTATTAAAGTCATTTGTAGTTGTTTTAGAGATTGGGATGAGAAAATTAAGTAATTTTCAATATCTGTTCCCTGATTCAGAGAATAAATATGTTTTAACTATAAAATACACAATGGATCAGAAATAACATTAAACTGGTCAGTGAAAACTGACCAGAGAAATGTTGGATTTCCTACTGTAATGTCTATAACCCAGTACACCAACTTGGAATGCAAATGCAGATACAGCTTTTACATTTGTCTAATTAATTACTTTATTTGTACATACTATGATTTCAGGAAGTCCAGCTTCTTCTCTTTTCACCTAAAATTGTCTGCACCTTAGCATTTTCCAATAAAAAAAAATCTTCTTTGACAGTCCTTTGGAAACATAACTGGAATCTCATTGGTTCACCAATATTGTGCTTCCTTTATATTATCACTTGTGAAGTGATATTGCAGATTTAAAAGACAAAGCTTATAACTGGGAAGACCTTCATGGGGGGTTCAGGTGACCATGGCATGCCTTATTGTGTGATTCAATTCTTTTTATCTTAAGTTTCCATACTCAGCCATTTTACTGAAGCCTAATCATTCTGCGAGAGTGACTGGGCCCAAGGAATCTTCTATTAGATGCCATATGCTATGCAAAGACCAATTCTTCATGTATTCATTAATCCTTTCAATAAATGTTTACAGAGTGCCTACTTTGTATGTGATGTTTACTGTATTATTTATGAATATTCCATTCTGCTCAAGAAATAAGAGAAAGAAATATATAAGAAGAATAGATTAACTATAGGAGCAATTAATTTGCATGCATTTTAAGACAAAAAGTAAGAAAGGTGAATATGTATGGGTAATTCATAAAATGGATGTAAAGACCAAGTAGGCAGTATGTATACTTGAACCACTCAATGTTCTTAAACTATCCAATATTCATATGAAATTAAACTGGCCACCCATTGGTGATCCATTCTTGGCTTTTCTGTTCTCCACCTGATACACGCAGATACAATCTATTGTTGCTCATTAGGTGATCAGGTAAGTTATAGCTATGTTCATGCACATTTACCCCAGGTTTTTCTAATGTAGCAAGTTCTAGGAATTTTAAAGCTGCTTCCTCAACTCTGGTCCTCATAACCACACCATCAGTGGGAAAGACTGATGCAACATATAATAGAAACAGATAGACATAATCAGACTCACTGTGTTCTCAGCAGCTACTATTGGATCAAGGGAATTTCTCACCTCAGCAATATATAAGCTGCTTCTCTAGGTTCTAGGGAGACAGCAATTAACAAAGCCAACAGAAACTTCTGGCTTAATGGTGCTTGCATTCTAGTGGTGATGGAATTAACACCTGAATATGACCATAAGTAATCAACCCTCATCATGAATGGAATATCTACTTTACATATATATATTTTTTTTAACTCAGTGATGTTTAATTTCAGGATTTTGTTGTTGCTGTTGTCATTCTCTTCCACAAGGCCTTCATTTGTACCATTCTGGCCCATTCCAATTCATCTGTCTAATTTTTGTTCTCAAGAGTTTGGGTTGGGATTTCTTTCCTTGTATAGGCACTGGGATTTTGAGGTAAATCAATTCACCAATTCCTTGGGCTTGAGAGTAAGAGGCCTCTTGGCTAATTCTCCTGAGTCTGTTATATCCTTACACCCAACTTAGCCAATGGATGACCCTCACTTTACAACAGCAAAGAAAGAGGTGGTCATTTAAATGGATCTTCTCTAAACAGAGACTTGTTCCAAGGTAACCTAGGAATTCACTCTGAGGCACTGAGGAGGCCAGATTATATTGTTTTCCACTTAAGTGAGAGCTGTGGTCTGAATATTTGTGTCTTTTCCAAATACTCTTTTTTTTTTTTTTCTTTTTTTTGAGACAGGCTTTTACTCTGTCACCAAGGCTGAAGTGTAGTGGCAATGTCAGAGGCATGAATCAGAGCAACTCCATCTTGAAGAGGGGCTGGGTAAAATAAGGCCGAGACATACTGGGCTGCATTCCCAGGTGGTTAAGACATTCTAAGTCACAGGCTGAGATAGGAGGTTCGCACAAAATACAGGTCATAAAGACCTTGCTGATAAAACAGATTGCAGTAAAGAAGCCGGCTAAAACCCAACAAAGCCAAGATGGCAATGACAGTGACCTCTGTTCGTCCTCACTGCTACACTCCATTAGAGCCATGACAGTTTACAAATGCCATGGCAATGTCAGGAAGTTACGGTACATGGTCTAAAAAGGAGAGGCATGAATAATCCACCCCTTATTTAGCATATCATCAAGAAATAACCATAAAAATGGGCAACCAGCAGCCCTCAGGGCTGCTCTGTCTGTGGAGTAGCCATTCTTTCATTCCTCTGCTTTCTTAATAAACTTGCTTTCTCTTTACACACTCACCCTGAATTCTTTCTTGCCCGAGATCCAAGAACCCTCAATTGGGGTCTGGATAGGGACCCCTTTCCTGTAACAGCAGGAGCTCAGCTCACTGCAACCTTCGCCTCCTGGGCTCAAGAAATCCTCCTGCCCCAGACTCCTGAGTAATTGGGATCACAGGCACACATCACCATGCCTGGCTAATTTTTTTTTTTTTAATGTAGAGATGGGGTTTTGCTATGTTGCCCAGGCTGTTCTGGAACTCCTGGACTCAAATGATCTGCCCACCTCAGCTCAAATTCTAATGTTGAAATCTAATCATCAGTGTGATGGTGTTAGGAAGCGAGGTCTTTAGGAGATGACTAGGTCATGAAGGCAGAGCCCTCATGTATGAGATTAGTGCTGTCATAAAAGAAGCCCCTGAGAGCTGCCTTTCCCCTTCCACCATGGGAGGAAACAGTCAGAAGGTATCATCTATGAACGGGAAAATGGGCTGTCTGCAGATACTAACTGTACTAGCACCTCAATCTTGGACTACCCAGCCTCCAAAACTGTGAGAAATACATTTCTGTCTTTTATAAGCTACCCAGTTTTTGGTATTTTGTTATAGCAGCCCCAAATGGACCAAGACAGTAAATTAAAACAATTAAACACATTTGTATTCACTTCTCATACCTTTGCCTAGGTCTTTCTCTAAATAAGATATCATTACTCCACCTTCAGGCTTCTAAAATAAAAGCCTCAGAGCATATTGCTCAGTCAGGAGCTGGGTAATTTCTATTGCAGAGAAGCCACAGTGTGAATGCTCTATAAAAGGGGTGGAGGCTAGTGGAATATAAATCTTCTTTGCTCACATAATTCCATAGTATATAATACCCAACTCAATATCCTTTAATTGCTACACTCAGAACAATCCAAGCAACAGAAAGAGATTTTGCACCACCTTATATGTGTCAAAGAAAAGTTATTAACATCATCCCGTACCTGTAGCTTCTCTTAAGAAAAATGTTCCATTCTTAAACTCCTTTAACATGTGGCCTAGAGTAGAATACTAGTAGGAGGAGTTTGATCAGCACCACTTGTAATCTCTCTCCTTAATTTTATATCTCCTCAATTTTATATTTATATAATTATATATAGAGAGGGCACTCTATTACCTGGGCCTCTTTCCAATTTATAGTGAACTTGTGAGTAGTTAAGGATAACTTGCCAAAGGCTACTATAAATTATTCAAGATAGCTCAAAGGCCATTTAGCAGGAATACTCTAGAATACTAAATGGGTTTTAAAAATGCCTCTTAAGTCCTAATTAAAGGTCCTCATTTAATTTAATAAGTCTAACTTATTTTAGACTTCTGAATCTAAGTAATTGCTGTTTTTAAAAAACTTTCTCCCTTCATTGAAAGGCTTCTGTACCTTTTCAGTTTATTTATTGTAGTTTATATTAAGCATCTATTTAAAATTTCAGTGATAATTACATTCTCAAGCCGATCTGCTACTTATTTCTAGTAGCATTATATAAGATATAATGGGCCCAGCAACTCTCTACTTCCCAACACATAGAGGAAGCATTTTGTTGGTTTGTTCTTCCTTTTTCACTTTTTCTCAGTTTATGTCCCCTATCATTGAATTTCTGAACGGCTTTAAAAAATCAATTCACCCAAGACAATAGTAATTACTTCAACTACACTTACATAATTTATTTAGCAACTCTTTGAATGTATCATTTTTCCATTTAACTGCTTAAAGTAGCTTTGGACTTCTAATTTTCCTGATAGTTCAAAGCCACAAAATGTAGTGAAAATGGATTAAGCACATTTAAGAATGCTATTCCTAAATCTAACCTCCTCATTCAGGCATTCCAGACCTTCCTTGAGTGTATCTTTAATTATCATACTGGTTTTCCCAGTTTAATTCTAGCCAGGGCAGTCTCTTGACAGTCCCCAACAAACACCATACTCATATTATAGCCACTAAGTCTTATTTCACAAGTTGTTTGCTTTTCCCTGCAGCCTTTTATTCAACTTCTACTAAATCTTCATGACTCCAAATATATATATGACTTTATTTTCTATTACTTTGATATATATTGTTTGATGTATTAAAATACCATTTGATAATAAATTTTAAGGCAAATAGAATAAGGATTCATTTATATTCTCCAAAGTCATAGCATAGTGACAGAGACATATAGTTAATATAGAAATAGTTGCTTACATATGGAAGAACAAGATGCTTTAATGACACCTTTTAAAAATCTGATGAGTTCCAGTTTGGGGAATTATGGTAGTGAAGAAAATAGCAAACTAAAGTAGCTAGAGCAGAATTTAGGAAAGGTGCAATCCAATAAAACGATAAAACACTTGAGCAAGTTATATAGCTAAAGAAACTTAGGTCTGGAGATCCTTAAGAAAATTGTAGAGGTTGGTGTTTTAAAACACTGTATGAGGTAGTAATAGTTGGGGTAGGATCGATGGTATTTTGATACCCCAACAGTGCTGTTATATCATAGAAATCCCGAGAAGTCATTGCTTCTTTTGCCAGCATAGCAAAAATGGGAAAACACATACCATTTCAACACATATAGCAAAGGCATCCTTGAGAACACATGATTTTAACTTTTACACAAGAAGGCAGCAAACAAAATTTATAAAAAGTCAACTAAAAATAGAAAAAGAGAAACAAACGTGTTCTTCAACTTCTTCAGGAGAATGAATCTATACAAAACAAGTGATGGATAGCCTCAATCATACTTTTCTTCTCTGTTCAAATCTTCAGAAGTATGTGAGACTTCTTTAGGAAAAAAATTGGAATTATTATGGTTTATGTTAACAAAAGAGAGAATATTATGACCCTGAAAATGTCATTTTTCAGATTGAGGAGAAAGTTGAAAGACCATTCATGTGCCCTATTGTCCAAGTCAGCCTTCCTACCATGGACTAACATCCCAGCCATGGGCGATAGAAAGGGCCCACCCATGTTATAAATAAACCAGTACTCATGATGCTGACTAGTTTGCTAGGTGTATTTTCACTAACTCATCTTTCACTTTTCCATTTTCTTTTTTCAATATGATACTTTAACATTCTCAGGAAGGCCCTCCCCAGCTGATTGGCTGGTTTCTACAAGTTAGATTATATTAACAGTTAAACCCCAAATCAATCATCTCCTTACTACCCTTTAATAGCCCATGCTAGTAGACCTCATTCTGTTTATCTATGATCTATTTCACTTCCTCTCTCTCTCTCTCTCTCTCGTGTGTGTGTGTGTGTGTGTGTGTGTGCACGCATTCAGGAGGCAGAGAATGGGCAGGTGGAAGCTAGGGGTGTCTCATGTATGTTTCCTTATCTTTGCCCTTGGTGCTCCTCTGTGGCCATCTGGCTCTGCACTCCTCATTTCTCCTCCACCCAAGGGCCACCATTAATGCACTGAGTCATCTCCCGTAGGGCTCATGTTTCTGGTTCAAATATTTGTTATGCGCTAAGTTGACTTTGATTGTGAATGGTGGCAGGAGTCAGCGGTGGGGGGGGGGTGGTTGGACAGAGGGGCTACTCTCTCCAATGGTTGTAAATACAGACTATTAATTCCCTACAGCACATTTGATACCACACTTTAACTTATTGGGGTTTTACTGAAAGCTCTAGGAAAACAGAAAGGAATCACAAAACAGAGTAACTTACAAGTTGCATTTTGCAAGTCACAGCTGTTAGACTGTGGCTCATACCCCTGATGTTTTTTACAAGGTTCCTTCCTACCTAGTTACAAAGCACTTTCCCTACCTTCTGTAGCCAGGCCATTTGCTTGGGGCCTGCTTATCCCACACCAGGAATGCCCTAAAGATCCTCTAAAATCAGTGTCCAAGCTTTGAGCGTTCTAGACACAGAGAAAAGATGGTGTTTTCACCTTAACTCTGTCTTGAATTTGACTTCAATTCCTTATTTCTTCTTCTAGTATCTGTCTCTTTTCACAATGAATGACTGGGAAAGTACAATCTTTTAAAGGAGATATCACTGTCTACCTGCAGAAAAAGACCTTACCCTTTAGTCATAATAAAATTTATTTATGTGAAAATAAAAGTTAGTAATAAATAAAACATACACATACACACACACACACGTACATACATATATATATGTACGTGTGTGTGTGTTTGTGTCTGTGTGGCTAGATTTCTTAAGGTCTGAGTTATCCAACCTTAAAAATAGCAATTGTCTATTTCACTCAGCCTTTCACCGAGCCAAGTCAGTCTCCTCTAGAATGAGGTAAAGTTCTAGAGTGCTCCTCTCGGTTTTAGGTTCTAATCTCCTGTGAACCACCATCCAAACGTAAGCATATCTCTGCAAGAATGAGCAAGAGTTCTGAGTCCCCGAGTGGCCCAGCAGCATATATAGTAAAGGAACATTTCATGTCAGCAGAGATGAGACTCTACCTATGTTAACACTTCTATGTTAGCACACAGAGCAGCTTAACCTTAAAATACAGTTTATCAAAAGCTTTATTTCAGAAGAGGGTCTTAGTTCTACACCAGCATAATCAAATGTGGAATTCAAGTGTGTGCTGGACTATCTCCTCAAAATCCATGTCTCCCCGAAACCAGTGAATGTGACCTTAGTTTAAAATAAGGTCCTTGTCGATATAATCAAGTTGGGAAGAGGTCATACCGGATTAGGGTGAGCCCTAACCCAATGCCTAGTATCCTTAAAAAGAGGGAAATTTGGACACAAGGACACACAAGGAGAATGCCATGTGACAATGGAGGGTGGGATTGGAATAATGTGTCCACAAGCTCAAGAAAGTCAAGGATTGCCAGCAACCACCAGAAGCTAGGAAAGACAAATGGAACAGAGTCTCCCTCAGGGCCTCTAGAAGGAATCAACCTTACCAACACCTTGATTTCAGACTTCTGGCCTCCAAAACTGTGAGAGAATAAATTCTTCTTGTTTTAAGGCACCGAGTTTCTAGTAGTACTGTTATGGCAACCCCAGAAAGCTCTAATACAGAGTATATTCATTACATTATAATATGCTCTGCAGTTTAATTTAAATCTTCACCTTGTGAGACATTTCTTGAGCATTACAATGAGCTTGTCAAGATGATTCAAGTCCCATGAAGTTTTAAAGATGTTGATTTGACCATTTCTGCATCTGGCCATGATGAAGTTACTGGGTTCTAGACTAACCTTCTCTTCACACCATATTGGGCAACCAAATTGAAACTAGCAAGCAAAAAGGAATAATTATCATAACTAAGTGGGGTTTGTCTCAGGCAGCACTGTAGGGTAAATTTACCTTTCAAAAAAATCAATGTAATTTACCACAATAAAAGAGAAAAATCACATGTAATCTCCATAGATGCAGAAAATGTACCTGACAGCCAATATCATACTTCATCATACTTAATATTGAAAGAATAAATACTTTCTTATGTTTGGGAGCAAGGCAAGGATGTCCACTTATATTTAGCATAATGCTAGGGAACAGTCACTGCACTGAAGAAAGGAAAAAAAACATTAAAACAAAAAGAAAGTAACGGAAGAATTAAATATCTTTAGAAAAATAACATGATGGTATACATAGAATACAAAACACTGTTGGAGATAAAAATTTAGTAAGATTACAACAAAGACAGATAATACAGAAAAATTGAATGTGGTTTAATACACTATCACAAACAAATGAAACAAGAAATCTAAAAATTATCACTTCAAAAAGCAATAAACCTATAATATTTAGTTATAAATTTAACAAAAGATGTGTTAAACCTCTATGTTGAAAATTATATGACATTTCTGAGGGAAATGGAGAGATAGAATATGTTGATAGTTGAAAGATCCAATATGAGGAAGTCATCAATTTTGCTCAATTTGATATATAAATTTAATCCAATCTTTATCAAATTTCAACAAGTTTTTAAAAATTTTAGACAGAAATTTAGAAAAATACTTCTAAAATTGTGTGGAAATTTTAGAATACCTATGTGGACCTAGTATAGCAAAAAAGCATTGAAAAAGAAATCTCAGTTTTAACCATTTATTCTGTTTATTAAGTGAATATAAAAATATAAAAATATATTTCTATTTTATTATTTAAAAACAAAAATTTATTTATATTTTAGTTTGCTAAAAATACTAAATATTATTCTAGATATTGGGTCTAAAGAGATATTTAAGGCATGGTCATTGTCCTCAAAAGGTTGCAGACCAATGAGAGAGACTGCTATGGTTTGAATATTTGTCCCTTTCAAAACTTATGTTGAAATTTAATTGCCATTTTTACAGTATTGGGAGATGAGGTCTTTAAGAGGTGCTTAGATCATAAAGGTTTCATTCTAATGAATGGGCTAATACCATTATTGTAGGAATGAATTCACCCCCTCTTGCCCTCTCTTTTTCTTCTGCCTTCCTCCAGAGGAAGACTCAGCAGGAAGTTCCTTGACAGATGCTGGCCCCTCAATCCTGGATTTCCCAGCTTTCAGAACTGTGAGCCAATAGTTTCTGTTCTTTATAAACTACCCAGTCTCAGGTCTTTTGTTATAGCAGCTAGAAGAGACAAAGACAATATTATAAATTGTCAAAAATAGACAATTTATAATATTAAATTCTAAAAAGATTAACTGTAAAATTAGATGAAAAAACAGCTTTGGAAAGTTCAAGCAGGCTTCACAATATATTTGCTAAGTTGAGACCTAAAATGTGAATTATTTTTATTAAAATTTCTTAATTGTGAGCAATTTTAGTAGCAGCTGGTCATCTTTTAAAACACAAATTAAATATTAGATGTCAGGATAGAGATTTCTGGGCTGGAGGAGAAGAAATGGTATATTCTACCCACAGGAAGCCAAGAAAGGAAGGAGAGAGAAGAAAGGAATTATGAATGAATACTGTTAGCCACCACAGGAGCTCTTAAATTAACTCCAGCAATAAAAACAGTTATATAAAATAACAGAAAAGCTTGTGGTAAAACATAGAAATAAAGGGAGGAATTCAATTCATTAGGCGTTTTTGAGTAATATGGCTACCTTGTGACAAACCAGTTGTGGGCTATATGTAAGATAGGAGAAAAAAAGAATAAATACATAAAAAAACTAGAAGAATAAAAGGAATTGAAATCCCATTCTACTTACAACATATGTTTTGAGACTTAATTGTCCTTTAATTGGGTCACGTATCTTACTTTTAGTGACTAATCATTCAGATTAAATCCTTGAAGCTGGAACACTGTCCTCAGCATCTCTGAAATTGCTCCCTTTCTTTCCGTTCCTATTTCTGAATCCCTAATGCTTACCTTTACTACCTCATGGCTGGATTTTTTCAAGTCTTTTAGATTATTTCCCCACCTCCAATATCCCTTTTCTCCTACTTCTTCCTGTACATTGCTACTATTATGTCTTGACTATACTCAAAAGAAGAAAATAGTAATATCCCATTATTTGCTTGGTACACTAACTCCTTAGTCTGGCCTTCATTCCAAGTCTAAGATCTAACCCCAAGTCTGTTTCTGCCTAAATCTTATTTAATATATTTACATGTACTCTCTTCTCCAGGAAAAGAGAGCCATTTCAGAGCTTCAAATCCTTCCTTAGGGATTCCAACCTCCAGATTTGTGCTCAGTCTGTTTTATTTGCAAGGAGTGATCCCTGTCCTCAAACCAAGCAGCCACCGAATCAAGCTCAAGGCTTCTCAAGGGGTCTGGCTCCCATCCCATCTCTTCCGAGCTTTTCCTGCCCACCCGTGCTAGATGTGAAGTCTTCCTACTCTCAACTTCCTTAGTAAGCATTGATCAGGTTATTTAAATAACATCTTTTATGGGCTGGTAGTATTACTGTTGTTTTTTATTTATTTAAAATACATTTTATTTCTCCAACTTGACAGAATGTTCCTTGAATTCATAGATTGCGTAAGTTCACATAAATTTGGATTTAAATGTTGGTTCTAACATCTGTGAATTATGTGTGACTTCATTCAACGTTTTTAACCTCTGAAATTTCATAAACCTCAATTATCCCTTCTCTACAATGGGTTTATTTGTACTGTCCATTAATTAATTCTTTTTTTTTTCAGGAATTTTGATATGTTGTATTTTCATTATCATTCAGTACAAAATATTTTTTTTCATTAATTAATTCTTTGCTCATTACTCATTTATTCAACATTTATTAAATATGTTCCTACCACACATTGTATTATCTATTGCATGTAAAGAAGAGAACAAAACAAAAATAGTCCCTGCCCTCATGAAGCTATAAAGACATAAATAAAATCCAGAAGGGCACGCCATACATTTTCGTAGCCTTCCCTCCTTAATAGTATTAATAATGAAAGCTAATATTTATTGAATTCTGATTATGTGCCAGGTGTGTAAAACACTGTTCTAAATGTTTTATCTATATTAACCACCCTGTGAAAAAGGTATTATTATGAATACTATTTTTGAGATTACAAAAAAGAGGCCCAAAGACATTGAATGTTTTACCCAAGATCACATACTCATGTATACTGGGGTTAGGAGTAAACAAAGAAGTATGTACTCCAGATCTCATGAACTCAACGGTTATAACGTTTCATAACCTACAGAAAAAAAAGAGGCCCAAAGACATTGAACGTTTTACCCAAGATCACATACTCATGTATACGGGGGTTAGGAGTAAACACAGAATTATGTACTCCAGATCTCATGAACTCAACGGTTATAATGCTTCATAACCTACAGAAAATCTCATATAAAGCCTGTGATGGTTAATATTAAGTGTCAACTTGATTGGATTGAAGGATATAAAGTATTGATCCTGGGTGTGTCTATGAGGGTGCTGCCAAAGGAGATTAACATTTGTGTCAGTGGACTGGGAAAGGCAGACTCACCCTCAATCTGGGTGGGCACAATCTAATCAGCTGCTAGCCTGGCCAGAATAAAAGCAGGCAGAAGAATGTGCAGAGACTAGACTGGCTTACTCTCCCAGCCTACATCTTTCTCCCATGCTGGATGTTTCCTGCCCTTGAACATCGGACTCCAAATTCTTCAGCTTTTGGACTGTTGGACTTACACCAGTGATTTGCCAGGGGCTCTCGGGCCTTCGGCCACAGACTGAAGGCTGCACTGTCGGCTTCCCTACTTCTAAGGTTTTGGGACTCAGACTGGCTTCCTTGCTCCTCAGCTTGCAAGCAGCCTATTGTGGGACTTCATCTTGTGATTGTGTGAGTCAATTATCTTTAATAAACTTCCCTTCATATACATATATATAATCATATATCTATAATCATATATATATAAAATCATATATCTATAATCATATATATATAAAATCATATATGATTATATGTCTATATATGAAAATATCATATGTATATATATCCTATTAGTTCCATCCCTCTAGAGAATCCTAACTAATACAACGTCCTTCTCACACAGGATGTGCAGTCATGGTTTATGGTTTGTTTCCATTATAAATTAGTATACCACTATCTAATAGAAATATAATTCATATAATTCAAGCCACAAGTGCAAGCCACATATGTAACTTGAACTTTTTTAGTAGCCACACTAAAAAAAATAAAAAATAAACAGATGACTTTAATATTAATAATATATTTTATTTAACCCAATATAACCAACATATTATCATTTCAACATGTACTTCATATACAAATTATTAATGTAATATTTTGATTCCCTTTTTTTTTGTTACTGTCTTCAAAATTCTGTGTCTATGCCGTACTTGAAATTCATCTCCATTCACACCGGCCACACTTCAATTGTGGAATAGCCACACATGGTTGGTGGCTACTGTGTTGGACAGAGCAGGATTAATATTACGGCTGACCATGTCAAGACATAAAGCTTGTAAAACTGGAGCTATACGGTCCAATATTGGAGCACAGGTATGATAAAAGAAATATAGTCCTGAAGAATCAAGGTACATTTAAAATGATTCAAACTGTTTACTAGTATTTCATGAGAGCTGTGAAGGGGCTCTAAATACATAGGGGGCGGCACAGTTTCTTAAACTTTTATTTTATGACCTGGCTACTTCCATTATGTTCTGCAGCTCCTCCACCGCCTCCCTCAGATTCTTACTTCCTGCATTCTCTGTTATCTGCCCCCATCCCCTCCCTGTGGCTTTTCTCTCCTCTTCCTTTTCCCAGCCTTCGCTGACCATTTGATCATATAAAACAATTTTGGCTAATTCTTCTCCTTTTCCTACTTACTACCTTTGTGATTCCCTTTCTTTGTTGTAACATTGCAAAAGCCCAAATACCCCATCAGTCAGAGAAAGAACTCTCTTCAGAACCCAGGGGGAATACGGAGACGCTGAGTTTTTTTTGCTTTGGCTGATTGTTTTGGGAAGTGAAAGGGTAGAAGGCTCTGATTATCTCACAGAAGAAAATAGCTCCTGTTTAATGGTGTTTTTTCTTTTTCTCTGCTGAAATGCAGGTAGAGTTATAGCAAAGTTGAGAGGCACAATTTCCATCAGGAAAAGAGCGCGCATGTTCTTCATTCCTGTTAGGTTAAAGAAATAAAGAACAACGCAGTGTATCACACTTAACAGAGGAACCTCAGTTCAGACAACCGGCAACAGTGACTGTTTTTTGCCTCTAATAGAAAGTGGCTCAGTGTTTTTCCCATTATCTAATCGGCAGTGAGGAAGAAGGTCAGAGTCTTGCAATTTGTAAAAAATCAAAATATAACCCTTTGCTCCTCCTTCTCTTTTACTTCTCTTTACCAAAAAGCAGTCATCAAGTATTTACTTTTTTATGGTCCTTAAAAACAACAGCAAAAAGCACCCTTGTTGAATTAAGGGTTCAGACTTAAATTCTGAAGGCAGAGAATATTGATGTGTAAGGACATGTGCATAATGTTTAGATAATTGTTCAGTGAACATTTATTTAGCTACCCTCTTGTGTGCTGTGGTCCCTAAGGGATGAGAGCTTCTTTTTTCCTCTTCTACTTTTCCTCTCTTTGTCTTGTGTCCCTGACAAAGATTTACCTATCTTTCAATCTCAATTTTGGAAACTTTTAGGTAGGCTTTCCTGATTTCCAAACCCCAAGAAAAAATTGAAACCTCCCTCTTTTGTGCCAAATGCTGCATACGCGGCAACTATTAACACCGTTAGAGTACATATTATTTTATGGCTTAGATATGTCTTGTTTATTTTTCTATCTCTGGCACCCAGTGCAATGCTTGACATATAATGAGCCCTTCATAAATGTTTGTTGAATGAATAAATGGCTCTCTTTCTTTAAGCCCCAGGCACCTTATCTCAGACTATCAAAGTTTTTTAAGTCTTTGTAAGTTAGTGCTACTTGATAGAAATAGTTCATTATTCTCTATTCCTTCTGGGTCTTTCCAATATCTAGGATTAAGGATGTGGTCTAGAAAGAGATGAATAGGGATTTTAGATTGTAATTATTAAAAATATTAAAAAGTTTAAAAGTCTGGCTTCTAGAATATGTTTATCAAATAGAGAAAAATCATGACTTTTGGAAGGAAAAAAATCCTGTTTTCATTTTACATCAAAAAGGGTAATTAATGAAGGAAAGAAAGAGTAATATTCTCTATTTTAAGTATTATACATCCTCAAGGCCTAGTGATAGGCCTTAATTTGCTGTGTAGTTTTTGCTTAATTTTTCTTAGAAGGAATTTAATGTCTGAAAAAAAGGGAAATCTATAGACTTAGATGGAGATTACAGAGTTTACCAGAGAATAAAAATAATTTTTATGACAATTAATAAAAGGGAGTTAGGCTACCAAAGAACTTTCCTTATATACATTTATGTGAATTCTCCTTAAGAGGTTGTGGAAACATTATTCTTTACAAAGTCTACAAAGATAAGATGAAAAACAAATAAGCATATTACAATGAGCTGTCCCCAGTGGCTAGAGTAGGTGACCTAATAGCAATATCAGTTTCTTTCTCATCGTCCTCTCCCAGAAAGATAAATCAACTTTGCACTTGGAAGACAGTCAAGACTGATATTAGTGTCAAAGCTGATTTCTACTTTTGTACCTCATAAATATTTTCAAAAGGATGCAGGGGCAAAGATATGCCTTAGTCAAAGACACCCCAGAAACGTTTACAGTGACCCGGTGAAGCATATAATAAAGCCCCTCGTTTGCAAGTATAACAGTCATTTCCTTGCTGCTGGTAACAATCTGCATCTCCTGATAAGTCTCCTGCATCAAGTAATCTTCCCCGTCTACAAATTTTGTGACTCCCAAAGATGGACTACCGACATTCTGCCCTTGATCTATCAGAGAAGAATAAATTGATATCATTGCTGGTAGGTTTATATGCTGCATATTTTCTCAGAGCAATCACTCAATTTATATAAGGTTGCTAAGCCCATCAACAAAAGTGGGTCTTATTTCACAGCAGATTTTGTAACATAAGTTTTTCCTTTTCAGTTCGTAGAAATATAAATGTAGGTATTGAGTGGTAGAAAGATGTGATTGATATGAAATGAGACTGTCCTTTATCAGAAACAATGGGTTATCCCAGAATGCAGTATTGTAGGAAAGAATGTATGAGCAGAGACTTTCTTATCTGATATCTTAATTGCAGCCAAAACTGGTCTCTGCAGATGTGTTCAGTTTTAGACAAGATGGACAAGGCATTCCATTTTGGATAGGATAGATAATGCACTCCCTAGGACCTGGATCTTATGAAGTCATGGAGTGTACAAATATTGCCCAGATGCCACCTAATGTAATCACCCTGTCCCTTAACACTCAAGTAGGGGTATTCTGAACTCTTATTCCATACATTGCAGCAATCACATTCCAAAGATATCTTTGAAGTGTTTTCATTGTATCCATGTTTGAGCTTGTGTGCCCACTGAAGTAGTTCAGTTTTAGGGTCCGTTTTTCCATACTACTCCATTTGTCCTTCTATTAAACTGTGTCAATCTTGAAGTAGAATAAAATTTCATTTCTCAGTTTTTATAAAGTCAACTTACACAACATTTGCATGTGTAAAAGACTACTGAAAGTAGAGATGGAGAACCCTAGTATGAGAAACGTGAATAGAGAATTCAATGTTTGGCACTTGTCTTTCTAAAAATATTTCCACCAGTCCACCTCAATGTTGCTTGGCCCTGAAGTTAATTCCCACTGAGATTCTATCCTTCTTTAGCTTCCCACCCCGACAAAACTCCACCAAATAATGGTTTTTCACTCTTTGTTGAGTCTCTAATGGCCCGAAAGGGTACCTAGAAAATGGTGGGTATTTAATAAATATTTTGTGAATTAACACATGAGGAATTTCCAATGGGCAATGTAATTGGCAGAAGCTTTCTAGATAGCAATTTGGCAATATGCATTGAAAACCGTATACATTTGTTATTTTCTTATCCACTATTTCTACACTTTTAGGAAATTATCTTTTAAAAATAGTCAAAACGCTGGACAAAGATTTAAAAAGAGAAGGATGTGGTAATAGTCAGTTTTTACGCTGCTGAGAAAGACATACCCAAGACTGGGCAATTTACAAAGGAAAGAGGTTTATTGGACTTACAGTTCCACATGGGTGGGGAGACCTCACAATTATGGCAGAAGGTGAAAGTTACATCTCACATGGTGGCACTCAAGAGAAGAGAGCTTGTGTAGGGAAACTCCCCTTTTTAAAACCATGAGACTTATTCACTTTCATGAGAACAGTGTGGGAAAGACCAGCCCCCATGATTTAATCACCTCCCACTGGGTCCCTTCCACAACATGTGGGAATTCAAGATGAGATTTGGATGGGGACACAGGCAAACCATATCATATGTATATCTATGAGTTTTAATATATCAAAATGTGGAAATAACACAAAGGCCTAAAAATAGAGGAATAGTGAAATAAAGTATGGTACCTCCTTCCATAAGATGGAATATTATTTAGCTTATAAAACCATCATATGGCAGAAACACTGGTGGAAATCGGAACCATTACATCCATTCTGAAAATAAATCTTTCAGTGTATAGTTAAATTAAATTTTCATATAACTTATTATCCAGCAATTTCACTCCGATAAATACCACAAGTCAATAAGTTACATGTGCACAAATATAGATTGGCAGTAAAATAGCAGCCCATTCATAGGGAAATACAATATATGAGCTCCTGAAATAAACAACACAACTGAAAACTTATGAAATAACAATAACAAGGCTCATGGGAGAAATGAGACTGAGACAGCTCACTCCAAAGCTTTACAATTTTATAAAAAGAACTCTAACATAGATAATAATAATTCTAATAAACACATGGCACCATTTAAAAAATGTTAAATTTATAATCAATACATTTAAAAAAGCACTATTGTAAAATATAGGTTCTTACACTGAAATAAGAAGAATATCGTTTGGTGGAAAGAATTTTGAAGAAGAGGAGAGGATGAGTTAAAGAGACAAGGACAGAGAAACATCTTCATAAGTTGCAGATGGAGAAACAATTTATTCATGTTTTGAACAAAATGTGGAAGTGCCAGAGAAAAATTCCTTTGACTCATTGCCTTGTGTTTGCTTCTTTTGCACAATGGTGGGGTATAACCATGCAAAACATGTTCAAGACAGTGTCTGCAGTCAAAATGGGTCAAAGGAAAAACATTGGCGAATGGAGATTGTGAATAATAATGTATTCCTCTGTGGCTTGCTTAGTTCAATTTGTTAGTGTACTTTGTGGTGGTATACATTGCTCTTTGCTAGTACAATAAATTAACACATATGTGCCTACAAGCTAACATTGTATGATTTGTAAGGATACATTATAATGTATATCCAGGGACATATGGCAAATGTATTGTGCATATAAGAGTAGATGGGACCAAGAATCGATAACAAAGGTACAACTAAAACTAACCGAAAATGAACCTTGTATTCCCCAATAATAGAATGCTTTGAATGGAGAGATAGTGTTAAAACACTACATTTGTAGTAGAAAATAAACCAAAAGCTACAAACTTGTTTTAATGAAAGAAAAAAGGCTACTACATATCTGTATTCGTTAATATGGAAATGTAAGTACAAATACTTCTGAGTGAAAACAAAGTTACAAAAGTATATTGCAAATGATTTGTATATCTCCGAAATATCTGGAAGTAAGTTTTAAAAATGTTAATTGTGGTTATCGTTCAGTGTGATGGGTGACTTTATTTTCTGCATCTTAAAAAATATTTTAGGAGGACTATGTAGTTTTAAAAGTTAGACAGGAATAAACTATTTTCATATTTTGAAAAGTTAAACATTTTAAATATTATATGAATATCATCACAACTCATGTTGTGAGTCAGCTGTTTTTGTTTGTGTAAATATATCCAAACACAATAAAAGCCAGTGTGAGAAAAATCAATCTTCACTGAACAAATAAGCAGTACTTAAATACCCTAATTAAGGTGGCAGAGTGTTTCTTTTGTAAAATATTGACATTAATATATTTTAATTCATGAGGGAATGTTACATGGCATTTTTCTACCTCTAAAACTTTAAAAAATTATGAAAAGTTAAGCAAAGTGACTTATGATATTTCACAGAGATGTAACTGTGATTAAAACTTTGATTAAACATTTGCTGTGTCTTTTGACATTTGAGGAATTTGGCATAAGGTTGGTAAATGAGTGAGTGAGCCAGTGCCCACATTACTTTGTGAACATATATGCAGGTAATATTTTATTTATTTATTCATTTTTATTTATTTATTTTTTTGAGACAGAGTCTCACTCTATCGCCCAGGCTGGAGTGCAGTGGCACGATCTCGGCTTACTGCAAACTTCACCTCCCAGTTTCACGCCATTCTCCTGCCTCAGCCTCCCGAGTAGCTGGGACTACAGGCGCCCGCCACCACGCCCGGCTAATTTTTTTGTATTTTAGTAGAGACGGGGTTTCACCGTGTTAGCCAGGGTGGTCTCGATCTCCTGACCTCGTGATCCGCCCGCCTCAGCCTCCCAAAGTGCTGGGATTACAGGCGTGAGCCTCCGTGCCTGGCATATTTTATTTACTGAGAGAAATCAAGTTATAGAGTAAGATCTTGCTATTAAAAAATACAGTGTGAACCTAGCTGAGCAGACAGATGGAAGAATTGCAAAGGCCTCCAGGTTTAAACTACGCACCTGGGTAAACTACCCAACTGGAAAAAAAAAAAAAAAAATGGAAGCAATAGCCCCAAATTGCCACCTGAAATTTTAAAATCTTAGTTGCGGAACAAGAATGGTAAACTTTTGTAATCCCGAGCCTCCTCAATGAGCACTGGTGATTTTATGAGTAATAGTCACCATTCACCTGACTGAATAGTGCTGTAAATATGAAATAAGAAGCTTCTGTGGAGTAGGAGATGATATGATCGTCCTGAGAGCAAGTGTGCTGAGGCACCCTGGTGGAGACGTAAGTGTACTGACCCTACAGGTAGTCCTAGTCTACCTCTCACTAGCTGTGTGCCTTTGACTTGGAATCTCTTCGAGGGCAGTGACATCCTTTTGTTCACATAGCACTACCTGCTCCACCACTTGTTAAAGTACCTGGGATAAGTTACATGAAGACAGTAAACTCTAAAGAACTATTCAAATGCAATTTTTTTTATTATTTTTTGAGAGACGGGCACTGGTGGAATCATGGCTCACTGCAGCCTCGATTTCCTGGGCTCAGCTGATTCTGCCACCTCAGCCTCTGGAGCAGCCGAGACTACAGGTGTGTGCCACAAATGTCTGGCTATTTTTTTATTTTTATTTTTATTTTTATTTGAGATGGAGTCTCACTCTGTCACCCAGGCTGGAGTGCAGTGACATGATCTTGGCTCACTGCAGCCTCCACCTCCTGGGTTCAAGCGATTCTCCTGCCTCAGCCTCCTGAGCAGCCTGGACTACAAGCATGCACCACCATGCCCGAGTAGTTTTGTATTTTTAGTAGAGATGAGGTTTTACCATGTTGGCCAGGCTGGTCTCATACTCCTAGCCTCAAGTGATCCACCCGCCTCAGCGTCCCAAACTGCTGGGAATACAGGTGTGAGCCACCATGCCCAGCTGCAATTTATTATTTTTTATACTCAAAATTAACTCAGTAACATGGTAAGTGATGCAGTATATTTATTCATTCAGCAGATCCTGCTCTAGTCCTGAGCCAGTCACTGCTTAATGGTATGAGCATAGGCAAGTCATCGACTGCTATGTGCCTCATTTTCACATATGCTCATTATAATGTCACCTAATCAGCCTGCTTCACAGGATCAATATTTAAGGCAGTTCTACTTCTGTCTACAAGTCTACGTAAAAAGGCTTTTATTAAAAATAAACATTACTTTACATATTTTGTCTACTTACTGTATGATAAGTATTATTCTAAATACTCTACATAAATTAACTCATTTAGCCTTCTCAACCCTTTGAACTAAGTACAGTTATTATCTGCATTTTAAAATGAGAAAAAAATAGCACAGAGAGGTTAAGTAAATTGTTGAAAATCACATACCTAATAAGTGGTATAAAGAACTGGGATTTACATTTAGGCAATCTGATTTCAAAGCCGATTTCCTGTGCTCCTCTACTGTTCTGCATCTCTTACCTCACAAACCCTTTACCTCAAAGTTGACATAGATACAATTCTTAGAATTAACTAAAATATAAATACATACTTCTATTTATTTATTGGGAGAATAGTTTGTACCTAAAAAAAATAAATGAGAGAAGAGAGAAATCAGCAAGATGGCACAATAGGAGTTTTCTACCATCATCTCCTCATAGAAACATCAATTTTGACAACTACCTATGGATGAGAGTACCTTTATGGAGTCCAGGAGCCTAGTAGAGAAGTTCCAGCACAAGTTGGGGCAAAAAATCTGAGAATAGATGTGTTGATAAGGGGAAGAAGAAGAATGTCACTTTATCCACATCACTCCTCTCCCAAGGTGGCACAGCTCAGTGCCAAGTGAGACCTTCCCCCTTGGGCTGCGATTCCTCCCTGGGTGCAGTTGGGGGAATAATGAGTACCTGGCATCTTGAACCCACTTATTACTTGCCCCACCCAGAATACTGAGGTAATCAGCATGTCTGAATGGTTGAGAGGGGCTGGGAACAGGAAAGACAGGCAGGGATTCATAGCAAGCAGGACTTAGTTCTCGACAAACGGGCATGGAGCCTACAAACCACTTCATGGACTTCATAAGAAAGTCCACCCATGAGCTGCTTGGACACCTCACCTAGAGATCCCCACCAACTGGCCCATGGGCACCCTCGATGCTCCATACAACTCACTCCCTATTTCTGCGGCCAGCATCCCACATGTATCCCCACGGATGACAAGTGTTAGCCTCTTCAGATGGCTCTCTAGTGTGTGCAGACAGCTGACCTGACTGCAGGATTGGGAGAAGGCATACAAAGTGCGCATTTCAGACACTACTCAAGGAAAAATAAATGAGAGGTTCACAGAACTTGGCCTGGCTTATTGGGATCAAGAGAAGGCATACAATATTAAAAATTCTCCCTTCCCACAAGTGGGAACAAGATGTGTAGAGCAGGTGCATGCATAGACTAGGTCTGAGAGAGCCTCAGGATATATCAATAATAGACAGATATGAACCCAATGTCAAAAAACCTAAATATACTAAGCAACTATTAACAGAATGGAAGTGATAAATACACAGTAAGATAATAATGCTAGGAATTTTAATATCCTACTTTTAACAATAGATAGGTCATCTTCACAAAAATCAATACGAAAACACTGGAATTGAACTACGCTTTAGAACAAATGTAAGTGACATATAGAACATTCCATCCAACAGTAGTAGAATATACATTCTTCTCAAGCATACATAGATAGGCTAGACCATATATTACGTGACAAAACAAGTCTAAACAAATTAGAAATGATGTAAATTACATCAAGTATATTTTCTGAAACCACAGTGGTTTGAAACTAGAAATCAGTAACAAGAGAAAACCTGGAAAATTCAAAAAATATGTGGAAATTAAAAACACACTCCATAGCAACCAATGTCTTAAACAAGAAATCAAAATGGAAATCTAAAAATACTTTGAGATAAACAAAAAAGGAAACAGAATGTACTAAAACTTATAGGGTGTGGCAAAAGCAGTTCAATAGGATGTTTACAGCAATAATCCCTAAAGAAAAAAGAAGGCTCTCAAACAATTTAACTTTGCACCTCAAGCAACTAGACAAAGAAAAACAAACCAAGCCCAAAGTTATCAGAAGGAAGGAAATAACAAAGATCAGAGCAGAAATAAATAGACAGTAGAAAACAACAGAAAAATTCACTGAAACTAAGTTTTTTTTAAAGATAAATAAAATTGACAAACATCTAAATAGACTAAGGAAAAAAAGAGATAAAATTCAAGTAAATAAAATCAGAAATAGAAGACATTTTAACACATAACAGAGAAATACAAAAAAAAGACTACTATGAAAAGTTATATGCCAACACACTGGATAACCTAGAATAAATGAATAAATTCCTAGACACATATAATCTACCAAGACTGAATCATGAAGAAATAAAAAATCTAAACAGACCCATAGGGGTAAGGAGGCTGAATCAGTAGTCCAAAACCTTTCAACAAAGAATAGCCCAGGACCAGACTGCTTCACTGGTGTTTTCTACCAAACATTTATAGAAGAATTCATAACCATTTTTCCTGAACTCTTCCAAAAATTTGAAGAGGATAAAATACTTCCAATCTTATTTTATAAGACCAGCACTATCCTGTTACCAAATCTAGATAAGGACACTACGAAAAAGAAAATTATAGGCAAATACCTCTGACAAACATAGAAGCAAAAAATCCTCAACAAAATACCAGCAAACTAAATCCTACAGCACATTAATGGATCATACATCGCCATCAAGTGGGATTTAATCTCTGCAATATAAGGATTATTTAACATATAGAAATAAAAAAATATGCCACATTAACATAATAGAGAATAAAAATCATATAATTATCTCAGTAGATGTAAGAAAAGCATTTAACAATATTCAAACTCTTTTAATGACAAAAACTCAACTATTTAGGTAAAGAAGGAATGTACTTCAAAGTAATGAAGGCCATATATGACAAACCCACAGCTAACATCATAATGGTGAAAACTGAAAGCTTTTCCTTTAAGATTAGGAAAGACAAGGATGCCTACTTTAACAATTTCTATTAAATATAGTGCTGTATATCCTAGCCAGAGGAATTAGGCAAGAAAGATAAAAGGCATCCACATTAGAAAGGAAAAATTAAAATTATATCTTTTTGCATAGGACATGATCTTATATGTAGAAAACCCCTTAGAATCCACCAAAAATTTTTAGAACAATAAATTAATTCATTAAAGTTGCATTAGAAAAAATCAACACATAAAAATCAATTGCTGTATTTGGTTTTCTGTTCCTCTGATAGTTTGCTAAGGATAATTCTTGGTGTTTACTAACAATGTTATTACTACTTGGTATTTGTTAATGAAAGAAACTCTCGAAAAGTTTCTCTGCTTGAAATATTATCCAACACTTTGTTACATAAACTATGATTGGCACCCTGCTACTCATGGGATTTTTTGGCAGACTTGCAAAGACTTGCTTGAGGTTATGTTATTATGCTATAGTGACACGGAAGAAGATCAATCTTTTGCAATAAATGTTTTTTATAATTTGTGTTTATTATATGCTTCACTAAATCATACTTCTCTGACTGCTGTACTCTTTATTTCAGAATAAAAAATGTCAAAGATAATGTAATTGAAAATGTATGCCAGCAAAAAAAAAACTCAATTGCTTTTCTATATTGTAACAATGAATTCTCTGTAAAAGATGTCAAGAAAATGTTCCCATTACAATAGCATAACAAAAATATACAGAAATAAATGTAACCAAGGAGTAAAAGATGTTGACACCGACAACTATAAACTTTGATGAAAGAAATGGAAGAAGATGCAAATAAATGAAAAATGCAATCCTTAACAAATGCTATCAAAACATTATATGTTGGCATAAAAACAGACATATAGATGAACGGAACAAAATAGAGAGCCCAAAAGCAACCATGACAATTATGTCCAAAGAACCAAGGGAAACCATGCTTACAGAATTAAAGGAAGATGGTGAGGATCACGCTTCATCAACTAGAAAATATCAGTACAGAGATAAAAATTATTAAAAGGAATCAGATGGAATTTCTGGAGTCAAAAATTACAACAACCACCAGAGAACCTCAAAAGTAATTTTTTGGCATTTTTCTGTAATTATTTTTAAAAACTAACTGATTAAGATATTTACTTATTTTTAAAATAATTTCATCCTTTATTTTAAATTCAGGGTATACATAAACAGGTATTTTTACATGGGTATACTGTGTGATACCAAGGTTTAGGTTACAAATTATCCTATCATCCAAGTAGTGTGCACAGTATCCAATAGTTAGTTTTTCAGCTTTTGTCTCCTTCACTCCCTCCCATGCCCCTCTAGCAGTATCTATTGTTTCCATCTTTATGTTCATGAGTACTCAATATTTAGCTCCCACTTATAAGTGAGAACATGTGGTATTTGGTTTTCTCTACCTGCATTAATTTGCTTAGGATAATGACCTCCAGCTGCATCCATGTTGCTGCAAAGGATATAATTTTGCTCTTTTTTATGGCTACATAGTATTCCATGGTGTATATTTATCACATTTTCTATATCCAATCCATGGTGATGGGCACCTAGGTTGATATTATCTCTTTGCTATGGTGAACAGTGCTGCAATGAACATGTGAGTGAACGTGTCTTTTTGATAGAGTGATTTTTTTTGGACATATACATAGTAATGGGATTTCTGGGTTGAATGGTAGTTCTGTTTTAAGTTATTTGAAAAATCTCCAAATTATTTTCTGTAAGCGGTTGAACTAATTTATATTCCCACTAACAGTGTATCAACACGTCCTTTTCTCTACAGCCTTGCCAGAGTACATTATTTTTTTACTGTTTAATAATAGCCATTCTGACTGGTGTGAGAGGATATCTCATTGTGGTTTTCATTGTGTTTCTCTGATAATTAGTGATGTTGAGCATTTTTTGATATGTTTGTTTGGCCACTTGTATGTCTTCTTTTGAAAAATGTCTATGTCTTTTATCCACTTTTTAATGGGGTCACTTGTTTTTTGCTTGTTGAATTGTTTAACATCCTTATAGATTCTGGATATGTGACCTTTGTAGGATGCATAATTTGCAAATATCTTCTCCCATTCTGTAGGTTGTCTTTTTATTCTGTTGACAGTTTCTTTTGCTGTTCAGGAACTCTTTAGTTTAATTAGGTTCCATCTGTAAATTTCTGGTTTTGTAGCAATTGCTTTTGAGGACTTAGTCATAAATTATTTGCCAAGACTGATGTCCAGAATGGTATTTACCAGGTTTTCTTCTAGGACTTTTATAGTTTGAGGTCTTACATTTAAATATTTAATCCATCTTGAGTTGATGTTTGTGCATGGTGAAAAGTAGGGGTCCAGTTTCATTCTTTTGCCTATGACTAGCCAGCTATTCCAACACCATTTATTGAATAGAGTTTCCTTTGCTCATTGCTTATTTTTGTCAACTTTGTCAAAGATCAGATGGCTTTAGATGTGCAGCTTTATTTCTGGGTCTGTATTCTGTTCCACTGGTCTATATGTCTGTTTTTGTACCAGTAGTATACTGTTTTGTTTACTGTAGCCTTATAGCACAGTTTGAAGTTAGGTAATGTGATATCACCAGCTTTGTTCTTTCTGCTTAGGATTGCTTTGACTATTAGGGCTCTCTCTTTTTTTTTTTAACTTCCATTTGAATTTTAGAGTAGTTTTTCCTAATTTTGTGAAAAATGATGTTAGTAGTTTCATAGAAATAGCATTGAATCTGTAGATTGCTTTGGGCAGTATAGCCATTTTAACAATATTGATTCTTCTAATTTATGAGCATGGAATATTATTCATTTGTTTGTGTCATCTATGATGTCTTTCAGCAGTGTTTCATAGTTTTCTTTGTAGAAATCTTTTACTTCCTTGGTTAGATGTATTCCTAGGTACTTTTTTTGTAGCTATTTTAACGTTATTGTTGTGTATAAATGCTACTAACTTTTGTATATAGATTTTGTATCCTGGAACTTTACTGAAGCCCTTTATCAATTCCAGGAGACTTTTGGCAGTCTAGGGTTTTCTAGGTATAGAATCATATCATCTATAAAAGAGAACTAGTTTGATTTATTCTTTTCCTATTTGTATGCTTTTCATTTCTTTCTCTTGTCTGATTGCTCTGGCTAGGACTTCCAGTGCTATGTTGAACACCAGTGATGAGAATGGGCACCCTTTCAACAGCAAATTTGAACTGGCAGAAGAAAGATTCGGCAATCTTAAAGACAGATTAATAAAGATTATGCAATCTGAAGAACAGAGAGAAAAGAAGAAGAGAAATACAAAGAGATTCAGAGATATATAGAACACTATTAAGTGCATCAACATATATGTAACTAGATTATCAGAAACAGAGGAGAGATAGGGATAGAAAAAATACTTGAAAAAATAATGAAAAAAACTCCATAAATTTGGTGATGAACATTAGCTATCCAAGAAGCTCAACAATTTTCAAGTAGGGTAAACTGAGAGAGATATATACTCAGGCAAATCTTTGTAAAAAAATGTTGGAAGCCAAAAATAAAGAGAAAAACATTGAAAAAAGCAAGAGAAAAATGACCCATCACATACAAGAGGATTCCAATAAGATTAATCACCGACTTACCGTCAGAAATAATCATAGCCAGAAGGCAGTAGAATAAGATATTTAAGTACTAAAAATAAAAACTGTCAATCGATAATCTTTTATTCAGAAAAACTCTTTCAAACATAAAGGCAAAATAAAGACATTCCCAGATAAACAAAAGCTGAGAGAATTTGTCGGTAGTAGACCTACTTGAGGACATATTAAAGTAAATTATTTAAGCAGAAAGCTAGTGACCCTAGACAGTAATTTGAATCATGCAAAAATACAAATAAAACTAGTAAAGGTCATTATACAGGTAAATTAAAAACAGTATAATTGCATATATTTTCTCCTTTTTTCTCTTGAGAAAAGTTTATTGCTATGAGAATTGTCTTCTTGCTGTAAACAACTAGAATAATTGACAAAATTTATAAAACATGTGTTTTCAGACATTGGCTAACAGGCAATTTAAATTGTGATCTAGAAGAGAGGAGATACAATGTAGGTGAGTTCTACTAAAACGAGAAACGTTCCCTTGTCCCCCTCGCAGGGTGTGGAATGGGAGTATGGTTCACTTCTTCAGTGCTCTGCTGCTCAAACCTCTAGGGGAGCACACAGATGGGCAGACTGTGGGGCTCTGACCCCATGGAAGTGTCTAGAGGTGGATGTTTACAGCTGAAGCCGCAGTGGGCGTGTGTTACAAGGTGTTATTTTAGTTTGTTGTCTATAGGCGGCTTGTGTTAACCAGCTCAATCAGACCCCCTTCCTTATCACAAGGACAGAGGGATTTCGGTGTCCCAGGGTTTCTTGCCTTGGTGTACTGGAAGAATTGGATCCCATGTGGGCTTGGAGAATGAGTTCAAGGTTTTATTGAGAAGAAGTAGTTCTCAGCAGACGGGGGAGCCAGAAGGGAGATGGTTTTCCCCTGGAGTGGGGTCCCTGGGCAGCCCTGGCTCTCCTCCAACTGCCCCAGCCAAACTCCACCTCATTCTCTCAGTCAATGACCCGCTGGCCTGCGGGTTGGCATGCTCTTCCGCTGGCGTGCTCTTGATGACCAGCCGCTTATGTCTTCTTCTGATGATGTGTTCCTCATGATGTCCAGCGCTTGTGTCTGCCTGCTAGGGTCTCAGGGGTTTCTATAGGCACACGGTGGGGGTGTGGCAGGCCAGGGTGGTCTTGGGAAATGCAACATTTGGGCGAGAAGGCAGGAGTGCCTGTCGTCACGTAGGTCCGTGGGAGTGGAGCCCTAGCCAGGGACCAAGCCCTCCTCTGCCCAGCACTTCCCTTCGCCACTTCTGTATCATTTAAAGGGACCATGCTCTTCTCTTCCCAGCACTCCTGTATCACTATAATTGCATGAACTTACTTCCCCCAGGAAGTAAGTGCCCATGTCACAGAGCAAAGAGGGGTAATTGTAACAGGGTGTAGTGTTCTCACTCTGAATTGAAGAGACAGAGATCAGAGTTTGGGGAACCAAGACAGATATAATTTGTGGGCAGAGTACAAAAAAAAAAAAAAAAAGAAAGAAAAGAAAAGAAAGCTGCTCTTTAAAGGAGTTCCCAGCATCTGCAGAGGGATACTTTTGACCCATTATATTTATCTGTATGTGGTAGGATAAAACTCTCCAAAGCTTGAGTGAGGGAAACACACGAGCAGTAGGTAGTATAATTTTCTGAGTTTACCCTGGGAATAGTTTGTGTTCTCATCAGCAAGAGTAGAGAGACCTCATAATAAGCAGGTCATTAGGTATAGTGTTCAAAAAGGCAGTACTTTAGTATTAACACTGTATTATTCCCAGAAGAAAAAACTGTTCTGGGCTCATTGCAACAAAGCTTAACATAGAAGTCTTGAAATTATCTAACTGATTCTCAGGGAATGTAATTCTTGCCAGAAAAAAAATCTAATGCATAAAAAGGAAAAAAGGTCCCTGAAAAAATCCAGTGTTCAACAAAGTAAAATTCACAACATCTAGCACCCAGGTAAAAATTACCACGTATGTAAAAAAAAGCAGGAAAATGTGACCTATAGGCAGAAGAAAAAAAAATCAAGCAACAAACTAGAAACAGAAATGACAGAATTGATAGAATTAGCAGACAAGGCTCTTAAAAGAACTGGTGTAAAGTCATGAAGAAATGCTCATCATCACTGGCCATCAGAGAAATGCAAATCAAAACCACAGTGAGATACCATCTCACACCAGTTAGAATGGCCATCATTAAAAAATCAGGAAACAACAGGTGCTGGAGAGGATGTGGAGAAATAGGAACACTTTGACACTGTTGGTGGGACTGTAAACTAGTTCAACCATTGTGGAAGTCAGTGTGGCGATTCCTCAGGGATCTAGAACTAGAAATACCATTTGACCCAGCCATCCCATTACTGGGTATATACCCAAAGGACTATAAATCATGCTGCTATAAAGACACATGCACACGTATGTTTATTGCGGCACTATTCACAATAGCAAAGAGTTGGAACCAACCCAAATGTCCAACAACGATAGACTGGATTAAGAAAATGTGGCACATATACACCATGGAATACTATGCAGCCATAAAAAATGATGAGTTCGTGGCCTTTGTAGGGACATGGATGAAACTGGAAAATATCATTCTCAGTAAACTATCGCAAGGACAAAAAACCAAACACCGCATGCTCTCACTCATAGGTGGGAATTGAACAATGAGAACTCATGGACACAGGAAGGGGAACATCACACTCCGGGGACTGTTGTGGGTTGGGGGGACGGGGGAGGGACAGCATTAAGATATATACCTAATGCTAAATGACGAGTTAATGGGTGCAGGAAATCAACATGGCACATGGATACATATGTAACAAACCTGCACATTGTGCACATGTACCCTAAAACCTAAAGTATAATAAAAAAAAAAAAGAACTGCTGTAAAGCATATAAATACACTCAAAGATTTAAAGAAAAACTTAAAAATTATAAGTATAGAATTACAAGATATTAAAATTCAAAATAGTATTTTTAGAGATTAAAAAGAGTATTTAAAATAAAAATTACACTGAATATTATTAAAATCATATTTGAAATTATAGAAAGAAAGATTAATAAACTTGAAGACATAACAATAAGAATTATCCAAAATGAAGTACAGAGAGAAAAAAGACTGAAAATTACTGAACAGAGTCTCAAAGACTCAGGGTAACTGAAATAAGACAGGCACCAAAGCCGACATACTATGTACATACTGATTCCATTTATATGAAGTTCTAAACAAAGCAAGCCTATAGTTCCAGAAAGCCTGAGTAGGAACAGAGTGTGACAGCACAGTTCCACTGGGGATTGTCTGGGTGATAAAGATGTTCTCAATCTTGATCGTGGTGAGTTTCGTCAAACTGTCTACTAAAAATGGAAATTTTATTGAATGTAAATTAATAGAATTTATTTAAATTATCAGAAATGTTTAGTAGATTTCCAAATGTTGGGGACGAAGCAACAATAGATCTTATGGCAAAAATAAATAGTTTAGGAGAACTTTGAGGTTTCGGGTTTTAAACAGAATTTTGTTACATTCTAAACTTGAAAAAGACAACTTCTCTCTCTAGCTTAAAAAAATAGTTAAAAACAGTTTAAAGTATCAATTTATTAATAAATTTCTAATGTATTAATGAATCATTTATTACTTATATATTAATTATAATTTCTATTATTAATTTATTATTAAATTATTAATTTTAAGTGTTTTAACTATTATCTTAAAGCCACTTAAAATTATAGTTAAAAATACTTAAAATTAATAATTAAATATTTTAAAAATATTTATTAAATTTTATTTAATAAATTAATATATTAAGCAATTAATATTTTAATTACTCTTTTATTTTTTAAATAATCTGCTAAATCAAGGAGATCTTTTTATTTTATTTATTTATTTATTTATTTATTTATTTATTTATTTATTTATTTTGAGAGAGAGTCTCACTCTGTCACCCAGGCTGGAGTGCAGTGGCGCAATCTCGGCTCACTGCAAGCTCCGCCTCCCGGATTCACGCCATTCTCCTGCCTCAGCCTTCCGAGGAGCTGGGACTACAGGCACCTGCCACCATGCCCAGCTAATTTTTGTATTTTTAGTAGAGAGGGGGTTTCACCATGTTAGGATGGTCTCGATCTCCTGACCTCGTGATTCGCCCACCTCGGCCTCCCAAAGTGCTGGGATTACAGGCGTGAGCCACCGCGCTCGGCCAGGAGATCTTACTTTTAATTCTAGAGTCATTTATTCAGCAAGTCTTTTGATTTCCCTTAGGAAAGGGCTTCCTAACATGAATCAGAAACTACACAGATCTATCTTAGACATGCTTTTAATATCAATTTTAGTACAAAATTCACAAGGAGTATTAATCTATCTTGATTCCTGTCTGTATTATATGCCTAAATTGATGTTGGCAAACAAGGGTAATAACAGCTGGGAAAACCTGGCCAAACCTTGGCTTTATGCCATCAATAGCTTCTCATTGTCCATAGGGAAAAGCTCAGATTTCCCTAAATGGCCTACATGGTGTGAATGAACTAACTTCCTGTTACCTATCAAGCTACACTTTTCCCCTTTCCTTTCTTCACACTATGCTCGGTTTAACCAGGGCATAGCACTCTATCTGCACCATTGTCTAGAGTGTTTCCACAACTTTGCTGCAATAATTCCTATTCATGCTTCAGGCATTAGTTTAATGTGATTTTTTTCTTGATGACCTTTCTTGATCTCTTGATTGAATTATGTTTTTTTGTGTGTACTCCCACCATAACACCCAAACATAACAGTTTTCTGCGTACTCACACCATAATATGTCATTTTATTGACATATATAACTTTCAGTTCTCATTATTCACCATAGTTATGCCCCAAACACTGAACTATCAAACAAAGAATATTACTCCAAGGGGAAAAAGGCTGCCTCACTAATAGATGCCAGAGATGAGATTCGAGTCCACTATGACTGATTCCCAAACCAGAGCTTCCTGAATTGCCCTACACTGCACTCTTCCCTACTTTCTCTATCCTCTGGTCATCTCTGCTAAACAAAAAGGCACAAACAAGAAGGCATAGCATCTTCTTGTTCAACTTCATCTGGGAGCTTGTGCATTTGGTGACTCCAGCTTTTGGCAACTTTTGGTCTGTCTGGCAATGACCATGAAAGCAGCAGGTATTGATTTGAGAGCTACAAATACATTTTAGCAAGTAGGTGAATTCATAAATATAGGACCGGAGTAAAGATGATCAACTATATGTTAAACTATGTGTTTAATGTCTGTCTTGCTCATTGGTAATTTTCTCTAGGATAGGTACCATGTTTATCTTGTTTACCATCACTCTATTTATATGCCTAACAAAGGAGGCTGGCTCACATCAGGTCTTCAGTAATGACAGATTGAGTAAATTAATTAATACGTTAGAAGTCCTTCTAGACCTAGATCAAGTAGGTTCTGAAAATAGCTTCCCCCTAGTTTTGGTGGCACCTCAGGAATAAATGTCACCTGTTTAGGTATCTATTAATAGTTGAGCTACTATCTAACTTTCTCTCCCTGTAGTGATCCATGTTTACTCACAGGTCTAGGATCCAAGCTAGAGAACTCATCCCTGCCAATATTTTCTTCCAAAGCTGAGGCTTTTTTCTATCGTACCACTCTCCCCCATTATTTGTGACCCAGCTTTCTGCCCATACTAGTAAAACTTTGCGTGCATAAAATCAGAAAGTGACTCAGATTAACATAAACAGAAAAAGAATTTGTTACAAAGTGTCATATCACAAAAGTTATGAGAAGGATGAAGAAAGAAGCTTGAATCATAACCAAAAGACTCAAAGCACAGGTAAAATCCTTTTGCAGGGACTATCTGCTTAGGATACCACTGCTAGTGACATCACTCTGCGTGCTATTAGAATCTTCACTCTATCACAACTGCTTCAAAGAATTTCTCTCTGACTTTGCACCTTGGTGTCTCTCAGTTGGGATTCATATGCCCAAGCTCTGACTGCCAAAGAATAGGGAGAGGAAATACTTTCTCCAATTTGGCTTCTATAGTGGAATGAAAGGTGGCCCTTACAGAAAGGGTGCTCAGATACAGTCAACAGAAACAACAAATGTCAAATACATAAGCTAACTCTGGAATCTCTCTGCTATGTTTTGAATATTTGTGACACTTCCCCATCTTCAGTTTCACATATTGAAACCTAATTACCAGTGTGATAGTGTTAGAAAATGAAACATCCGGAGGTGGTTAGGTCATGAAGTGGAGCCCTTGTGAATGGAATTAGTGCCTTTATAAAAGAGGCTCCAGAGAGCTGCCTTGTCCTTTCTGCCATGTGAAAACACAACAAGAAGCTGCCATCTGGGAACAATAAAGAGCACTCACCAGACTCCAAATCTGTTGGCACCTTGGCATCAGACTTCCCAGCCCCCAGAACTGTGAGAAATAAGCTTCTATTATTTAGAAGCTACCTGGTTTATGGTATTTTGTTATAGCAGGTCAAATGGACTAAGACACCTTCCCACCTAGAAATCTTGATGGTGAACCTCAGAGGAAACTTATCCTACAATTCTGGACTATCACTGAGTTTGTACCAGGCCTCTTACATAGCTCCCTACCCCAGGGCCTCTTTTCTCCTCTCCCCATCCAAGATTGGGAAAGCTTGGAATCTTGATTTTGACAGAATTAAATCAGATTTTAGGTTATTTGGTTGGAGTTGCAGGTACTTTCATCAGGAAGCTAGTCCTAGTTTAACTAAACATATAAAAGATCAATTTGTAGTATCCTGGCAGGTCATTTTTTTTTCCACCTACTATTCCTTGTCCTTTATCCAGGAGAAAAACAGGTGTGGGGTGCAGAGAAACTGAGAGGGAAAAGAGAGATATTTTCTTCTCCTCTGTCCCAAAGTATTTCATACTTTTCCAATACTGTCAAAATAATTTAACCTTTTTAAAAATTTTTTTAATTCTTCTATTACATGTCTTTGATGGCTTTAAAAACCTTTTACAATCAAGCTGTAAATAAACATACATAATATAAAACAATTAACATTTATTAGTATAATTAAAATCCAAAATAAAAAGTCTTTCAATATCTAAATTTTGCTTACATTTTTAAACTGATCTTGATTGCAATTCTGTTGTGGATACAAGTAAACAATAAATTTTTGATGTTTGATGAAATTAGTTGAAAGGAAAGAGGAAGAGAAAATAAGTAAAATTATATATGTAAATAAATCAACTGAGAAGAAATTTGTTATTTAAAGGGATATTTTAGTGTGTCACATTTGATAGGTTTTGAAGGGAAGACGAGGGTTAAATAAAAATAGAGAGAGAGAGAGTGGTGGCTCAACAGCAAATTCAAGCATTTATGTCCAGCATGAACCTGCAGAGGTTGGGGACCAGCTTAATACGAGAGACCACCGCTGCTTACAGCCTAGGGTATTTATAATTATGGAGCGGGGAGAGGTCTGGGCAGTATGGCTTGCTGCCTGAAAGGATATTGATAAGATGTTCCTGTGATCAGATGGTTTAGCCCTTTTTTCAGTGGGATGTGAGAGAATGTTCCTTGTACCTTTGCCCAGCAAAATTTGATAGGGATGTTCCTTCAGTTGGGCCTTTGCTTGGTTCCTTCAGTTGGGCCTTATGATAAAGATGTTCCTGTGTGGCCAGGCGCGGTTGCTCACACCTGTAATCCTAGCACTTTGGGAGGCCGGGGGGGGGGGGGGGGGGGGGGCGGATCACGAGGTCAGGAGTTCGAGACCAGCCTGACCAACATGGTGAAACCCCATCTCTACTAAAAATACAAAAATTAGCTGGGCATGGTGGCACACGCCTGTAATTCCACCTACTCAGGAGGCTGAGGCAGGAGAATCTCTTGAACCCAGGAGGTGGAGGTGGCAGTGAGCCAAGAGCATGCCACTACACTCCAGTCTGGGTGACAGAGTGAGACTAGGACTCAAAAAAAAAAAAAAAAAAGAGAAAAAAAAAGATGTTCCTGTGCCTTGTGGTCAGGTGGTTAGGGAGGCTATTTCTCAGGCCCAAACACCTGTGGCATGTTCCACCTTGACCAAGGCCTGCAAAAATGGCAGGAGGTTTAAAACATGGTGCAATTTGGACTAACAACATTGACTGAAGGAAAACATGATAGGCCCTTTCCAAGTGCAAATTTTCTTATCCAGCAAAGAAAGATAATGCCCTTGAATGAAGGAATGGGACAGACACCATTAAGAGCACTTTCTATAGCAGGAAGGAATAGCTCTCAAGAATCACCAGGTCACATTTGTTACATGCAAATCCTGGGACCCGCTTCTCTAGGACTCCGAATTGTGGAGTTGCAGCCCAGAAGTCGGCCTGCAGCTCTTTCAGACACTCTGTGAGAAACTAGGCAACAGGGAGCAGACCAGCACAGCTCAGATTTGATTTGCAGTCACAGCCAGTAGCTACAAAAGGGCAGGGTTCTGTAATCTTGCTTCTTGAATTTTGTATTTCTAACTTATTTATTTGTTTGTTTGTTTACAGGAGAAAATGTTCCACTTCCTTCTACCCCCAAAGTTGGGAGAAGGTTTTAACAAAAGAAGAGCCTGGAGATCAGGATGCCCTGAAATCTTTTTTAAAATTTTTTTTCTATTTTTTTTTTAATTTTGTGGAGGAAAGTCTCCATAGTCGTAAATAATTAACCTAACTAGCATTTCGTATAGTGCCTTTCTTTTTTTTTTTTTTTTTTTTTTTTTTTTTTTCTGTGCACTGTAGACCCTTGGCTATTGGGTACTGCTGGAACTCTAAATTGCTTATGGGGGAGTTGAACAATTCCTACCTTAACCTTATGTTACTGTAGCATTTTGCACAATATATATATAATTTCTAGTGAAAGCTTTTCATAGAACTGAACACTCTACAGGTATTCCGCCTACATAGCCATTTAATTTCATACCCCTGATAGATTTCCCTATGATGTTGCTAGGAGACCAAGACACTTCCAAACAAAGGATACCAAATGTATCAACCATGTAGATAGCTGCTCCCCCGAATTCATTTGCTGTGGCAAATACGGCTTCCTTAAAATCTGCTGTTTATGAAAATACAGGTAACAATGGGGAAATTGCCCAGCATGCTGACTTAGGGGTGCAGTTCTCTTTTAAGTAAGATCACCAACTTTCTCTTTTCCCTATTTTATGACCATGGAATTGAAACAGGGCTATGGGATTTTAATTTTCCCATGGGGCAAAGACTTGTGTTCTGCTGTTGTTCTACTACATTTTAGAACTACAGAATAGAGAGAAAGAACCAAAGAATCAAAAATTTGAGAGTCAGAAATTGTTGAGAAATCAATTTCCCTCAACATTCCCAAAGATTCCCACAAATTTTCATTACTTCATACCTTTGGAGGTACATTATGTCAGGCATGGTATGCCAAGATTCTCTATTGATGTTATAATTTATATTCTAGGGTGGCAATCTAATTAGCAAAAATCATATTAGCAATTTTTATCTTATAGAAGTTTTGAGGAATAGGTCTTGCTTACCATCAAATGAAACTCTGGGGAAGGTCAGTGAAACACCAGTGCAGCAGCCCTCTTATAGTCAGGTACAAATAGAAGCTGCCTCCGTGATCGTTATCGATGGAATGTTTGTGACCTCCCTGCTTCCCAACCAAATTCATATGTTGAAGCCTTAACTCCAAATTTGATGGTATTTGGAGACAGGGCCTTTGGGAGGTGATTAGGATTAGATGGCGTCATTAAGGATGGGATCCCTGTGATAGGATTAGTGACATTATAAGAAGAGACTAGGCCGGGCGTGGTGGCTCACGCTTGTAATCCCAGCACTTTGGGAGGCCGAGGTGGGCGGATCACGAGGTCAGGAGATCGAGACCACGGTGAAACCCCGTCTCTACTAAAAATACAAAAAATTAGCCGGGCGTGGTGGCGGGCGCCTGTAGTCCCAGCTACTCGGAGAGGCTGAGTCAGGAGAATGGCGTGAACCCGGGAGGCGGAGCTTGCAGTGAGCCGAGATTGCGCCACCGCACTCCAGCCTGGGTGACAGAGCGAAACTCCGTGTCAAAAAAAAAAAAAAAAAAAGAGACTAGAGAGCTTATGCTTGTGCACTCTATCTCTCTCTGTCTGTCTGACTGTCTCTCTCCCTTCTGTATGAGGACACAGCAAAAAGACAGCTGTCTGCAAGTCATGAAGACAGCCATTACCAGGAACCAAATTGAATGGTACCTTGATCTTGTGCTTTCCAGTCTCCAGAGCTGTGAGAAATAAATGCCTGCTGTTCAAACTATCCAGCCTATGGTATTTTGTTACGGCAGTCTGAGCTGACCAAGATAACCAGAAACCTAGAAAAAAAACTGAGAGACTGGACAATACATGCTCCAGAAAAAAAAGTACTTGATCCAGAAAAAAGTAAGTAACTGCTGGTACCCTAATCTGACAAAATATCTTCAGAAACTGCCTTTTTTAGTCTAAGCCCTCCATTGCTAATTATCCCCAATCTCTGCTCCCTCTTGACACTCATCTTTTGAGTGTGTTCCCGTTCTACTTGAACAGTCCCCTTTGGCCGGAGCACTTTACACTTGTTGAACTTCCAGTGGACCTTTCAGATGTCAGCTCACTTGCTCCTTAGCTGGGGACATACTTGTTAAATAAATGACTTAGACAGCTTAGTACTTTCTTCTCTGGCACTCTGTCTCTCTGGTTCTGTCTTATTCTTGACCTGCCCCTCTCTACTTTCTGTCCCTCATTCTAGGTAACTTCCAGATTTTAGTTTTGTTTCCTTTTTTTTCCTCCCATGTTCCTCAACCCTGAAGTGATGACCTACTTTCAAAGTTCAGCGAATCCTAATGACTTCCAAACCCAAATATTCAGTCCCTCATTCTAGCTCTAGTCCTCTGTTTTATGCCCTGCTTAAGATATAGTCACATGAAAGTTCAGCTGTCATTTCAAATTCTACTTGGGTAAAATAGATAAAACAACAATGGCTTTTGGGATCATAAACATTTAGTGCTACGTGACCTTGGGAAAATCATTTAACCTCTTTGGCCTCTAATTTATTAGTTATAAAATTTAAATATTGATACTTGATTAATACTTGTCTTTCAATATTAAGGAATTGTGAATATATATATATATATATATAATGTGTGTGTACATTGCTTAGTAGTCAGTGTCTGAGACAGCAGCAAATAATAAGCTATTATTACTTTACATATTTATTAGAATAAATTATCTCCCCAAACTTGTCCATTTTTCCATTTTATTTTTAAAACAATAAACCCCCATTTAAGAAATCACTTAGGCTCAGTATTTTAGAGTCATTTTTCTATTACACAAATAAGTCAAATTGGAAATCAAATCCTGTTACTTCTTCCTTCAAATTGTGTCTCTAGTTCAACATGTTGAATTCAAAATGTTGCTCTCTTTTTTAACACCATGATGCAGATCCACACTCTTGGTCCTGGGCCATATAACTAGTCTTTAATCAATTGTTCTGCTCCAAGTCCCTTACACTGTGCCTGTTACTCATTCAATCGTCCCAGTGTGTGTGACTTTACCAAAGCAATCCTCCTGGAAATGCCTAGTATGACTTCTGGCAGAATCAAGTTCAGGTGTCTCCTTCCACTTTCAGTTCCTCTCTCTTACCCATCTAACCTGTCCTGCTTGTGGATCACATGGACCCAATGAACCAATCAGTTCTTTCTTTTTCTGGCCTCTAACATTTTGTGCTACATGACATTCCCCAGTTGTTTGCTGTTTATCATGCTGTTCCGTTCTGCCTAGAAGAGCTTCATGGCTCTGCTCTGTCAATTCTTTTTCTCAAAGCTCACATCCAAGTACTTATTCAAATTTCTGTAAATTTCTCCATCTAAAACTCCATGATGATCTAACAATTAAATATTTGGCATGTTACTTTAACCCTGGTTGTTTTCAGTATGACTTTATTCTATGTTCTTCGAATATAGGAGACTTATCTTCTGATTTTTCTTTCCCTTTGCTGGACCCTAAACAATTCTGAGTTTATATACAGAATTTTTAATTTGTACTGTTTACTGTTACCAGAAACAGAGAGCTACTAGGTTGAATCATTTGAAATTATCAATATTTGACAAGTTTTGACCTGTAACACTAACAATTTCATATGATTCAGCCTGATGGCTTGATGTCCTGACCTCAAATGACTTGCTAAAATATCAAATGGACTCTTTCTCATGTTAGAAAATTAATATTTGAATTTCAGAAACCAAGAATGGGTTACTCTCCTCATATCTCACTTCATATGGTCTAAAAAAGACATTTTTCATTGTTCTTTTAAATGTCAGTTCAAACTTGTTTTCTAAATAAGTTGGTAGAAGAAATATTGAAGGTGATTCATATACTTTAGATCCATACCTATTTTATAAAGAGGGATTTCTATTATATACAATGGAGTTATTAACATGTACAATAGAATCAGACAAACCAGGCCTCAGCTCTGCACTACCTTGGGTAACCTCAAGCAGCTTATGTAAACTTTCTGTTTGTTTGGTTCTTCATCTGTAAAAAGAGGTTGCAATTTTGTTAAAAATACCTGCTTCTCAGAGTCGAGGTGAGGATTAATCTAAACAAAGCCCTTGGTACAGAGATGGCACATAATAAGCAATCTGTGAATGTCAGTTGCTTTTATTACTTTTATTGATAATTTTAATAAAAGAGTACTTGATCTCTTACAGAGGTAACCTGATGCCACTAAACATAGCATCTTTTTGTTTATGTTATGGAGTAACAAGTCATCTTTTCATGAAAAATATTTTTTTTCGGTGAGATTTGAGGCTTCTCAAAACCAGAAAAGAAAATAAATAAATGACCTCATCCTATAGAGTAAATCATTATAATTTCACATCGTGTCTCTCACTTCTCCTGGGTAGATATGAGTTCAAAGAAGCAAAGTTAATTGAGACCTCTGCCACTCACTTGTTTTTAGAAATATCCTGAGCTTTTTACAATAGATCATTTCTCCTTCCCATCTCTTCCATCTCTCACAAAAAAGACTCAGAAAACAAATTATCCCAGCAAAATCCAGTTCTTCTTAGACTACAAAATACTAGTAAATTGAAACCATAATACTGAGCATCAGTGTTTGTCATCATGATGTAAGAATTTGTCTGTTGGAAAACATTTAACCAAGTGTTTGAAAATACACTTAAATTGCCCAATATTTTTATAATAACTCTGTATTCAGATAAGGTTTATTTATATACCACCCAATGTATTTATAGATTTAACAAGTTACTGTGCCTAAGCCATTTGTTAGATACCCAATTAGGCTGACATTACCTCTGTTGATAAATCTATTTATTAATTCAACAAATATTTATGAAAGGATTATTATAGGCTAAGCACATGGTAATCTGTAGCTTATCCAAATTAGGGCTGCCTCTCATCTCTGGGTAGGACTACTTCTATTCTTTTTTTTTTATTTTAATGCATCAAAATCCCCCCAAAATTTAAGGGCAGACACTGGGCCAAAAGTTTTTTTTAATGATTTTTTCATTTCCTATATAAAATTGTGCCAGTGTACCCATTATTTGTGTGTTTCTCTTCCTTAAAGGTGATGTGCTGTAATTTAGGGCATCACGGTCCTAAATTACACGGTCCCCAGAGCTGGGTTCCCTACCTTGTCTATGGGGTTGGAGACAATGGGGTTGCCCCTTACATCGTCAAAACTTTGTCAGCCCAACTGGGCAATTGTTCCTAGAGAGTGTTCTGACCCCTTTTATTATATCTTCCTGGCAGATATTAATGTTTCTTGGTGATCCTCAGTCACAACATTCTTACCTTACCTGGCTTTGATTTTTCTTTACTAAAGAATCAAAATTTCTTAACAAAGAGGTGTAAAACAGATTTAATATATATTGCATTGTCTTTTCCTTTGTTAGAGCTTTTCATCCCACCTTTTGGAAGGGGCCTAGAATAATAGTTAGTAGTCCTTTAATTCCATCTCTTCCTGAGACAAGGAAGAATTGTTACCTGGCAATGCCAGGGTTTTTAGGCTCCATAAATGGCAGTTTCTAAAGGGTCTTTCACAGTGCATAGTTACATGTATTGGATGAAAAAATAAAAATCTGAGTCAGGTGGCTCTGGTAAATGCAGCAGATAAGACAAATATGTGATCTCTGCCTTTAAGGAGTTTAGAGTCTGAGAAAAAGAGGTTTCGAACAAGTGCACAGAAAGAAGGGAAAAACATTTTTGGCAGAGGGGACAGTGTTCAACAGAACCTGAGGCTCAAACGAGCATGGTGGTTTTAAGGAATTAAAATAGAGTCCCTATGGCTAAAATGTGAAGTGACAAAGGAAAGAGGCCCTAATCCTGCAGGCTTGTGAGTTTTTTATTGAACTTTACCCTAAAGGCTAATGCAGTCAGGGAAGGTTTTAAACAGAATAGTGAGATGTCAGACTTGAGTTTTTCAAGATTAGCCTGGCTGCAGTGTAGAAGGATGGGGGGAGGGCAGAACGGATATGAGGGAGTCTGTTTATATGTTTACTGAATTGATCTTTTGTTTGGCTGATATTTTGTTTGAGATTTTTGTTCGATTTTTAAAAAATCAATTCTCAAGACTTTTTCTTTAATTATTCATCTCTATTCATCTAATACCCCTTTCCAAAAGAGTGTCTATCCTGTTCTCCAATCCTACTTCTCTTTCAAAGACCTTGCGGAAGAGCCCTCCCTTCAGAAAACCTTTCTTGATCTTACCATTCATATACAATCTTGTGCTGTTTGCTATTTTGTATTATTGTAACACTTCATTGGTGTAGCATTTAAAGCATTTATTTTAGATCATAGGTATAAAATGATGTTGTGAAGTGTTCATTGAAGCCAGACAGAATTAGGTTTTACTTTCTAACTATATGATTTATGGCATGACACTTACATGGAATTTCAGCTTATTTATAACAGAAAAAAATACCTCTTTCTCATGATTACAATAATTAAATGAGAATGTATGTAAAGAACCTAGCTTTTGAAATATATATGTGTGTACATTGTGTACACCACTATATTTCAAAAACTACACATATATAGTTTGAAATATATATATGTATATACTATATATATACACAATAGCATATATACTATATATACATATATTTGTAATATATGTATATACTATATATACATATATTTGTAATATAGGTATATACTATATATACATATATATAGTGTATACATAGTTTTTGAAATATAGTGGTTTTCTTACAAGGTTTTTCATTTCTTCTTCTTCCTTGCCTTTTTTAATTAATTGAGGAAGGAGATATCTTTTTCAGTTGTGCATCAATTTCAGCATGTTGCCTGCAATAACAAATAAATAATTGATGAACTAAATGGACGTTACGTCATATAAACTCTTAATAAGGTAAGTTTCTTCATCCAGTAGAATGGTGCCATAACATGGAGTTAGTAGTAGTCTTTTATCCCATTGTATCAGATATGGCTTTGCCGACATGAATTACTCTTAAAATTTATATTTAGTGAATCTAGGAGAGCACTAAAAATTATGACCTTGAAATGTTGTCTCTGCCCTGATTTTGTATTCTTCAGTGATTCATTGTTCTAGAGGCTGGTCAGTTTTTTGCTTTCTGTTTTTCTTATATCTACTCTCTATAGATTTCAAGCATTAATTTATATTTTGCAGGTTCCTCATGCTTTCTGAGAGGTTTCAGGTGCACCGTTGAGGTGAGCTTCAAAGTACAAGCCTTTGTCTGTGCCACCCCAGCTATGCTTACTATTTTCTCCTTTTGAACCCCTGAATAATGGATATAATTGAATTATAATGCATGATGAAAAATCCTGTGATAAAAAATGATAATGTAACTTTTTATTTTTCCTGTGTGAAAGTGAATTTAGGCAGCTTCCAAATGTGAACTGAGTAAAAAATTACATGTAACTTTACAATAACTAAATTGTAACATTTAAGTTACATTTAACTTAAATGTAATTTAAACATTTGAAGTAAAACATTTAAATAATATCTATACCACAGATTGAAGAGCATAGGTTTTTTCCCTTGTAATAAATAGCAATGAAAATATGGCCATCTTTAGTAATCAGGATAAATAATATCTCTTATCTGTGAACTGGCTTCAAGTACTGGTATTACACAATGATAAAATATTAGTGTTATAAAGCTTAAAACTGACACAACCTCCTTCAATGCCTAAAGGATGGTTTGCAACTTTTATGGCATCCAGAAAAAACCTTAAGTCTTCTGAGAAAACTTGCTATCATTTAATTGGGTATATAAATGAATAGAAAAAATAATAAAAATTTTAAAACAAGGTTTATCTAGTTTACTGTAAAAGATCTTTAAAATTTTAGATACAGAAATATATCTAACAATATGAATATTAACATCAATTTCTGATAATGTGTACTAATTAATATTAGTATACATTTATTGGTTTAAACTTTTAAAATATCAGTATACATTTATTGGTTTAAACCAACAAATGGTTTAAACTTTTAAAATATTAGTGTACATTTATTGGGTTAAACCAATAAATGGTTTTTAAAATATTAGTATACATTTATTGGTTTAAACCAAGTGTTAAACTTACTGGTTTAACACTTAGTAGAGAATTTCTTTCAAATTCTGGTGGAGACATTACTTCTTCTGAGCTAATAACTTATGTAAGAAAATAGAAACTTGAAAAATTGGTGTATTTGTTAAAGTCCACGCAAGCCATCATTCTTGATGGAAATCATCAAAGCATGTATGAGTTTTAAGTTATATCTAGGGTTAATGTTGCTTAAATAAGGTCCTCCATCTACAAAGATGACCAGGAGCTTTCCTGATAATAGATATGCAGTGAGATTATTTACTCCCCAATTTTTCATCCTTAGAAAAAAAATGAAACTGAAGATATCCTACCAATACATATATTTTTCCATATACCAAATGGAAGACAAAAGTGCTGAAAGGGCAAATTTTTTTCTAAAGTTTGAACATATCATGAATTCATAAATAATTCATTAATTAATATGCCCAGAAACTAGTTCACGTTATGTAACACAAGTCAAATTGCAATGGCTCAGTATTAGACACATATCCAAATTCTTTCTGGGTTGTCAACATTAAGTATTTTGACCAATGATACGAGAACAATAATTTAAAAAAAAATTGGCAAGCTTATCTCATGAAAGACAGAATGAGAATTTGAAAAACAGAATCCAAAGAGAAATATTGTTAAATTGAACAACACAAAAGTTAAGAACTTCTGTTAATCAACAGACACCGGTAAGAGAATGAAAAGGAAAGCCACAGAGTGGGAGAAATACAGAGGACAATAGAAAAATGAGCAAATATTTGAATAGGGCCTTCACCAGAGAGAACATCCCAATGACTAGTAAACAAATAAGGAGGTGATCAAACTGATTATTCATCAGGAAAATGCAAATGAAGATCACAGTGTGATACCACAACATCTTGAGCAGAATGGCTAAAATGAAGTAGGCTGAGAATACCCAGTGTTGGCAAGGGTGTAGGGTGACTACACAATGCTGGTAAGAAAGGAAATATTGGTACAACTTCTTTGGAAAATGTTTTGACATTTACTAAAGCTAAATTCATATACAGCTATGATCCAGAAATTTTACTTCCATGAATATACCCAACAGAGTGCACCCATATGCTCATCAAATCACAACTATATGAATGTTCCATTCTTAATAGCCCTAATTGAAACAAACCAAATATCCATTAAGAATAGAATGGATAAATAGTGATACATATACCACAGAATATTATACAACGAGAATGAACTAAAACAGTATACTGTTCAATGAATGGATCTCACAAAATTTTGAGTGAAAAAATTCAGATGCAAGAGAACACATATTTTTATTTCATTTACACATGGAGGAAGCGAATCTTTTGTGTTAATAGTCAAGATGGTAGTTATGTATGAGGAACCGATGTCTGGGAATGGCAAAGAAGGGGCGTTTTGAAGTGTTGGTAATTACCTGTTTTTTAATCTTAGTGTCAGTAGCTTACTGTGTTCGATTTTTGTAAAGTTTTCACATTGTACATTTATGATGTGTGCACATTTTTGTTTGCATGTTATACTTCAATAAAAAGTATATGTAAAATAAAATTGCTGACAAGGCTTAACAAGCCACTGTGGGAGACTTACCTTCCAGTGCTAGTGTAGCAAGTCATCTCTAGAGCTTAGTTGACATAACCCTTGGTACTAATGTGTGAACAAAGGAAGAAACAAAACAGAGTTATATGAGGGTCCACTGTTTTTAAGCAGACATTTTTTAAAATGTTGGGTGGATGAAAACAAATAAAAATGTTTCCATGCTAATTCTATGCAGATTTTAAGCTATACTAAGAAGCAGTAACAGTTTAAAAAAATATTTGAGTGGGAAAACAAATGTCCTCCTGTTTAGAGTTCTAAGACCAATCAAAACAATTTGGTGTTTGGAACAGAATGTCAGAACATGTTGTAGTCTTTGAATAAATAATTGTTGAATGAAGTATTACTAATGGCCTGATCTGACTTCTGTCTCCTTTCTTCCACGTATCCTATTTTACTGCACTCTTTGTTGCTTTCAGTGACCTCTCCCCATCTACTTCTATCAGTCTTTTGCCTCCTTCTCGCTATTCAGAAATCTGCAGATTTATCATTCATACTTCCTACCTCCCACCCTATACATATCTGAAAGCTTCAAGAAATAGATTTGGAATCATTACAAAATAATGGGGAGCCACTGTCTAGAATTGATTTGAGAATGTGCCTCTTTAAATATAGTAGTCAGAACTGGATATAATACTGATAGTTAGGATGTCATGTGAGTAGCACTAGTCTAGAATTAATCCTCCACCTCTCTTACATGAGACAAGCTACTATTTTAAAATAGAAATTATGAATTTAAGATCTTCATCATCTAATTCAGTTTCCATCCACCAGTGCCTACCTGGATATATTCAGCAGCAGAGAATCTAACTGCTTCATGAGATGGTTCCTTCTATTGTGGGTAAGCACTAGTTGCGGACCCCTTTCAGCCTTCAGAGGTAATGGAAACAGTATTTTTACATAAGAATCCTTTGGATATCTTAAGGGACCTATATTCTCTTTCCAAAGCTTTGTCTTCTTTAGTTTTTTTAACCATTCAGTTTATGACATGATTCCAAACAATTGCGTCTTCTCTTATAGACCAAATCTAGGTCAGTGTTTGCCTTAAAATATCATGCACGAAATTAAATATAATACCCATATGTGGTCTATTCTATACCAAATACAGTGGCTGATTCTGTTTCATGAACTGGATTCTAAACTTTTTCTAAATTGTAGCTCAAGTTGTCATTAGCTCAGCACTGTGCTTTGCTGTTAGAACTGACTCTAGTGACTGACTGTGGCAGTTGTTTTTCTCATATATTCCACCTTTAAACCACTCCTTCTGTATCTTCTTCACTGGGAAAGTCTCTTTTGTTTTGTGGAATAGCCTAAAAGTGCTCTTCATCTACCGTTCTTGCCTCTTTTTTTCTTCTGTTCTTTAAGAACTTTATGAAGTAATTGACCTTACTCCTGGGATTCTCCCATCCTGCTTTTCTCTCACTCTCCCTGTAGTGTGGTTCTGTATGTTAAAGTATTAGCAACAGTTCAAAAGGACAAACTAAAGCATCTATTATTTTAGCCCAAAGCCATCTTTCTCAGCATCAGCATCACAGTCAGCACCCACTCCTTGTTGCTGTAAACATGTAGAATGGCAGCCTCCTAAGCCATTTTCCAATGATCATATTGGCAGTTTGGCCTTTTCCCCCACTTTTCAATGCTGTGTTTGAACTAGAACCTAAACTTCTATTTGGACAAATCAAGCAGAATTAAACAGTCACTTTGTGAAGAAAACTGGTGTCAATGCTTTTAAGAAATAATTAAGTCATAGAATCATGAATATTAGGAGAAAATATTGTCCAGTGTAACATTTTAATCAGAGTAGAATTTCCTCTTAACACATCCCTGCTATATAAGCTTCCAGCTGCTGCTTAAAGAAGAGCAATGTTAGGGATCTCACTGTTTAGGGTGGCTCATTTAATGTTCAAGCGTTTCATCCTATGAGAATCTTCTTCAGTATTAAGTAAATTGACTGCCTTTCCTGTAGCTTTCTACTTAACTTTCTAGTTATGCCTTCTGGTCCAAAAATGAATAAATCTCTTTCATAAGGACACCCCTAAAAATGCTTTAAAATTATTTATGATTTTACCATGAGTTTGTTTTTGGAGAAGCCATTTGGTAATATAATATAAAAATAATAATATTAGCTAGTATTAAATACCTTCCTAATTTTATTATGTGCAATTTCCTTAACTATCACAGAACACCTATGAATATTTATGAAGAGCATCATTTTACAGAGGAATATCCAAGTAATGGTGACAGGAATTAAAGAGCTTACAAGGGTCAAGCACTAATCAGTGATGGAACTTGGTTTTAAACTCCATTATTTCCTGCAGCAGAGTCTACATCCTCAAATGCTTCACCATGCCATCTACAGTCTGATGCACTTTCCAGATTTCTCACGAACCCATTTGATCTCATTTAAATGACTTTGATTTGAGAGCGTGCATCTTTAAATATAGTGCTCAGAACTGGATGCAATGCTCATAATATTATGTGACCAGCACTAAGTAGATACAAGTTTATTCCTTTGAACTTGTCCTGGAGTTTGACAAGGATATTGTGGATATTAAAGATATTTATTTCACAACCTTTACTGAATCAATGTTTACTAGGCCTACATTATCTATTTAATTTATCAGTTCCCAAATTATATTAATTTGGATTAATGGAAGTGACAATATAAACTATTTAATTTAGAAAGTAAATTGTGGAAAAGATTTTGAATAAATTCATTTCTCATTATTTTCCAGTCTTCCTATTGCTAACAACTGCTGCAGATTAAAAGTCCTTTTAGACTTCCTCTAATAAATATATTGAAATAATTTTGCAATATATGAAACTTGTAAATTAATTGTATTTCATTTTATAATTTGTTAAAAGTAACTTTACAGTCTTATTTGCATTATTAATTTGCTTTCGAATTCTATCTTCATATAGGGTATGTCGTAAAAAGAAAACTATTGAAGGTGGAGCCAAGATGGCCGAATAGGAACAGCTCTGATCTACAGCTCCCAGCCTGAGCGACACAGAAGACGGCTGATTTCTGCATTTCTGTTTGAGGTACTGGTTTCATCTCACCAGGGAGTGTCAAGCAGTGGGTGCAGGACAGTCAGTGAAGCGCACCGTGCGCGAGCTGAAGCAGGGCGAGGCATTGCCTCACTGGGGAAGCACAAGGGGTCAGGGAGTTCCCTTTCCTAGTCAAAGAAAGGGGTAACAGACGGCACCTGGAAAATCGGGTCAGTCCCACCCTAATACTGTGCTTTTCCAACGGGCCTGGAAAACGGCACACTAGGAGATTGTGTCCCACACCTGGCTCAGAGGGTCCTACGCCCACGGAGTCTCCCTGATTGCTAGCACAGCAGTCTGAAATCAAACTGCAAGGTGGCAGAGAGGCTGGGGGAGGGGCGCCCACCATTGCCCAGGCTTACTTAGGTAAACAAAGCAGCCAGGAAGCTCAAACTGGCTGGAGCCCACCACAGCTCAAGGAGGCCTGCCTGCCTCTGTAGGCTCCACCTCTGGGGTCAGCGCACAGACAAACAAAAATTCAGCAGGAACCTCTGCAGACTTAAATGTCCCTGTCTGACTGACAGCTTTGAAGAGAGCAGTGGTTCTCCCAGCATGCAGCTGGAGATCTGAGAACGGACAGACTGCCTCCTAAAGTGGGTCCCTCACCCCCAAGCAGCCTAACTGGGAGGCACCCCCCAGTAGGGACAGGTTGATACCTCACTCGGCCAGGTACTCCTCTGAGACAAAACTTCAGAGGAACTATCAGACAGCTGAATTTGTGGTCTCACGAAAATCCGCTGTTCTGCAGCCACCGCTGCTGACACCCAGCCAAACAGGGTCTGGAGTGGACCTCTAGTAAACTCCAACAGACCTGCAGCTGAGGGTACTGTCTGGTAGAAGGAAAACTAACAAACAGAAAGGACATCCACACCAAAAACCCATCTGTACATCACCATCATCAAAGACCAAAAGTAGATAAAACCACAAAGATGGGGAAAAAACAGAGCAGAAAGACTGGAAACTCTAAAAAGCAGAGCACCTCTCTTCCTCCAAAGGAGCGCAGTTCCTCACCAGCAATGGAACAAAGCTGGATGGAGGATGACTTTGATGAGTTGAGAGAAGAAGGCTTCACACGATCAAACTACTCCGAACTACGGGAGGAAATTCAAAACAATAGCAAAGAAGTTAAAAACTTTGAAAAAAAATTAGAAGAATGGATAACTAGAATAACCAATGGAGAGAAGGGCTTAAAGGAGCTGATGGAGCTGAAAGCCAAGTATCAAGAACTACGTGAAGATTGCAGAAGCCTCGGTAGCAGATGCGATCAACTGGAAGAAAGGGTATCGCTGATGGAAGATGAAATGAATGAAATGAAGCGAGAAGGGAACTTTAGAGAAAAAAGAATAAAAGAAATGAACAGAGCCTCCAAGAAATTTGGGACTATGTGAAAAGACCAAACCTATGTCTGATTGGTGTACCTGAAAATGATGGGGAGAATGGAACCAAGTTGGAAAACACTCTGCAAGATATTATCCAGGAGAACTTCCCCAATCTAGCAAGGCAGGCCAACATTCAGATTCAGGAAATACAGAGAATGCCACAAAGATACTCCTCGAGAAGAGCAACTCCAAGACACATAATTGTCAGATTCACCAAAGTTGAAATGAAGGAAAAAATGTTAAGGGCAGCCAGAGAGAAAGGTCGGGTTACCCACAAAGGGAAGCCCATCAGACTAACAGCTGATCTCT
>NW_026652277.1:32014810-32230639 GCF_009828535.3 Hylobates moloch
CAAACACCTCTATGCAAATAAACTAGAAAATCTAGAAGAAATGGATAAATTCCTTGACACATACACCCTCCCAAGACTAAACCAGGAAGAAGTTGAATCTCTGAATAGACCAATAACAGGTTCTGAAATTGTGGCAATAATCAATAGCTTACCAACCAAAAAGAGTCCAGGACCTGATGGTTTCACAGCCGAATTCTACCAGAGGCACAAGGAGGAACTGGTACCATTCCTTCTGAAACTATTCCAATCAATAGAAAAAGAGGGAATCCTCCCTAACACATTTTATGAAGCCAGCATCGTCCTGATACCAAAGCCTGGCAGAGACATAACCTAAAAAGGGAATTTCAGACCAATATCCTTGATGAACATTGATGCAAAAATCCTCAATAAAATACTGGCAAACCGAATCCAGCAGCACATCAAAAAGCTTATACACCATGATCAAGTGGGCTTCATCCCTGGGATGCAAGGCTGGTTCAACATATGCAAATCAATAAATGTAATCCAGCATATAAACAGAACCAAAGACAAAAACCACATGATTATCTCAATAGATGCAGAAAAGGCCTTTGACAAAATTCAACAACCCTTCATGCTAAAAACTCTCAATAAATTAGGTATTGATGAGACATATCTCAAAATAATAAGAGCTATCTATGACAAACCCACAGCCAATATCATACTGAATGGTCAAAAACTGGAAGCATTCCCTTTGAAAATGAGCACAAGACAGGGATGCCCTCTCTCACCACTCCTATTCAACATAGTGCTGGAAGTTCTGGCCAGAGCAATCAGGCAGGAGAAGGAAATAAAGGGTATTCAATTAGGAAAAGAGGAAGTCAAATTGTCCCTGTTTGCAGATGACATGATTGTATATCTAGAAAACCCCATCGTCTCAGCCCAAAATCTCCTTAAGCTGATTAGCAACTTCAGCAAAGTCTCAGGATACAAAATCAATGTACAAAAATCACAAGCATTCTTTTACACCAATCACAGACAAACAGAGAGCCAAATAATGAGTGAACTCCCATTCACAATTGCTTCAAAGAGAATAAAATACCTAGGAATCCAACTTACAAGGGATGTGAAGGACCTCTTCAAGGAGAACTAGAAACTACTGCTCAATGAAATAAAAGAGGATACAAACAAATGGAAGAACATTCCATGCTCATGGGTTGGAAGAATCAATATCGTGAAAATGGCCATACTGCCCAAGGTCATTTATAGATTCAATGCCATCCCCATCAAGCTACCAATGACTTTCTTCACAGAATTGGAAAAAACCACTTTAAAGTTCATATGGAACCAAAAAAGAGCCCACATTGCCAAGTCAATCCTAAGCCAAAAGAACAAAGCTGGAGGCATCATGCTACCTGACTTCAAACTATACTACAAGGCTACAGTAACCAAAACAGCATGGTACTGGTACCACAACAGAGACGTAGATCAATGGAACAGAACAGAGTCCTCAGAAATGATGCTGCATATCTACAACTATCTGATCTTTGACAAATCTGACAAAAACAAGAAATGGGGAAAGGATTCCCTATTTAATAAATGGTGCTGGGAAAACTGGCTAGCCATATGTAGAAAGCTAAAACTGGATCCCTTCCTTACACCTTATACAAAAATTAATTCAAGATGGATTAAAGACTTAAATGTTAGACCTAAAACCATTAAAATCCTACAAGAAAACCCAGGCAATAGCATTCAGGACATAGGCGTGGGCAAGGACTTCATGTCTAAAACACCAAAAGCAATGGCAACAAAAGCCAAAATTGACAAATGGGATCTAATTAAACTAAAAAGCTTCTGCACAGCAAAAGCAACTACCATCAGAGTGAATAGGCAACCTACAGAATGGGAGAAAATTTTTGCAACCTACTCATCTGACAAAGGGCTAATATCCAGAATCTACAATGAACTCAAACAAATTTACAAGAAAAAAACAAACAACCCCATCAAAAAGTGGGCAAAGGACATGAACAGACACTTCTCAAAAGAAGACATTTATGCAGCCAAAAAACACATGAAGAAATGCTCATCGTCACTGGCCATCAGAGAAATGCAAATCAAAACCACAGTGAGATACCATCTCACACCAGTTAGAATGGCCATCATCAAAAAGTCAGGAAACAACAGGTGCTGGAGAGGATGTGGAGAAATAGGAACACTTTTACACTGTTGGTGGGACTGTAAACTAGTTCAACCATTGTGGAAGTCAGTGTGGCAATTCCTCAGGGATCTAGAACTAGAAATACCATTTGATCCAGCCATCCCATTACTGGGTATATACCCAAAGGACTGTAAATCATGCTGCTATAAAGACACATGCACACGTATGTTTATTGCGGCACTGTTCACAATAGCAAAGACTTGGAACCAACCCAAATGTCCAACAATGATAGACTGGATTAAGAAAATGTGGCACATATATACCATGGAATACTATGCAGCCATAAAAAATGATGAGTTCATGTCCTTTGTAGGGACATGGATGAAACTGGAAAACATCATTCGCAGTAAACTATGGCTAGGACAAAAAACCAAACACTGCATGTTCTCACTCATAGGTGGGAATTGAACAATGAGAACTCATGGACACAGGAAGGGGAACATCACACTCCGGGGACTGTTGTGGGGTGGGGGAGGGGGGAGGGACAGCATTATGATATATACCTAATGCTAAATGACGAGTTAATGGGTGCAGCAAACCAACATGGCACATGGATACATATGTAACAAACCTGCACATTGTGCACATGTACCCTAAAACCTAAAGTATAATAATAATAATAATAAAAGAAAACTATTGATCAAAGTTTGCAAAATTTTGTGAGGATTAATGAAGCTGGTTAGGATGGAAGGACACAGAACTAATAGAAAGTCACTAGAGAAGTATTCGTAATGCCTGTCTTGCTATTTGACTTACTCTTTCTAGAGAAAGTTTCTTGTTTTGTGTGATCTATGTATGTAGATATGCACACACAAATGTATACATAAACATACATATATGCATTGCTGATTTATGCTCTGTGAGTATCTTCATAGCAGTGGAGCTTCATGGTAGCATATTGTAGTCATATCATAATATAGTCCCAGGAGAACTTGAATTCACTTAAATCAGAGTTATGCACTGATGATCCCTGAGGAGGACGTGACCTCTAGATTAGACAATCAAAGCTTTGTTATTTTTATCAGATCTGCCAAGAAAATCAATTGCTTCCTTCAAAACAAATTAAACAACAAACCTTTCCCAAGGACGTTACACACAGTTGTTTATGGGTTTTGAGGCTGTTTTTATGTTCCATCATATCCACTTTCTTAAGAATGTATCGTAATAAATGAGTCCAAAAAATAAGATGTAATTTTATTGGACAGGTAGAAATTTAATATATAGCCAATAATTGATTAGGCATTTGTAATTATGGGTAAGAAATTCAACAGGACCATGTTTAATATTCTCCTTAATTTATTATTCCAAACCAGAAAATGTTACATCACTTGTACTATGGGCATTCATTCTATTAAAGAATTTTAGAGATCTACATAGTCTAAAAGTATTTTTCCTAACAGCAAGTATTCTTTCCTTCGAATCCATAGTTTTATTGACATAATTATATATGTATATACTTACTCACTCTGAAATAATGCAATATCCCCTTTATAGCTCATCTGTAAGTTTATTTCATGTTGTTGGCCAAAACTCCATACATAAAAGGAACTGACCCATGATTAAGAATTTTATTTAATAAAAAAGAAAGTAAAAACAACACAAATAATTATATTATCATAATTATATTATTAATATGTGCATACAAACATATCATTATAATTATAATATTGATAAACCATATGTTATTAATGGAAATTATATCTACATAAAATATGCTCTAAAGTGGGGTGTCTTAACTTCAAGCTGAGGGTTTGGAAACTGCAGCATATATGTTATATGTGGGAGAATGAAAAAAAAAAAAAAACCAGTCACATTATTTTGCCTAAAGAGATTCTTCACATCATTCTAGAAATCCCATACTGTATCTGGATGCTTTTTGTGGCAACATAATAAGCAAAATAACCTTGCTCCAAAACCTAAACCATTTCCTTTACATATCCATAAGTACTAAACAGAAAAATCTGTAATGCTACCGCTGTTAGAGAATAGAGCAATGTGTATGTTCTGGTTGTGATATATTAAGGGACACAGACAACATGCAGCAAAACCATTTAAATGGAACAATAGAAAAGTGTGTATAAATCCATCTACACACACAAACACACATGTTTAGTCATATTTATGTTATTATATAAGTCCATTGTGTGCTGGTTAAGAACATACACTTTAGCACTAGAATGAGCTGGATAGAAATCTTTACTTAGGTTCTTAACTTCAAATTCTTTGTTCCTCATTTATAAAACTGGGGAAAGACTTCTTTATACTTGTAAAACACTTAAAAACATGTTTGCACATAGTTAAAACGTATAATGTTAGTTATATTATTAGAAACTCTGATATTAAATGTGTTAATGCATCTGACATGATTCACACAATGTTTGACCCACAGTTGATGTTTTTTTGTTACCTTTACATCACTTGTGCCTGACATTGTCAGTGTGGAGTGTGGCTTTATTTTGCACTAGCTTCAACATTCAGAGACACTGGACACTGCTTGAAAATGAAGATTCTCACGCTTATGATGTGATCTTGAACATAACACTGATCATGATGATAAATATCTGTGTTTTGCTGTCTCAGAATATTCTAAAGTATGCACTGTCATATTTGACTTTAAAATATCCTCTGAGAAACCAGAAAAATTGTGTAAAATATGTATTAGGTTAACACATGTTTGTGGAATACCTGTTGAGTAAAAGCATCCCAAGGTACAGTACTTCCTCTGAAGGGATTTAAAATCAGGATGGAGGTGCAAGTATGAATACATAAACATAATGAAGTATTATTGAAATCTCAGACTTGACATGAGATATTGATGAAAAATCAATTATATCACTGGGGGCACATAAAGATGTATTCTTTGGTGTTAAGTCCTAACTTCTCTTGCTAGCAAGCAAAGTTAATTTTTGTAGAAGTACTTGAACAGAAAGTTCTGTGATTCTGACTTCTGGGAAACTGTAGGTCTTGTATTTCTTTATCATTGTTATTTTATTTCTACTCCTTCTTTTGAATAGTGAGTTGGTTGGGAGGAGGGGATTGCATTAGCTCCACACTGAGTATAAATGCAATATTTCCACTGGATTTCCAGAGCTCAGTCTGGCTTGTCCTATATCTTAAGGCTTATCAAGAAAGTCTTTGTTAACTGCCAGATGGTATGTTGACCTAAGGAAATAAGCCTTTAGCCACTGGAAATCCATTGTGCCAAGTACAACATTCCTAAATGAATATGGAACCAGAGATCATTGTTTTTGGTCACCTACTCACCCAGAGGAGTTGCTGAATCCTGGAATTCCAGTAGTGCTAAGGATGGTGTAATGAGAAGAGACTCAGGAGACCACTTGAAAGTATTTTTCCCTACTTAATTAAGTAATAAAGATTTTCCAGGAAACTCTTCTTCCTTAGAGTGGCAAGTTTCTATAAAGTTGCTGACCTAAGATATTGAGAAAGAATGTGCTTGGGACTTTATTTTCAAAATATATCCAAACCATATCACCACCTTTCCCACTTCATTCCTGACCCCAGCCATCTTGATCTCTCCTGAGCCACTTGAAATAGTCTCCTACTCGCTCTCTGTGTAGTCATTTCTACAACACTGAGCTCTGGAAATCCAGTGGAAGCATTGAATTTATACTCAGTGTGGAGCTAATGCAAGTCCTTCCTCCCAACCAACTCACTATTCAAAAGAAGGAATAGAAATGAAATAGCAATGATAATGAAATACAAGACTCACAGTTCCCCACAAGTCAGATGACCCCAGAAGACAGATGAATTGTTTTAAAATACAAATCAGGTTGTGACACTCTTCTGCTGAAAACCCTCTAGTGGCTCTCCATCTCACTCTAAATAAAAGCCAGAATCCCTACAATGGCCCAGAATCACTAACTGGCATTATTTCTCTCTCTTATCACCACTTTGCCTTCAGTTGCTCTGCTCCCACAATCCTGCCTTCCTTATTGAGCTTTGAAAGTAGGACCTGCTTCCACTCAGGGCCTTCAAACATACTGGGGATTGCTGCGAGTATGTTGTGGAAATGCTTTTATGGCATCCAGCATCCAGATATCCACGCAGCTCTGCTCTGCTCTTCCCCTTCTCTGGGCATTGATAAAATGATACTTTCTCAAGCAGGCTTTCTTTGGACACTCTATATGAAATTAGAACACTCCTTAACTCTAACAGCCTATGAACTCCCCTGTAATTTATTTTCTCCATTCTTATCAACAGATATTATCATACAGTTTACTTATTTATGTATTATCTGCCTCCTGCTATTGGAATATAAGCTCTATGAATATACGCATATTTTTCTGTTATGTTCATTGCTAACTCAAACCTAGAAGAATGTCTGGTCCAGAGAAGAAACTCAATAAATATTTATGTTTAATCTGAAGGCAGATAGAAATATTTATCAAGTTTAATAAATAGAATGAATTGTGCTGCAGACTGATGTTTTTCTAAACTCTAACATCAAGGTGTCACCAGTGACCTTAACCTTGACGTCTTATAGAAATGTACGACGAAGCTCCTTTCCTCCAGCCAGTGAGATCCGAATAGACCATAGTCTAGAGGTCCAACTTGGCATGGCATTTTGGTTCTAATTCTGTGTTCCCTGACTATTACATTTTTTCTAATATTGAAACCAGCTACGTTGGGCTGGCCTTAAGGAGCATTCTTATGTGTGTTGCCAGAAGGCAGATTAGAATAAATAAATTTTCATTTCACTCTAAGCATTTGGTAGATTTTTTAAGTATACCAAATTAATAAGGATAACTCATTGGTTTATTTGCCTTTTATATATGTAATAGTCAAATTGATTTACCATAAAACCTCAAGAAAAAAGGAAATAAAAGAATGTAATTTCTATTTAAGGTAATGTAACTGGTCTGATTTAAAAAAAGGTTGCAAACTAGCTGTCAAAGTTAAAGTCTCATATAAATGAACACAAAAATCCTTATGTACTTTTAATTTCTTATGAAATACTGCCATGTTTGTAGTTGGTCTGAAGAGAAAAAAATTATTTCCCTCAAGTAAGAAGTAACAAATGAGGAATAGAATGCATATGATGTGTATTTTTGTTTCAAAAACAGAAAAATCAAGTGCAGAAAGCAATGTGATGTATTTTACATTCCAATTAGTACAGAATCTTATTGAATTAGGAAAATGTTCCTATTTTCATTATGAATGACAATCATTTATCATCAAAAATTATATTTATATACTTTCATCACAATTTTTGAATTTCTAATCTGCTTATTTTTATTTCTCACACTCCATTCATGACTAATCTCTTTCCAGCATGACTTTGGATAATACTGACATTGTCTTCTTTAAAACAAAATTAAGACAGTAAAATGTGTCAGTGACCATTCACTGGTGCTATATCGAGTGACAGGAACTATGCTAGGTACTTCACACAGTGGATCACTGAAAATTCTATAAGGTAGATATTTCTATTCTCATTTCACAAATGCAAAGATTAAGATTTGGAGATTACAAATTTATGAAAGAGATGGTACAGCTGCAACTTTAATCAATCTATGGTTCTAAAGCCTATAGTAGTTTCCTTAAACAAACGTATTTTTTGGATGAAAATTATACCACACATACATGAGAGGAAAGGGTAAATGAAAATAATATGTATTAAATGTTTACCACGTGCAAGCTTGCGTTCAATGCTTTTATTATTTCAAAAATCCTTTGTCAAAGCACTAAGAGTGCATCATTCCATTTTACAGATGAAAACACTGAGTTAGAAAGAGGTTAAGTATAAACAACTATCAAGGAATTTAATTGGGAGTCCCACTCAGATCTGCTGCCTACAAATGGCATGCCAGTTATACCATACTAAAGTTGGGTGAAGTATAGAATAACAAATATGCCTAAGATATGAGTATAAATTACTTTCATTGAATTAAGTCTACCTTTGTTCTTTCTCAGAGAGAAATGATGAAGATGAAAATATAAGTGAAATCAGAAACTTTTGTAATTATTTTTCTAATACTTTTTCTATAAATGATGATTCAGTCTTTATTGATATATTTAGAAACTGATTATCTCTCTTACTTTTTTTAGTATTCTTGAATATGTTCTCCATTCAAATCATTTACAAATGAGAAATTAATAAGAAAATATTTTATGTCCTTTTTTGGCTTAATTTAATTATATTTAAATTGGAATCTTATCCCAAAACATGCAAGGGCTACATTTATAGGGGAGAAAGAAGAGGAAAGAGAAAAAATCTTTAAGTTGAAAAGTCTTTATGAGTGTTGAAAATAACCTTATGATACTTATATTTTTGTCTTTCAAATAGAAGAAAGTGTACAATTAAAGTCAGATATGGAGATTCAAAATGGCTGCCATTGTAACTGAGTATTTTCAGAGTGATTGAGGTGCTGTATTACATAACCCTGTAATGAGAGACCCTGTGCCTAGAATAATCCTTATGCATGGGAGAGCAGAGCTAAGGTTGCTGTGGGAGTATTCACTCTGGAATTTATGATTTATTTGGGATTAAAATCAGATATTTAACATTTCTGCAAATACAGCAATCAGGTTGAATTCACTTGGAAACAGGAGTGAATTAGAAATACCCTCTGAACTTCTGTCTTCTGGTTAAAAACAATGAAACTGACATGGCTTTAATGGCCCTAGCTTTGTCTGGATCCCACAGAAACTACCCATGTTCTGTTCCACATAGTCACTCACTTCCACCATGTCCTGGACATTCTATTTTCAAGAGAAATAAGTATAAAGGAGAGAAAAAAAATCAAGATTTCCTGAGAGACTTTTATAATTTCTGCAGATTCTGTGAGGTGGAGGAGATAACTTTTTCTTTCCTCGGAATTTTTATTTACAGACCAAGGATGAGGAGTCAACTGACATTTCTGTATTATAGCTAGTTCCAAAGGAAAACTTAAGTGTCACAAATTTTTATGCATGCATCAAAAATATTAAATACAAGAAAATTGATAAATGGATAAACATGTGACTACCTACAGCCTCTCTGCAGTTTTATAACTTCTTTACAAAGTAACTATTGTTTTCAGAACATTCAACAATATTAGTGAAAACTCAGTGTATGTGGACCTAGTTCAAACGCACTAATTAGTAAAACTAATTTTTTTTAATGTTGTAAAACCCAGTGTTGGCTCACACTGCATTCATCTGCCTTTGTTCAGTCACCACATCACATTTCTATGTGGAACTTTAAAGCAAAAGCTTCTCAGCTAGGGAACTGTTGAATGAGCTCCTTATCCATAAAAGACTGTGCCTCGCTTAATGACTACATTTTGTGAGGGCAAAGGAGGTTATTGTTAATTTTTCCCCACTAAGTTCTACGGACATTTTTGGAGTTTTAAAGAGTAGAAAACAGTATAGGTGTATATTTACATCAATAATAGAAGCTGAATCACATACTGAACTCTATCCTAAAGTTTTCAAATTGTGGCTTTTGATTTCTCCTAAATAAAAGACGAACGTACTAAGTGAAAGAGGGACTAGGAATTGTGACAGAGCCGAGGAATATTTTAATATACATATTAATGTACTATCATGTTATCTTACATATAGAATATGTATTTAAAATAAGTCTTGACTTGGCATATTGTCCAAGAACTGAACTTCATGCCTGGCTCTTAGAAATATGCAAGTTTAGGGCCAGGTGCGGTGGCTCACACCTGTAATCCCAGCACTTTGGGAGGCCAAGGCGGGCAGATCACAAGGTCAAGAGCTCGAGACCATCCTGGCCAACATGGTGAAACCCCATCTCTACTAAAAATACAAAAATTAGCTGGACGTGGTGGCGCGCGGCTGTAGTCCCAACTACTTGAGAGGCTGAGGCAGGAGAATCGCTTGAACCTGGGAGGTGGAGTTTGCAGTGAGCCGAGATTGCACCACTGCACTCCAAGCCTGGCAACAGAGCAAGACTCCATCTCTTAAAAAATAAATAAATAAATAAATACAAGTTAAGATGCAGAAAGGATGCTTTTTTCTGGGTCACTAGGTCACTCATTCAGATACTGGCAAATGCTGAGATTACAAGATAAGCCTTCTAATTTTCATTTAAATAGTGGCAGATGCAAAGATTACAAGCTAGGTCTTCTAATTTTCATTCAATCTTGGATTTACTTTCTATGCAAAGCCATAATTTTCATGTTAGATGCAAAATAAGCTATGGACGGGTGACATGTTTGACTATTTTTGTTCTTGAAACATTCTTTTAAATTTTGTGTAGTCATCTTTTCTTAAATTTTTTTCTCTCCCAGAAAGAGAATAATTGAGCTCTGATTCTCATACATTACTCTGCCCAAGGGGCAAAAAGTCAATAAAGACATTATTATAATTCCAGCCTTAAGAACAGTAGTCTCATGATATACAGTGTGCACTGCTAGTCAGGTATCCTAAGGTTCACAGATTAAAAGAGTGATAAGCTGCAAGCATATTAGGGAACAACCACAAGACATGAGATTGGGAAATGGCGAAGGGAAGCTGACATTTCTAAAGAAAAATTGATGTGTCCAAACTTCTGTTTTCCCAAAGAAAAAGTTAATGTTTCACAATATGAATAGGAGAAGTAGCCAAGCTGCTGCTACACAGTTGCACTGTGCTCTCTCCAGGACCTCACCTGACTGCAATCCTGCCACTGTGTGCCATTTCATGACATGTAACAAGGCAGATGTTTGATTTTTCTTAATACTTTGCTTCTAGTTATTGCTGCCAGTTTGATTTGTTAGGCCTGCTAGTTTGGGTTTAGAAACAAGAATGAAAGAAAATAATCCATATCTCTGTAATGGCTCATTTGGTTTCTTTCCTTCAGGACTGTCAACCCTGGGAACTGAGTCCTTTACAATCACCTGCAGTCTCAGGTCCACCCCAACCTTGGTAACAAATCTTATTTATTGATAAGCAGGCTGGCAAATCTTTCCAACTTATGAAGAAGAATACAACAGCCATGCTTATGTTATTGTATTATGCATTCTCTCTGGTTGAAAAGTTTGTTTGTGAAACCAAATTAAGATCAGAAGATTGTGAATGCCACTTCACAGTGAAAGTAATTAGATGATTAATTAAAAGATAGTGATGAATAATATATAACAATCATTATTAAATACTCACATGTAAAAGAGAAATTATATTTAATTGTAAAAGAAAATAGAGTATATGGGATCAGTGCTCACCAACCTACTAATGGGTTGTTGGTGAGATCTTCTGGCTGGAGATTTAGGGCATTAAAGAACCATTCCAACTATCAAAAGATTTTACCAGGTAGAGTCTTTTCTTTCTGAAGACAAGCTGACTCTCCAAGGAAAAGACTTGTCATCACAGAGGCAGGAAAGGGAATCAGAGTTTACTTCCCTTTACCCACAACCTCTAATTGCTAAGTGTCCTATAATCTTTTCATGAAGTAAAACCTAGCTTAGGCAGTTGAATTTCAGAAGACATGTTTGGTTCTTTAATTAAAATATGAATGACATTTAACCTCAGAGTACTTCATCAGGGAATGCTTTACTTTTGCAAGCATTTCTTAGTTGTCTTTTCATTTTACATTTGCTTATAAAGTAATCATCTTCTGAATCCTTTTGGATTTTGATTATAAATGCAACTTTAATGATATTTCTATTTGTGTCATCTTCCAAAGAGATCAAAAAAGTTTATGAATATATCCTGATATGCATTCCTTTTGTCTCCAACAAATAACTTTGCAGACACATGGCCACTCTGCCTTCATCAAAGGCAGAAGGTAGAGAACAAAGGATCAGTTGACATCCCAAGGTCACAGTGTATCCAAAAGGTCACAGATTGATTAACTGCAGTTTCCTTAGGCATTTCAATTTGGGAGTTGGGGTGCTTTTTGTCGTCATGTTAGTTTGTTTCAAAGTAATATATAGGTACTAAGTAATATTTTAAAGTTTACTTCTAGAGCTCAAACATTAGAGAATATGGGCAGCAATTACTTTTTAAACAAGTAGGGAATGCAAGAGAACTCTTAAGATTTTTAAAACTGAAGGATTTGTCTGTTACAGCATTTTTTTAAAACCACCATTAGAATTCCAGCTCTTTGTTTCTAATTTCTTAATCTTTTTATATAGATCCTGAGACAAATATCTGAAGTTACATGATTTCTACAAGCTAGTAAAGCAAATTCCCAGAATCCCAAGTTAATCACTAGTTTCCCCAAGAGGCAATTCTTCTGGAATGAGATGATGGGATGGAATTGGTGAGAAAAGTGAAAATTGCTTTTTCTCATTTACAGAGTGAAAAGTCTAGCCATCCACAGACCGATGCAAATGCAGCAAAGCTTTCTCAAGTCTTTTGGCCCTGAAAATAGTTAAGCCATTAATCCTTATTAATTTGTACCTTACCCCTATAAGAAATGTAAATGCTTAGTGTACAAGTTTCTTTCCACCCTCCATGACAGATGTTTGTATCTTAGGCTGAGTATTACTTTTTGTGTATCCCTTTTTATATTATAATGAATAGAAAATTTCCAAATTGCCTCATTACATAGACAATAATTCAAATTACAGGCCCAATGTTGCAAAGTTAATAATATCATCTTCATACTTGAAGGAAAGGAGATTATTCCTATTACACTATTATTAAACATTTAACAATAAATTTTTACCATAGAAGATAATCATCACAGAAAAAATTCATATTTGCATGATACCACTTTGAACCTATTTATAGTTTCTCTTTGCTCAGTTAGAGAAACTTCAGGTATGTTTGAATTGGTGACATAGATTTTTTCCCTCTAGCCCTTTATCATTGCTATCTAGAGAGGATGATGTTTCACACAAAAAAATTAAGTGGGTGGTTGCTATCTCTGAATGATTCCCGCCTGTCAGCCCATGGGCAAGAAGGAGTTGAATTTAACCTTAGTCTCCAAGGTTAGAGATAGATTAGATAAATGGGAAACAGCCACTCCTCCATATCCTGTTCATGGGATGTAGGAAATGACTAAAATAGAGACCAAAGGAAATTTATTGCTTAAACATATCAAGGATTAGTTCCTCAGTACTTTAAAAATGAGTCCCAAACTCTATTGTAAGAAAGAACTCTAGTTTCAAAGATAGATTAAATAATTCTGGAATTTTTGAAAAACAATTTCTCCCAATTTATTTTTGTCATTGAATAAACATAGAATGATATTTATTCAATGAAAACTATTATTTTGTTTTCTCAGAGTAAATAAAATTATTAAAATGCTGCTGATTCATTCCCCTGGCTGCTGGGCAATTTGCTGTTTGCAGTTAACAAAAAACGCTTCTAACACTGACTCCAAAATTTTGTTTAAGGACAGTGTTGTTTTAAATTATAAACTGAGAATACATACATGTGGATTTGTGTAGATTTTTGCATACCTAGCATGTCATACTGCATTAAACATAGATATTTGATGTTTTGATTTTTTTTAAAATAGTAATAGTAAAGAAAGAATAAAGGAGGATATAGTAGAATGATTCTTAAATGTACAAACCAATGAGGTTGAAGCTCTTCTTGCATATTCATAAGTCCACGGGTTTCTTATGGGCATCTAAATTGCCATGTCAAAAAATGGATACACACCTCTAGGACACATGGACAATTGAAGGAGGGCCAGCATCTTCATTCGTTACTAATCAGGAGACCTTGCATTTGCCTCAAGAGTGACAGAGCTGACAGTAGTTCCTTGCCTAGAACCTGCCTCCTTGTACCAGATCTATAAATAATTTTTCTACAGCAAAAGAGGGAGAATTTGAGCCCTTCTTTATTTAAAAAGAGATTAAGTACTGATTTTTTATCATTTTTAGGATTATTTATATTCCTCCTCCCATATTATCATCATTGCTCTTTTGTGTATCAACCCCACTTCTCTTAAGTATTTTTATTTTCGGCACAGGCCAGTAAGCAGTACATGAGGCAAGAAATGATACGATAATGACTGATAAATCATAATGGATGAAAAAGTTAGATTTGTTCTCAGTTATGTATTTATTTTTAGAAAACAAGAAAGGTGAATGGAAAGCCCTATCTGTGTGGTGGCAATGAAGTGAGGAGATTAATTTTACTGTGTGATTTTTCAATCTTATCACTCTATAGTCCTCACACATACATAGGGTGAGGGGATGTCATTTAATGTGTTGTAAATGAAAGCAGTCACAGTCATATTAGAGTAACTCATGCTTAGAAATAAAAACAAATTTTATGAAAATACCCTATCTGCCTATCATGTTTCACTCACAGTTTACAGAAGCAAGGTGGGAGAGTCCGGTGATTGAAATCATTTTCCTAGATGTATGATTTCCACAAGGGTAAACAGAGAAGTAAGAGGATTGTACTTGCATATATTTTCCTTATTTATTTACAAGTATGCTGTTAAAGGAGGTCACTGAGGAATACATTTACCTTTAGTTTTTCTTTCTTTTTTTTTTTTTTTTTTTTTTGAGACAGAGTCTTGCTCTCTCCCCCAGGCTGGAGTGCAGTGGCGCGATCTCGGCTCACTGCAAGCTCCGCCTCCCGGGTTCACGCCATTCTCCTGCCTCAGCCTCCCGAGTAGCTGGGACTACAGGCGCCCGCCACCACGCCCGGCTAATTTTTTGTATTTTTTTAGTAGAGACGGGGTTTCACCGTGTTAGCCAGGATGGTCTCGATCTCCTGACCTCGTGATCCGCCCGCCTCGGCCTCCCAAAGTGCTGGGATTACAGGCTTGAGCCACCGCGCTCGGCCTACCTTTAGTTTCAAATCCAGTGCAGTGCTATGATGCTTCTATAGAGTTCTTGACTCCTTACCCATCCAAACAACTACTGCCTGGGCGAAGAGGGTTGGTGAGAGCCAGAGAAAATTCTGGAATTACTATCAGTCTCTTACATTGATGGACAGGAGCATTAAAAAAAAAAAACTCTTTTCAGCAGGTGTGGAGTTCAAAATTACAACACTCAGAAGTCTGGGCCCTCTCATTGTCCCTTCTTTTTCTCTCTCCAGTTCCCCACCTTTCTCTCTCTATTTCCTGTAACTTTTTCTGAATGCAGTACTATTGTTCTGATTCTGGACTGTTGGCCAGGAGTGGTGAAGGGGCATGTAATTTATTTTAAGAATCTTTTGTTGCTAGCTGGTAAAGAAACTTGGCAGAAACTAAGAGGACTCATTGAGGGTCTGCAAATTAAAAATGTATTCACATTATGAATCTGCCAGAAAAGAAATAGAAATATCATTAATCATATGAAAAGATGTGCCACTTCATTCATAAGATGGAATGTAAATCAATGTGAGATTCAAGTTCTTATCATTCAGATAGGAAAAGATTAAGTGTGCAATATTGCCCAATATTGAAGTGGATGGGGAAATGTCTATAGGTACATTCTCTTTGAATAACCATTTGGCACCATCGATCAAAATTTAAAGTGCACAAACTCTTGGCCCAAAAATTCCATTTGTAGGAACATTTTAAAAATAAGTATACTTATTCAAGCAGGCAAAGATGAATGCAAGAGTGTTTAAAGGAAAAGATGAATGCAAGAGTGTTTACAACATTTTTATATTATTAAAAAATTTGAAAAAACTTTATTGTCAATCAACAAGGGGCTAGATAAATGAAGTATACCATAACCATTCAATGGGTTTTATGACAGATTGTAATACAACAGACCAATAGTTTTCATAATGAAAAAATGTCAAAGCGTAATGAGTGAAAGCAAGATCTATACACACATAAAGAGAGCTATATAAACACAAGAAAATGTTGACAGTAGCTGCCACTGGGGAGTAAGAGTGAAGGTCAGGAGTATTTGATTTTTTTATCCTGAGCACATATAAATTTTCCATTAAAATCATGTTTTTAAATAAAGAAAATTGGAAACAAGGAAATAGTAATTTTTTTTTCTTATGGTCAAACCTTATTTTTTAAAAAAATAGTTTTTGAATTGGATTATTGTCATAAAACATTTTTTAACCAAGAAATTCATAATTTCAGTTTGTGTAATACATTTCATACTAAACTTTTTTGCAGCCATAATAAGTAGTAAAATAATGCAACCCACAGGAGCTCCAGGCCAGGCTGGTGAGGCTCCTGGAGGTGGCGGCTTTGCTGAAGCCTCAGGCACTGCCCATAACTACCTCCCCAAAGAGAGCTGGACTTCTTGTAAAAAAAGAAAAACTCTCTCAGCCACCATGACACAATGTTCCGAAACCCCACTTTCTTCAGTGCATAACCAAGGCTATATTATATGCTTACAAAATGCCATATACACTTTATTCCATACTTCAGTGTCTTTCAGTTATTTGCCTACCGAGGAAAAAAAAAATATTGAGTGAACACTTTTATTAAATGAGAATATCTGTTTTTTTCTCCCTGTTCAGGAAAATATAAACATCATTAATGAAAGTGATATCAAACATTTATAACAGTCTCTCAGGTTCAAGGTAGTGACATACAATTGACAAAATATTTCTAGGGATCACTTGGTCGACTAATGATAGAAAACTCCTTTGAAGTGGAAACATTAGCAACTTCTAACATTATTCAGCTACTTAAGTCAGAAAATAAATATCTCTTGAGTACACATGGGCACAAAGAGGGAAACAATAGACACTGGGACTTACTTCAAGGTGGAGGTTGAGAGGAGGATGAGGATAAAAAAACTACCTGTTGGGTACTACCTGGGTGATGAAATCATTTGTACACCAAACCCGAGCCACATGCAACTTACCCATGTAACAAACCTGCACATGTACCCCCTGAACCTAAAATGATGATTGGAAGAAAAAAAATAAAAAATAAAAAAGTAAAAGTAAATATCCCATACTTTTGTAACCTCACTAAGGTATCTATAGTTTATATATTTGATATTTTTTAAAAGATGAGATCTCTCTATATAGATATTATATGTTTATGTCTTATATAGATTTATATGCCTATAAATATATAAGTATATATATTTCTATATAGAGAGATATGTAAGTATATAGCTATATCTATCTATCTATCTATCTATCTATCTATCTATCTATCTATCTATATAGAGAGAGAGAGAAAGGGAAAGAGATTTTGTGATTTGTCAGACAGAAGAACCAGAGAAAGAGAGTGATAGAAAGGAAAAGAGAGGGTCAAGAGAAAGAGAAAGAAAGGGAAGAGAAAAAGAGAAAGAGAAAGGGGAATCCAGAGGAAAAATGAAATATTTAAAGAAATAAAGGGAAGAAAAGAGGGAATAAATCCTTGAGAAAAAGAAAGCAGAGCTATACTGACAATGTTTACTGGATTTTCTAAAAATCATTTGCTCAAAGGTCTTAATGTTATAACTTTAAAAAATGAAACCTAGCAGAGTTTCTCTGGGAGTATATGGAGTCAAGATGACATTGACAATGACAAGAGGTCCTCCATTTACCTTCCCCACCTTTTATTGAATACTGATTATGTCATCTTAATAGTTAAATATCAAAGAGTGAAATTAAAAGACAGAAACTCAGCCTTGTTTAAGTAGAAAGAGTAGCCAAAGCTCAGATTGTGCTGGTAGATATACATTGTGTAACCTATCCACCCAAACTTGCAATGAATATTTTGGGTGTCTACTACATGCAAGACATTGTGCTGTGTTCTGGGCACACAGTGGTTAAAAGAAGAAATAAAGCTCCTGTGCTCAAGGTTGTTTAGTACTACAATTTCTTAGCTGCTAGGCAAAGGCAATGTTTCCTCCTAAACAATAATCAGGGAAATCTTACAGGCAGTCTTTCTTCTGTCAACCATTTTTTATTATCCTGGCAAAGTTAGAGAATCCTTACCCATGCTGATTTGTTGCCCTGACTGCAAGTTGCTTCTCTCCAACACTAAAATTTCCAGAATAGACCAGGACAGAGGAGAGACCTATTCTCCTTTAAATTTTCTTCATGTATGACTGTAAAGTATTAAACATTTTGTCGAAGTGTAATAAACATGTTTTATTTTATTTTTATTTAGAGGAATCTAAACCCAGAACATTCAGTGAGCCTTTGGCAACAATAGCACACTGCCCCCTTTCCAGAAGGACAAAGCCATATGCTTCAAGGGCCCCTATGGTGTCAATCTTCCTCTGCTCTGCAACGCAAGCCAATTCAACACTAAAATCCAACACTAAAATTTGTGTTGGTAAAATCAGTGTTGATTCTAAATCTGGTTGCTTTGAAGTAGCAGGGAACATTACATTCTTTCTAGGGTTGATAAGTGCAACTTCACATCCAGCACACTAGCAGCCTAAAAATATACTTATCTGGATTTAGATAATTTTAGGATTTTTCTCCAAGAAATTTTGGAGGTTGTTGACAGTTTAGAGAAAATGGAGTAGGAGAAGCTTTCCAAAGTCAAAAAATGTGTACCACAAAAAGTTATCAATTCACCTGGTTGAAATTCTTTATTCACGCTCTATCACCTCTTATTCCTTTAACTACTTACTGTCTGCCATCACGTTTATAATAACTGTTATTTCAAAATGACTTTACTTTTATATTATTTATAAACGTTTGTAAATACTATTTTTTAGGCCACTATTGGCCAACTATTTGTTTAATAGACTCAATTCTCTTCTGGAAGAAACTGCTCAAGGAGAAAAAAGTGGTTTATTCTGTAAGGTGTAGTAAAATCATATACTCTCACTGTACCAAGAATGCAATTAAGAATAGTAATAAAGTTTCCACACTCTACCATATTTTTCTTTCTGCACAGGTTGACTCAGGTTGCAAATGTGGGTCTTTTTGTGTGAGATAAACCATATGTGGGGAGAAGGGACCATTTGCTAGAGTTCTCCAGAGGACTGCAATTTAGAATATTCAGTCAGGAAATTGCTGTATGTGTGTGAAATTGAAATGTAGGATTTGGACTGAGCCTTTAATGTGAAAAATATGTGTCCAAAATTCTAACTAAGAGAGCTTTAAATATGATCCACTATTCATCTTGGTAAACTCTTCCATTTTTAAAATAGGAGATTAGTTTACTTTAAGCAATTTTATTCACCTCAATAAACATTTGTTGAACATTTAGCGGGAATAAGATAGTCCACTTTATTCAGCAGGGGATTAAAATTAACAATGTTTGGAAATGATTATTTTTGGGACATATTAAATTGAATATATAATTAAGATTTTTAAAAATTAAACAACTTTTTGGTACTGGAAGCTAAGGAACTCATTGAGAGAAATAGACAATATACCGACATTTCTGTATCTCTACCAAAAGACAAGCTGTGTTGATTGCTAAAAGAGGAGTATATAAATGTTACAGGAGGACAGAAGCGTAAGGTATTGATTTGATTAGAAATACGCAGGATGAATTGAATAGAGGGTACAATTTCAACAACTGTAAAGCAAAGATATTCTAGGCAGTGATCTCCAAAGAAAGATTTGTGAAAATTTTAAATTAAGTAAAACCGAGATAAATTAGAAAGAAAATATTAAAATAACAATATTTTTGGCCTAACGATTTGAAGTTTTCATTTTTCTAATGTGCAAAGTATTTGTGTTCAGTAACATGTCATGTTTAATTTTGTGTCAAGTTGACTGAGTCACAGGATGCCCAGATATTTCATCAAGCTTTATTCCAACTGTGTCTGTGAGAATGATTTTGGATGAGATTAACATTTGAATCAGTACACTGAGTAAGCAGATTTCCTTCCCCAATGTGAGTGGAACTCCTCTAATCAGCTGAAGACCTGAATATAACAAAAAGGCTGACACACTTAGGAATAAAAGGGAATTCCTTCTGCCTGCCTGCATGAACTGGAATATTGGCATTTTCTAGCCTTTGAACTTGGACTGAAACATTGGTTCTTGGGTCTTCAGCCTACCAGATTTCAGACTAGAACTTATACCATTGGGTTCTCAAGCATTTGTCTTCAAACTGGATCTATACGATAGATTCTCCTTGGTATCCAGCTTGCTGATTGCAGATCTTGGAATATCTCAGCCATCATAATTGCAATGGCATGAGCCAATTTCTTATAATAAATTTATCTCTCACGTTCTATCCCTATATGTATGTATATATGGACAGAAAGAAGGATAAATGTAAAATGTAAAATACTTTTTTACTTTTACATTTACATATATGTATATATAGATAAATTGTATTATATTTATTTATTATATAGATATATGAAATCTTCTTTATTTTGTTTATGTAGAGAACTGTAATACAGATTGTGATGCTAGGAATGGTTCTAGAGGGACAGAACTTTAAGAATGAGTTTTCTGAATTAGTCCTGGGCTTTCTAGAATTGGCTGTATAATTATATTAGATTTAAAAATACTAACAACTCTATTTCCAGTAACAAAGAGCTCTGGTGATAGCCCAACATGTTACCATTGGTCACTCTTAACCACTTAAAAAAGGCGAGAACCTGTTTGACTGCGTATATAATACTTTCAAACATTTTTGGCAAACAAATGAGTAAAACAAGATTAGCTGGTTGCTACTATCGTCTCTGAATAAGGTGGGAAAAGAAAAGGATGAGCTCATAAATGGCCTGAAAGCTTCTATATCTGCCCTCAAGGAGAGCCTTATTTACTGTAGCTACAAGGCTAATATTGCTGAAAATCAACTGTAGAATCTCATCCTGCAATTGGCTGAATTACAACTTAAGTGTAATTCTCAGCCTCTTTGGGTGTCTACTGTTAATGCAAAGGTTCTTATGGGAGAAAGGGCCACGAAAAAGTCTCTAGAACTGCCTGTGCCTGGGAAAATAGTAAACTATAGCAATATTGCATTTCTGGGGTGATTACAGAGATTAGTGCCACCATCAAGGACTTGGAAGATGCAGAGGTGACGATTCCCATCATATCCCCATTCGATTACCCTATTTGACATGCATAAGACAGATGGATCTTGGATAATGTCAGTGAATTATTGTAAGCTTAACTAAGTGGTGACTCCAATTACAACTGTGGTAGCAGCTGTGGTTTTATCGCTTGAGAAAATTGACACATCCTCTGGAACCTGGTATACAATTATTAATCTGGCAAATGCTTTTTCCCATCACTGCCAGTAAGACCTGTCAGAACTAGTTTGCTTTTATTGTTTTATTTTTACATTTTATTTTTGTGGATACATAGTAGATGTACATATTGGATATACGAAATGTTTTGATGTAGGCATGCAATGCGAAATAAGCATATCATGGAAAATATGGTACACATCCCCCCAATCATTGATTATTTGTTACAAACAATCCAATTACACCTTTAAGTTATTTTTAAATGTACAGTTAAGTTATTATTGACTATAGTCACCCTGTTGTGCTATCAAGTACTAAGTCTTTTCATTCTTTCTATTTATATTTTAGTACCCATTAACCATCCCTGCCTGACCACGCACCCTCCACCTTCCCACTATGTTTCTCAGCCTCTGATAACCATCTTTCTACTCTCTATGTCCATGAGTTCAGTTGTTTGGATTTTTATATCCCACAGATAAGTAAGAATATGGGAGCAGATATCTCTTTGATATACTGATTTCTTTTCTTTTGGGTATATACCCAGAAGTAGGATTGCTGGATAATATGGTACTTCTATTTTTAGCTTTTTGAGGATCCCTCAAACTGTTCTCCACAGTAGTTGTATAAATTTACATTCCCAACAATAGTGTATAAGGGTTCTCTTTTCACCACATCCTCGTCAGCATTTGTTATTGCCTGTCTTCTCAATATAAACGATTTTAACTGGGGTGAGAAGATACCTCACTGTAGTTTTGATTTGCATTTCTCTGATGCTCAGTAATGTTGAGCTTCTTTTCATATGCATTTTTGCCGCTTGTGTGTCTACTTTTGAGAAATATCTACTCAAATATTTTGTCCTTTCTGGATTGGATTTTTAGATTTTTTTTTCTGCAGAGTTGTTTGAGCTCCTTATGTATTCTGGTTATTAATCTCTTGTCAGATGGGTAGTTTAGAAGTATCTTGTCCCATTCTGTGAGTTGTCTCTTCGCTTTGTTGATTGTATCCTTTGCTGTGCAGGAGGTTTTTAACTTGATATGATCTCATTTGTCTATTTTTGCTTTGGTTGTTTGTGCCTGTGGGGTGTTGCTCAAGAAATTTTTGCCCAGACCAATGTCCCGGAACAATTCCCTAATGTTTTCTTGTAGTAGTTTCATAATTTTAGATCTTAAAGTCTTTAATCCATTTTGATTTGATTTTTGTATCTGGTGATAGATAGGGGTCTAATTCCATTCTTCTGCATATGGATATTCAGTTTTCCCACCACCATTTATTTAAGAAACTGTCTTTTCTGAAGTGTATGTTCTTGGCACCTTTGTCAAAAATGAGTTCACTGTAGGTATGTGGATTTGTTTGTGGGCTCTCTATTCTGTTTCATTGGTCTATGTGTTTGTTTTTATGCCAGTATCATGCTGTTTTGGTCACTATAGCTCTGTAGCATAATTTGAAGTCAGGTAATGCAATTCCTCCAGCTTTATTTATTTATTTATTTATTTATTTATTTATTTATTTATTTATTTTGGCTTAGGATAGCTTTGACTATTCTGGGTCATTTGTGATTCCTTATAAATTTTAGATTTTTTTTTCTATTTCTGTGAAAAATGTCATTGGTATTTTTATAGAGATTTCATTGGATCTGTAGGTTACTTCAGGTAGTATGGGCATTTTAACATGAACACGGAATATTTTTCTATTTTTGGGTGTCCTCTTCAATATCTTTCATCAGTATTTTATAGTTTTCATTATAGAGATCTTTCACTTTTTTAGTTAATTCCTAGGTATTTAATTTCATGTGCAGCTATTGCAAATGGGATTATGTTTTCTTTCTTTTTCACATTGTTCACTGTTGGCATACAGAAATGCTACTAATTTTTGGATGTTGATTTTGTATCCTGAAACTTTACTGACTTTGCTTATCAGTTTTAATAGTTTCCCTGTGGAGGCTTTTGGTTTTTTCAAGTATAAGATCATATCATCTGCAGACAAGGATAATTCAACTTCTTCCTTTCTGATTTGTATGTCCTTTATATGCTTCTCTTCTCTCAATGCTCTAGCTGGGACTTCCATTACTATGTTGAATAACAGTGGTGATAATGGGCATCTTTGTTGTGTTCCCAGTCTTTTCCTTTCCTTTCTTTTCTTTCCGTTTCTTTTTTTCTTTTCGTTTCTATTCTTTTCTTTTCTTTCTTTTTCTTTTCCTTTTTTTTGAGATGGAGTCTTGCTCTTTCACCCAGGCTGGAGTGCAGTGGCAGGATCTCAGCTCACTGCAACCTCCGCCTCCCAGATTCAAGCAATTCTCCGGCCTCAGCCTCCCTAGTAGCTGAGATGACAGGCATGTGCCACCATGCCCGGCTAATTTTTGTATTTTTAGTAGAGATGTTGACCAGGCTGGTCTCAAACTCCTGACCTCAAGTGATCCACCCACCTCAGTCTCCCAAAGTGCTGGGATTAAAGGAGTGAGCCACTGTGCCTGGTCTAGTGGAAAAGATTTCAGTTTTTCCCAATTCACCATGATAACAGCTGTGGGACTGTCATATATGGCTTTTATTATGTTGAGGTATGTTCCTTCTATACCCAGTTTTTTTAGGGTTTCATCATGAAGGAATGTTGAGTTTTACTAAATACTTTTTCAGCATCAATTAAAATGATCATATGGTTTTTATTCTTAATTCTGTTGATATGATGTATCACATTGATTGATTTGCATATATTGAACCATCCTTGCATCCCAGGGATAAATCCCATTTGGTCATGATGGATGATTTTTTGTAATTGATTATTGAATTTGGTTTGCTAGTATTTTGTTTAACATTTTTGTATCAACAGTCAGAAATATTGGCCAGCAATTTTCTTTTTTTGGTATGTCTTTGTCTGGGTTTGATATCAGAGTAATACTGGTCCCAGAATGAGTTTGGAGGTAATCCTTCCTCTGTTTTTGGAATAGTTTTTGTAGGATTCATATTAGTTGTTCTTTGAATAGTTGGTAGAAATCAGCAGTGAAGTCATCAGCTTTCTAGATTTTCTTTACTGAAAGACTTTTTATTCCAGCTTCCATCTTATTACTTGTAATTGGTCCATTTGGGTTTTGGATTTCTTCATGGTTCTATCTTAGTAGGTTGCCTGTGTCTAGAAATTTGTCAATTTCTTCTAGGTTTTCCAATTTCTTGACATATAATAGTTCATAGTAGCCACTAATGATCCTTGAAATTTCTGCAGTATCATCTGCAATATATCCTTTTTCATTACTGATTTTATTTATTTGGATCTTCTCTCTCTTTTTAGTTAGTCTGTTTGGCTAAAAGTTTGTCAATTTTGCTAATCATTTCAAAAAGACAACGTTTTGTTTCATTGAATTTTGTATATATATTTTCCATTTCAATTTCATTTATTTCTGCTCTGATTGTTATTATGTCTTTTCTTCTACTACTTTTGGATTTTGTTTGCTCTTGCTTTTCTAGTTCTTTAAGATGCACCATTAGATTTTTTATTGGAAGTTTTTCCTTGTTTTTAATATACACACTTATAGCTATAAAATTCCATCTGAGTACTGCTTTTGCTGTATCCCAAAGGTTTTGGCATACTGTGTTTTTATTATTTGTTTCAACAAATTTTTCAGTATCCCTCTTAGTTTATTCAGTGACACACTGGTCATTCAGGAGCATATTGTTTAACTTCTAGGTATTCATATAGCTTCCAAAGTTCTTGTTATTCATTTCTAGTTTTATTCCATTGTAGTCAGAAAAGATGCTTGATATTATTTCAATTTTTTGTATGTTTTAATACTTGTTTTGTGACCTAACATATGGTCTATTTTTGGGAATGCTCTATGTGCTGAGGAAAAGAATGTGTATACTGCAGCCACTGGATAAAATGCTCTGTAAATATTTATTAGGTGCATTTTGGTATATAGGGCAGATTAAGTCTGATAGATTTTATATATATATATATACACACACACACATACACACACGTATATACATATATATATACGTGTGTGTGTATATACGTATGTATGTATATATAAAATCTGTCCAATGCTGAAAGTGGGGTGTTGAAGTCTGCAGATATTATTGTATTAGGGCCTGTTTCTCTCTTTAGCACTAATAATGTTTGCTTTACATATCTGGTTGCTCCATTGTTGGTGCATATGTATTTAAACTTGTTATATCCTCTTGCTGAATTGACTCCTTTATTATTATATAGTGACCTTCTTTTTCTCTTATAGTTTTTGTCTTGAAATCTATTTTGACTGATGTAAGTATAGTAACTCCTCCTCTTTTTTGGTATCCATTGGCATAGAATATCTCATTCCAGTCCTTTATTTTCAGTCTTTGTGTTTCTTTAGAGGTGAAGTGTGTTTCTTATAGAGAACAAATTAATTGGTCTTTTTTTTCATCCATTCAGCCAGTCTATGTCTTTTGATTGGACAGTTTAGTTCATTTATATTTAATGTTATTATTGATAAGTAAAATCCTACTCCTGCCATTTGTTACGTGTTTACTGACTGTTTTGTGGTCTTCTCTTTCTTCCTTTCTTTATTCCTTTCTTCATTTAGTGAAGGTCATTTCTTTCTGGTGAAATAATTTAGTTTCTTGCTTTTTATTTTTTGTGCATCCATTGTATGTTTTTTGGTTGGATGTTACCATGAGGCTTTCAAATACTGTTTTATAACCCATTACTTTAATCTGATAACAACTTAACACTATTTGAATAAACAAAAAAGCAAGCAAGCAAAAAGAAAACTAATAAAAGCCCTATTCCTTAACTTCGTCCTGCTACTTTTCATCTTTTTGCTTTTTCTATTTATATATAATTGTACCACCTATGTCTTGAAAATTTGTTGTAGTTTTTATTTTTGACTGGCTTATGGTTTGATCTTTTTGCTTAGGATAAGAGTTGTTTTATACCACGGTGACAATGTTATAATATTCTGTGTTTTTCTGTGTACTTACTATTACCTGTGAGTTTTGTATATTCAGGTGACTATTTATTGCTCATGAACATCCTTTTATTTCTAATTGAAGTACTCCCTTTAGCATTTCTTTTAGGACAGGTCTGGTGTTGAAGAAATCCCTGTCCTTTTGTTTGTCTGGGAAAGTCTTTATTTCTCGTGTTTGAAGGCTATTTTCACCAGATATACTACTCTAGGGTAAAGTTTTCCTTCGGCACTTTAAATATGTCATGCTACTCTCTTGGCCTGTAAGGTTTCCATTGAAAAGTCTGTTGCCAGACATATTGGAGCTCCATTTGTGTTATTTGGTTTTATTTTTTTTTCCCCTTGCTGCTTTTAGGAACCTTTCTTTATCTTTGACCTTTGAGAGTTTGATTATTAAATGTCTTGAGGTAGTCTTCTTTGGGTTAAATCTCCTTGATGTTCTATAATCTTCTTCTACTTGGTTATTGATACCTTTTTCTAGATTTGGGAAGTTCTTGGTTATTATCTTTTTGAATAAACTTTCTACACCTATTTCTTTCTGTACCTCCTCTTAGAAGCCAGTAACTCTTAGATTTGCCCTTTTGAGGCACTTGTCTAGATCCTGCAGGCATGCTTGTTTTTTATTCTTTTGTTTTGTTTTGTTTTGTCTCCTCTGACTATGTATTTTTAAATAACCTGTCTTCAATCTCACTAATTCTTTCTTCTGCTTGGTCAATTCTGCTACTAAAGTACTCAGATGCTTTCTTCAGTATGACAATTGCATTTTTTTTTCAGCTCCAGAATTCCTTTTTGATTCTTTTTAATTATTTCAATCTTTTTGTTATGTTTATCTGATAGGATTCTGATTTCCTTCCCGTGTTTTCTTGAATTTCTTTGAGTTTTTTCAACAGAGCTATTTGAATTCTCCATCTGAAAGGTCACATATCTGTTTTTCAGGATTGGTACCTGCATTTTTAGTTAGTTCATTTGTTGAGATCTTGTTTTCCTGGATGATGTTGATGCTAGTAGATGTTCTTTAGTGTCTGAGCATTGAAGAGTTAGGTATTGTAGCCTTCACTGTCTCAGCTTATTTGTAGCCTTCCTTTTTGTAAAGGCTTTCTAGATATTTGAAAGAACTTGGGTGTTGTAATCTAAGCTATATCTACTTCAGGGGTCACCCTAAGCCCAGTAATTCTGTGCTTCTTGCAGACTCATAGAGGTATTACCTTGATGGTCTTAAAGAAGACCGAGGAGAATTCTCTGGGTTACCAGGCACATACTCTTGTTCACTTCCCTTACTTTCTACAAATATACAGAGTCTCTTTCTATCTTCTGAGCCGCCTGAAGCTGGGGGTGGAGTGACACTAGCAGCCCTGTGGCCATCACCACTATGACTGTGCTGGGTCTGACGTGAAGCCAGCACAGTGTTGGGTCTTGCCCAAGGCCTGTTGTAACCATTCCCCGGCTACTGCCTATGTTTGCTTAAGGCCCTGGGGCTCTACAATCAGAAGGTGACAAAGCCAGTCAGGCCTGTATCCTTCTCTTCAGGATAGTGAGATCCCCTAGCACCCGGGTGAGTCCAGAGGTATTGTTTGGGAGTCAGGGAGTAGAGTTGAAAGAAAACCTTAGAAGTCTACCCGGTGTTCTAGTGTACTGTGGCTGATCTGGCACTCAAACTGCAAGATGCAGTCCTTCTCACTCTTCCCTCCTCTTGCCTCCTCCTGCCTCACCTTTTAGCTTCCACCACCCTAGGCCATGAGAGTACTGCCAGACTACCAGCTAATGTTCCCTTAAGGTACAAGGACAGTTAAGTCAGCTTATAGTGAATGCTACCTCATCTGGGACTCAGCCTTCAGGGCAATGGGCTCCCCTCTGAGCTGGAGCAGGTCCGGAAATACAGTCCAAGAGTCAAGTCCTGGAATCTGGGACTCAAAACTCACTTGGTGCTCTGCACTGCCTGTGTCCATGCTAGTACCTGAAATCAGCAAGTCTCAGAGTTTCACCCAAGGCCCTCGATATAGTACCTGGGTATCGCTGCTGGTTACTGAGGGCCCAAGGGCTCTTCAGTTAGCAAGTGATGAATGCTGCCAGGACTAGCTTTGTTCATTCAAGGCAGCATTGTTCCTTTCTGGTCCAGGGTGTGTCTAAAAATGTCATCTGGGAGCTAAGGCCTCTAAAATGGGGGCCCCATGATTCTAACTAGTGCTGTATTCTGCTGTGGCTGAGGTTGTATCCAAGATGCAAGCAAAATCCTTTCCACTCCTTCCTCTCTGCTCCTCAAGTAGAGGGAAAGGTTCTCTTTTGGAGTCATGGGCTACGCAGCCTGTGGTTACGGGAGTGGTAATTTCAACACTCTCTTGGCTGACACAGCTGTCATCTCAGTATGTCACATGCCCCCAGCAATCCATTGTCTCTGGGCCCAGTTTAGCACTAGGTCTTGCCTAAGTGTTGAAGTCAATATGGCCTAGACTGCCTTTCAAATTTATTTGGAGACACAGTGTGCTGTACCTCTCTTTGACAAGGTTTGCAGGCACTCAAATTCCTACTGCTAGGGTTGGTGATTTCCATGTGGCTAGGACTGATTTAAATGCTCCCTCCATGGGTGGGTGCCAGCTGAGTTTGATCTGATTTTGCTTTCTGCTCTAACCAAGCAGCACTGAGTTCACTCCTTCACGATTACTGTGTCCTCCCTCCTCCAGCATCTAGAGAAGCTCTAGGCACCATACTGCTGCTGCGAGGGGTAGCGGAGAGGTGGTGTTTGCAATTCACTACTTTTTTCTAACTCTTCAGTGCCTCTTTCAGTGATATGAAGTTAAAACCAGGTACTACGAGTGCTCACTTGAATTTTGGTTCTTTTGAAGCTGTGTGTGTGTGTGTGTGTGTGTGGATAGTTGTTAATTTGGTGTCCTTGCAGGCAGGACTATTGGTGGAGCCTTCTATTCCACCATCTTGCTCTGCTTCCTTCCAGTTTGCTTTTAGCTAGTAAGGCCAGCTATACATTTTCACGATCCTACTTCAGGTGTATATAAGCTCTCCAGCCTAACGTCATAATTTAGTTTGCAGAGATTTTTTTCCTCAGCTTTATTGGGGCATAATTAAAGTTTACAAGAATCCTGAGCACGTTTTCATTTCACAAGGTATCACACTGGCCCATTACATTGATTACATGATGCCAATTGGACCTAATGAGGAAGAAGTGGTAACTACTCTAGACTTACTAGTGAGACATTTGTTTGTGAAAAGGTGGGAAATAAATTCAACCAAGCCTCAGGGGCCTCCTACCTCAGTGAAATTTCTAAGGGCCCATTGGTGTGGGGGAATTTAGAGATATCCCATCTAAAGTGAAATATAAGTTGTTGCATTTGGCTCCTTCCACAACCAAAAGTGAGGCACAATGCCCAGTGAGCCTCTTTGGACTTTGGAAGTGTGATAATTTTATATGTCAACTTGACCAGCATAAGGAATACTTAGATAGCTGCTAAGCTATTATTTCTGAGTGTAACTGTGAGGGTGTTTCTAGAAGAGATTAGCATTTAAATTAGTAGACTGAATAAAAAATTGCCCTCACCAATGTGAGAAGGTATCATCTAATACATCAATAAACAGCATAGAAAAGTAAGGCAGACGAAGGGTAAATTTGCCCTCTCTGCTTGAGCTGAGACATTCATCTTCTCTGGCCCTTGTATATCAGCACTCCTTGTTCTCAGTCCTTCGGACTCAGCCTGAGATGTACTCATTGGCTCCCTTGGTTCTCAGGCCATCTGGTTAGGACTGGAACTGCACCATCAGGTTTTCAGGGCCTCCAGCTCACAAACGGAAGATCATGGGACTTCTCAGCCTCCATAATCACATGAACCAATTCTTCATTATAAATCGTTCTACATATTTCTCTGTATTTTATTGATTCTGTTTTTCTGGAGAACTCCGAATAATATAGGAGACAGCATATTCCTCATTTGGGTGTGTTACTCCAGCCCACTTGCTTAATGATGTAAAAAGCTGCTAGTTTTGAGTGGGACCCAGAATAAGAGAAGGCTTTGCAACATATCCAGGCTTCTATGCAAGCTGCTTTGTCACCTGAGCCATATGATGCAACAGATCCAATAGTGTTTGAAGTGTCGGTGGCAGATGCACTTTGAAGCTTTGGCAGACCCCTGAGGGTGAATCGCAGTGCAGAATCTTAGGATTTTGAAGGAAAGTACTGACATTCTTTGCAGATAACTACTTCCATTTTGAGTAAAAGCTCTTATCCTACTAGTGGGCCTTAGTAGAGACTGAACACTCAACTATGGGCCAGCAAGTCTCCATGTGACCTGAGCTGTACATCACGGAATGGATATTATCTCACTTACTGAACCACAATATTGGGCTTGCATGGAAGCACTCCATCATCAAATGGCAGTGGTATGTACATGATTGGGTTTGAGCAAGCCCTAAAAGTACAAGTAAATTACATGAAGTGGCGCAAATACCCATGTTTCTCACTGCTGCTACGTTATATCCACTCTCCTAGCCTGCACCTATGGCCTCATGGAAAGTTCCCCATGACCAGTTGGCAGAGAAAGAAAAGACTTGAGCAGAGTTTACGAATGGTTCTGTACAATATGCAGGTACCACCCAAAAGTAGATAGCTGCCAACCTGAAGGATAGCACTGAAGCAAAATTTCCCCAGAGTTCAGAACTTCAAGCAGTGCACCAGTTCTTCACTTTGCTTGGAAGAAGAAATGGTCAGATATGTAATTATATACTTGTTTGTGGCTGCGGCAATTATTTGTCTGTAGAGTTAGGAAGTTTAAAGGAACATCACTGGAAAATTGATGACAAATAATTTTAAGAAAAGGATATGTGGCCAGACCTCTCCGAATGGGCAAAAACCTTGTATCCCATATCAATGCTCACCAAAGGGGCACTTCAGCAAAGGAGGACTTTAATACTCAAATAAATAAGATGACCTGTCCTGCTATTCTGTGGATGCCACTCAGCCTCTTTTCATAGCCACTGCTGACATCACCCCGTGGTCTCATGAATAAAGTAGCTATGCTGTCAGAGGTGGAGGTTATGCATAGGCTTAGCAATGCAGATTTCTATTCACCAAATCTAAGCTCGATATGGCCACTGCTGAGTGCCCAATCTGTGGCAGCAGAGACCAATGCCAAGTCTCGGATATGGCACCATTCCCCAAGGTTACCAGCCAGCTACCCAGTGGCAGGTTGATTACATTGGAACACTTCCATCATGCAAGCACACTGTTTTGTTCTTATGGGAATAGACACTTACGATACAGATTTGCCTTCCCTCCTTCTGCCAAAACTACCATTCATGGATTTACAGAATGCTTTATCCACCATCACGATATTCCACAGAGTATTGATTGTGGTCAAGGAACTCACTTCACAGAAAAAGAAGTGTGGTGATGGACCTATACTTATGGAATTCACTGGTCTTACCATGTTCCCCACCATCCTGAAGCAGCTGGCTTGATAGAAACATAAAATGGCCTTTTAAAAACTCAGTTATAGCTTCGTCTAGGTGGAAATATCTTACAAAAATGGGACAAAGTTCTCCAGAAATCTGTGTATGCTCTGCATCAGCAACTAATATAAGGTACTCTTTCTACCATAGTCAAAATGTATGGGTCCTGGAATCAAGGAGTGGAAATGGGAGAAGCATCGCTCACTATTACTCCAATGACCCACTTGAAATTTTTTTGCTTCCTGTTCCTGCAACCTTATACTATACTTGCCTAAAAATCCTAGCTCCAAAGGCAGAAATACATTTGCCAAAGCACACAAAAATGATTTAATGGAATTGAAAGATAAGGCTGCCATCCCACAACTCTGGGCTCTTCATGCCTCTAAATCAACAGGCAAAGAAGGGAGTTACGGTGCTGGCTGGGGTTATTGATCCTGACTAGCAAGGGGAAATTAGACTATTATTCCACAATTTAAGTAAGGAAGAGTATATATAAAACCCCTTAGAGTGTCTCTAGTGTTACCATGCATTTAATTAAGGTCAATGAAAAACTATGACAACCCAATCCGGGAAAGACTAGTAATAACACAGACCTTTCAAGAATGAAGGATTATGTAACTCTACCAGGTAAGGAACCATGGCCAGCTCAAGTGCTTGCAGATGCAGAGGGAATACAGAATGGGTAGTAGAAGAAAGTAGTTATAAATACCATCTACAGCCACATAAGCAGTAACAGAAATGAGGACTAAAATTTCCACGAGTATTTCCTTCTTACTACGTTAAAAATGTTGTGTGTGCGTGTATGTTTGTAGTGAATCTCTGCTTTCTTTCCTCTCTTATTCCTTTATCATAAGGAATAAGATACATATAATACAATAAGATGTATTCACTTTATGTCATAGTATTTTTAAATTATTGTTAATTTATATTATAGTATTTACATTGCAGAATATTGAGAAGAGTAAATATTATTGTATTAGTCTGTTCTCACACTGCTATGAAGAAATACCCAAGACTGAGTAATTTATAAAGGAAAGAGGTTTAATTGACTCGCAGTTCCACAGGGCAGGAAAGCCTCAGGAAACTTACAATCGTGGCAGAAGGAGCAAACTTGTCATTCTTCATGTGGTGGCAGCAAGGAGAAGTGCAGGTGAAGTGGGAAAGAAGCCCTTTATAAAACCATCAGGTCTTGTGAGAACTCACTCACTATCACAAGAACAGCATAGAGGTTACCACTCCCATGATTCAATTACCTCCGGGTCCTTCCCATGACACATGGAGATTATGGGAACTACAATTCAAGATGAGATTTGGGTGGGGACACAGCCAAACTATATCAATTACTCAAGAAATTAACTCCTTTTTCTGGGGCATGTTTGCATTTTCTGTTGTCTACATAATGATTGGATCATATTAGGTAGAAATAAGTTTTTTGTCTTTATTTGGGGAGCAAGTATGGTTTAAGAAGATGAGTATGAGTAACAGATTGATAAAAGCACAAACTTATTATGGTTAATTTTATGTGTCAACTCAACTGGGCCATGAAATCCCCAAATATTTGGATAAACATTTTTCATTCACATGAAAATGAACACTTAAGTTGTTTACAATTTGGCTATTACAAATAAAGCTGCTATGAACATTCATGTGTAAGTCTTTGAATGAAACTCATGCCTAAGGATACATTGTACTTTGTAACTACAAATGGAAAATTAAAAAGAACAAACTGAACACACACAATCCTTTATACATACCATCACCACAACAACAAACATAAAAGCAAAGCAAGCATTTAAATGACAGATTTCTGGTATGATCATAGATGATGTGTCTGTAAAAATCTAGACATTGTGCTGTCTACACTTCACCTTATAAAATAATTACAATCCACTACAAAACACTTCTAAAATTGCCAAGTAGTCTACTTCAAGTTTCTTTGATATATCCACATTGTATGCTTATCTTAAATCCTGGTGTACAGGGGCTAGTGATACCCAAGTTGTCGTTTCTACAGTTAATGCTAAAAGAAATTCTTGTCTTTTTTACTTGCTGACTACCTGCAAATGCATTCTGGTTTCTTGTTTGAACAATGTAATTAGAAAGATTTTGCTGTTGATACGCAATCACGGTGGGTGACAGTGGTTGAGATTTCACTGTATAGGGCAAGAAGTGACATTGTCCCCATTATCAAGCCACCTTATAGTAATGCTTTAACAATAAGCATAACAGTTATAAAAGATTTATATGTATAAGTAAGAGAATATATATTTACGTTGTTGAGATAAGAGATGTGATAAGGTATTCTAGATAAAACAAAAAAAAGCAATCATAAAGAAGCAAAAAGCAAAAGGACAGGATATGTTTGGAAACCTGAGTACTTGGATCATTCTGTAACATGTGATAATCAGAGGGAATAGTGGGAAAGAAGGCTGATCATATGTAGAGAATACATTGAAGAGATTCTTATTAATTCTGCCAAGGAATTGTGATGGTATTTTATATGCTGAGGGATCTATCCAGTATAGGTATTGATGAACTGATGGCAAACAAGCCTTATCTGGTCCCATGTGCTCATGCCCACATATCTTCAATTACCATTAAGTGTTTAATTTACGGTTCAGAAATAAAATTTAGAAAAAAATTATTTTTCTTTGTTTTGAGTGTGACTGTTAAAATTAAAATATATAAAATCGGTTTCACACAATTGAAGTAGATGGGGGAGATTTCCTATAAATATAATCTGCTTTTGTGACTCAGAAGTCCTTGAAATCATTCTTCACTCAGGAATTAGTTTCATCTTTTTCTATAATGTCACTTTTATGTCAAAAACTGTCTAATGGATACCCAGATTCTAACAATTTTCATGACGCAAAATACCCTGCAAAAGTTGTCCTCGTACCTTTCTTTCTAAGTGTTTCACATACCTATACGTTATGGGCTCAATTTATTTTCCACCACATCGGTGGAAAGAAGTGGAAAACCACTTCCTTCTATTTATTAAACATGCCAAACTTTTTCCATTCAGACATTTTGCTTTACTCTTCTGAAAATAGTTCTCCCTTAGATTTTCACATGACTGGCTACTCCTTGTCATTCAGAGAGGCTTTCCTTAATCACGCCATCAAATGCAGCACTGCTTTGTCATTCTCTATCAAATCACATTATAAGATTTTCCACAGTACTTATAATTTATGAAATCATTTATTCATTTATTTTTAGCTCTATGAAAACAGGAACCATATACTTTATCTAAATTGACTAGACCATTGAAGCATAATTTTGAATAAATGAGCTAGTGAATGAGTGATTGCAAAGGTATTAAATAAAGATTTAGAAAGTAAAAATTCCAGTATGTGAGTGCAGTAGTTTCTAAATTAAAGTCTGTATTATTTATTTAATGCAGGTAAATGAATAGGATTCAATTAAAATTAAAGAAATGCTACATAATTTCTTTAACATTTAAACAGTTCAAAATTATTTGGGATAAACTAAGATGGTGTCAGGAAAATAGAATTTAGAAGCCAAAATAATTTTTTAAAAAGTAATTAATACATAATAGATAACTTAATGCAGGGGAAGAATCATAAACAGAGTAAATTTAAAAATTGACTTTGAGCCCTCAATTCTGGATAACAGGGGAGATAATTATGTCATTAAAAGAGAGTGGGAAAACCAAGAGGGGGCATGTTTGGATGAGAAAATGCAGACAGTATCGAACATATTGAGTGTGATGGCTCAGTGGGATACTCAGGTGAAGATGCCTCATGTGCAGCTGAAAATATGGGCTTGATGGTTGGGGACATAGATTTGGAGGCACAGATCTGAAAATCACCCTCACAGAGGTGATAATTGAAGCTGTGGGAGCTCGTAAGTTCATTTAGAGTATTTTATCTTTACTCCTCCTAGACAGTCACAGAAGCAAACCCAGTGGAAAGACTTTCTTTGAGAATTTACAGCTTTTTACGTGCATCGATAAAAAAGTTTTTATTTAAAATGTGAAATTCCTGACCTATAGACATGGGAATTGCACAGTGATTTTTTTCCCAGATATTTCACAAGTGTTTGGCCTTTTATGGGGAGGCGAGGCAGGTCAGGGGAGTTGTTTCACCCTCTGCTTTTTTTTTTCACTTTTAATTTCCGGGTTGCATGTGCAGGTTTGTTATAAAGGTAAACTCATGTGATGGGGGTTTGTTGTACAGATTATTTCATCATCCAGATATTAAGCCTGGTACCCATTAATTATTTTTCCTGATCCTCTTCTTCCTCCTACCCTCCACACTCTGATAGGCCCCAGTGTCTGTTGTTCCCCTCTATGTGTCCATGTATTCTCATCATTTAGCTCTTATTTATAAGTGAGAATATGAGGCATTCGGTTTTTTGCTTCTGTGTTAGTTTGTTAAGGATAATGGCCTCCAGTTCCATCCATGTCCCTGCAAAGGACATGATCTCATTCTTTTTTATGGCTGCATAGAGTTCCATGGTATATATGTATCACATTTTCTTTACTGAGTCTATTATTAATGAGTATTTAGGTTGATTCCATGTCTTCGCTATTGTGAATAGGTCTGCAATGAACATACATGTGCATGTGTCTTTATAATAGAATTATTTATATTCCTTTGGGTATATACCCAGTAATGGGATTTCTGGGTTGAATGGCAGTTCTGTTTTTAGGTCTTTGAAGAATCGCCACACTGTCTTCCACAATGGTTGAACTAATTTACACCCTAACCAACAGTGTATAAGCATTTCTTTTTCTCCACAAACTCACCAGCATCTGTTACTTTTTGACTTTATTTATTTATTCATTTATATTTTTGGAGACGGAGTCTTGCTCTGTCTCCAGGCTGGAGTGCAGTGGCACAATCTCGGCTCACTGCAAGCTCCGCCTCCCGGGTTCAAGTGATTCCCCTGCCTCAGCCTCCTGAGTAGCTGGGATTACAGGCATGCACCACCACACGTGGCTATTTTTGGATTTTTAGTAGAGACGGGGTTTCACCATGTTGGCAAGGCTGTTCTCAAACTTCTGACCTCAAGTGATTGGCCCATCTTGGCCTCCTAAAGTGCTGGGATTACAGACATGAAGCACCGTACCCAGCCAATTTTTGACTTTTTAGTAACAGCCTTTCTGACTGCTGTGAGATGATATCTCATTGTGTTTTTCATATTTATTATTTTATTATTATTATTATTTTTTTTGAGACACAGTCTCATTCTGTTGCCCAGGCTGGAGTGCAGTGGCCCAATCTTGGCTCAATGCAACCTCCTGGGCTCAAGTGATTCTCATGCCTCAGACTCCCGAGTAGCTGGGCTTACAGGCATGCACCACCACACCAGCTAATTTTTTTTGTTTTGTATTTTTAGTAAGGATGGGGTTTCATCATCTTGGCCAGGCTGGTCTCAAACTCCTGGCCTCAAGTGATCTGCTCGCCTCAGCCTCTCAAAGTGCTGGGATTACAGGCATGAGCCACCGTGCCCTCATTGTGATTTTGATTTGCACTTGTCTAATGATCTGTGATGTTGAGTTTTTTTTTTTAAATGATTATTGGTTGCATGTATGTCTTCTTTTGAAAAGTGTCTGTTCATGTCTTTTGCCCACTTTTTAATGAGGTTGTTTATTTTTTTCTTGTAAATTTATTTCTTATAGATGCTGGAAGTTAGATCTTTGTCAGATACATAGTTTGCAAAAATTTTCTCTTTCTGGAGGTTTTCTGTTCACTCTGTTGATAGTTTTCTTGTGCAGAAGCTTCTTAGTTTAATGAGATCTCATTTGTCACTTTTTGCTTTTGCTGCAATTGCTTTTGGCATCTTCATCATAAAATCTTTGCCCATTCCTGTTTCTGAAATGGTATCGTCTAGGCTGTCTTCCAGGGTTTTAATGGTTTTGGGTTTTACATTTAAGTCTTTAATGCATCTTGAGTTAATTTTTACGTATGGTGTAAGGGAGGGATCCAGTTTCAATCTTCTGCATATGGCTAGCCAGTTATCCTAGCACCATTTATTGAAGAGGAAATCCTTTCCCCACTGGCTGTTTTTATTAGGTTTGTCAAAGATCAGATATTTGTAGGTGTGTGGCCTTGTTTCTGGGTTCTCTATTCTGTTCCATTAGCCTACGTGCCTGTTTTTGTACCAGTACCATACCGTTTTCATTACTATAGCTCTGTAGGATAGTTCAAAGTCTGGTAGTGGGATGCCTTCAGCTTTGTTCTTTTGCTTAGGATTACCTTGGCAATTCAAACACTTTTTTAGTTCAATATGAATTTTAAAATAGTTTTTTTCTAGTTCTGTGAAGAATCTCAATGGTAGTTTAATAGGAATAGCATTTAATTTATAAACTTTCTTGGGCAGTATGGCCATTTTAACAATATTGATTCTTCCTATCTGTGTACATGGAATGTTTTTTCATTTGTTTGTGTCAGTGTTTTGTAATTCTCATTGTAGAGATCTTTCACCTACCTGATTAGCTGTATTCCAAGGTATTTTATTCTTTTGTGGTAATTGTGAATGGGATTGTGTTCCTGATTTGACTTTTGACTTGACTGTTATTAGTGTATAGGAATCTTGGTGATTTTTGCACATTGATTTTATATCCTGAGATTTTGCTGAAGTTGTTTATCAGCTTAAGAAGCTTTTGGTGGAGACTATGCGGTTTTCTTGATATAGAATCATGTCATCTACACACACAGATAGTTTGACTTCCTCTCTTCCTATTTGGGTGCCTTTATTTCTTTCTCTTGCCTGATTGCTTTGGCCAGGACTTCCAATCCTATGTTGAATAAAAGTGGTGAGAGAAGGCATCTTTGTCTTGTGCTGGTTTTCAAGGGAAATGCTTCCAACTATTGCCCATTCAGTATGATGTTGGTTATGGGTTTGTCATAGATGGCTGTTATTATTTTGAGGTATGTTCCTTCAATGCTTAGTTTATTGAGCGTTTTTAACATGCAGGGGTGTTGAATTTTAACAAAAGCCTTTTCTACATCTATTGAGATAATAATGCATGAGATTTTTGTCTTTAGTTTTGTTTATGTAATTGTGGGTAATCTCTAGCGATTTACCTATTCCATAACATTTTACAACACTTCAAAAAGAAATCTACAACACAGTTGCATTTCTGTATGACCTCACTGTCTTCCTGATGTGTCACCTCAATGTTATCCTCCTGCATCTGATCATCTGCAGTTTCACTAAAGTCTCCTATCATTATACATAAGGCTTATGTAAATCACATTTATGGATTTGCTTTTGTGAACCACATTTATTGATTTGCTTATGTTGAACCAACCTTGCATCCCAGGGATAGGCCTACTTGATTGTGGTGGATAAGCTTTTGATGTGCTGCTGATGTGATGAACTTAAACAAATGCACAAGAAAAAAACAAACAACTCCATCAAAAAGTGGGTGAAGGATATGAATAGACACTTCTCAAAAGAAGACATTTATGCAGCCAACAAACATATGAAAAAAAGCTTATCATCACTGGTCATTAGAGAAATGCAAATCCAAACCACAATGAGATACCATCTCACACCAGTTAGAATGGCAGTCACTAAAAAGTCAGGAAAAAACAGATGCTGGAGAGGATATGGAGAAATAGGAATGCTTTTGCACTGTTGGTGGGAGTGTAAATTAGTTCAACCATTGTGGAAGACAGTGTGGTGATTCCTCAAGGATCGAGAACCAGAAATACCATTTGACCCAGCAATCTCATTACTGGGTATATACCCAAAGGATTATAAATCGTTTTACTATAAAGACACATGCACACGTATGTTTATTGTGGCACTATTCACAATAGCATAGACTTGGAACCAACCCAAATGTCCATCAATAATAGACTGGATTAAGAAAATGTGGCACATATACACCATGGAATACTATGCAGCCATAAAAAAGAAGGAGTTCATGCCCTTTGCAGGAACATGGATGCAGCTGGAAACCATCATTCTCAGCAAACTAACACAAGAACAGAAAACCAAACACCGCATGTTCTCACTCATAAGTGGGGGCTGAACAATGAGAACACATGGACACAGGGAGGGGAACCTCATACACCGGGGCCTGTCGGGGGGTGGGGGCTAAAGAAGGAATAGCATTAGGAGAAATACCTAATCTAGATGACAGGTTGATGGATGCAGCAAACCACCACAGCACATGTATACCTATGTACCCCAGAATGAAATGCACGTTCTGCACATGTACCCCAGAATGAAATGCATGGTAGAAGCACTACACTGTGTGCGCCCATAGTATCTATATGGTCTTTTCTTAAATTAAGCATTTGAAATAAAAGCATAGCAAGGAGGTCTTAAAACACGAATCTACCTTTTAGTAAAAGGGTTATAAAAGGTTTGTAGAAATTTCACCTCATGGTCAAGTCCGTTAGGATTAGATGGAATGATCTATAAGGTTTCATTTAAACAAATTAGGGTTAATATTAACAAACTAATACAAGGGCAAAATTTGGCTTTAGACAGGATTTTCATGTCATAGTAAAGGCTGATAAAAGGTTTTTGCCTTTTAAGTCATCATTTTGGCTAAATAATTTATGGCAATGTGGCAATTGTCCTTCCTAATGCCTGCCTTTTTGGATAGTTCAGAGGGCCCCTGAAACATTCAAAAAAGAGGCAAACAGGATTATTTGACATGTTTAGTCACATGAGATTGTCAAAATGATGTCCAATCCTCTTTATCTTTTGGTGAATAATACTAATATATGTTCAAAAATTGTATGGGATTTCTAAAATTCTAATGTCTAAGTATATGCTATCAATTATAATAACTAAAGGTAAAGTTATTATAAACCACAGATATAAACAAACTTCTTTGTCAGTCATGTTTTAACTGTAAATATCTTGGAAATGTTGCAATTCACAGACAATTGTTGTCTTGCTTTGTTCCTTCTCAAAAGATGGTTTATAATCGAGCGATATTAAGGACTTTAACAGGTGTTCTCAAATGCACGTTTTTAATAGCTTTGAAGATTGTAACATTGGAATACAGAAAGAACGTATGAAACTCCTAAAGAATTGACATGTTCACAAATATCAAGCACAACAAGAGTTAACTAAATGGATTTCACTCAGAAAGAAAAGCAAGCCTTTTAACTTTTGCTCAGAATACTGCTGATCCTGGTTTTGTTTTGAGTCAAGGAAACTTAGTTTAAACTATCTATGGCCTTTAATAAAGTGGACTCCTATGAACAAAATTTGGAGCATGTTTATTTCTCTGCCTGGTTCCTCTAGAATTTGGAAACTCTGTAAGTACTCTTAACTTATGGCAATATAGTTTTTTGCATCAGTGCAATAAGAATCTATTTTTCTTTGTCAATGGGAAAAACTGGTTATTTTACCAAGGCTTTAACTGAGAAGGTGTGTTTCCCTTTAAGGAATCAAGTTTGACATGCAGAGCCAATAAAAGCCCCTTCGGGAGAACTGGCCTCATACCTTGTCTACGCAGTCTCTGCACAGGGTTCTTAACCTGTGATCAGTAAAGAATGTCTCTTTGTAACAGGTCTAGGAGCTCTGAGTTTATCTTGGGACCTCAAGAGGAGAGGATCACCCAATTCACAGGTATTTGAGGATGTAAACCCATAGCTGGGCTCGGCTTTAATAGTCTTATCTGAAATTCCTTATGAAACAGAGTTTCATCAAAGCCAATCCAAAAGGCCTATGTAGAAATAACCATTCTTGCTGCACTTTATACAAATAATCAGGCCAAATATAAGACTACAGTTTATTCATAATTTGTTTTTACCAAAAATAAGGACTGGAGAGAAAAACCGTGCTCCAAAGCTTATCATACATTTGTTATTAAGCCTTAGTCTCACTAATTGTTTTCAGGCTTTTCATCTACATTTTAGGCTAACCCTGCTTATTCCTGTGAATCAAGAAGTGATCTCCTGCAGCTTAGAAGAAAAAATAAGGGATGGGTAATCTAAAAGTCTGGATCAATATACTAGTTCTGGACAATTATCCTGCAAATTTTGCCAGGTAATAAAAGTGAGTAGGGTGCCCATAACCTGGAGGTTTCTTTGTTTAGGAAAATAAAACCAAGGAACTTCACAGACCCCCCAAGGGGGAATTCTATATCTTGACAAGTAAAATTTTAGATGGAAATTATCTACCACACCACACTTATGGAAATCGCTATACTCACTTGATTATTTGCTATAGGGTTATACATGGCAGCACCTTCTAACTGAAACATTAAACAAAGAGTTTCCGTTGCTGTCGTATTTTGCTTAATTATTATCTTTATAGCAGGGATAATAGTTACAAAAAGGAACTATGAAAGTTTTGCTATCATTGAGTCAGCTAGGACTTTTTATTCGGTTTAGTGATGCAGTTTTAAATGAAACATGCCGCTTTTGGATTAACACCTCTGGTAAAGTGAAGGAAAATCTACAGGTACTTAAAAATCAAATAAAAATTATTGACAGGCTCAGGAAAAATACCAGCTTCAACCCTGAGTGGCTACAATCCCTCTTTAATAAATTCCAGTCTTCTTTATGGATTGGTTAAACCCTTTATTAAGCCCTCTCTTGCTTCTATGTCTTGTACTGATATTTGGACCCTATATACACAATACTATAACTCGATTGTTTCTGCTCACCTAGAAGCAATCAAACTCCAATGGTGCTGTAAACTGAACCACAAACGGACACTCCGTTCTTCTGAGGACCCTTAGATCAACCCCAGGAGGACCCCTAGCTGCTGTTCCCCATTCGACTCCCCTTTTCAGCAGGAAGCAGCCAGAAGAAGTCATCACCCAAAACCCCCTAACAGTACCTAGTGTGGCATCTCCACAGGGGGGAATGTTGTGGGAGTTATTAAGAAATTATTTTAGGCTGGGCGCAGTGGCTCACGCCTGTAATCCCAGAACTTTGGGAGGCCGAGGCAGGTAGATCATGAGGTCAGGAGATCAAGACCATCCTGGCTAACACAGTGAAACCCCGTCTCCACGAACAATACAAAAAATTAGCCAGGCGTGGTGGCGGGCACCTGCAGTCCCAGCTACTCGGGAGGCTGAGGCAGGAGAATGGCGTGAACCCAGGAGGCGGAGGTTGCAGTAAGCTGAGATCGTGCCACTGCACTCTAGCCTGGGCAATTAATTGATCTCACCCAAAATGGCATTCATGGCCTCTTTGCTTTTCCCATATTCTTGGCAAAGGCCACCCCATATATTCCACCCTGCATTTGCATATTAAAAGGCTAGGGTGGGAGGGCCAGCATTTTCCTAGGGCTACGTGAATGACATGCCTAGTCAAACCAATACCCTGAGCCCCATACAAATCAGACACCACCCCCTCCAACCTCTGTATATATACCTAGCTGGTATCTGTGGCAGGTGGGGCTCTCTCTCTAGGCTTTAGAGCCCCGCTCCCTCTGTCTCTGTACTGGGGAGCTTCTTCCTTCTCCCTTCCTTCCTGCCCCTTCTTGCCTATTAAAGTCTCCACTCCTTAAAAAAAAAAAAATGAGTGCACTCTGAAAAAATATACATTCTTTCAGTTAATATCCGTAATCACTTCACATGATAAACAGACTTGAGGAACGTAAGCTTCTCTTCCAAATCCCAGTTTATGACCTGTTAAAGTTATATTGCTGCGGACATTTCAAATCATTGAAGCTACTTCAGTACTTTGGAAAGTAGCTGAAGTCAAGTTAGGCTTTTATATTCATAGAAAAGAATGTTGGTTTCATAGTTTTGTAGGTATAAACCATATCTGATGTTGCAGGTACTTAGAAAAATTAAGAAAATGAAGCTGAAAGTCAAGTTAGGTTTTTATAGGCATAGAGAAAAATGTTGCTTTCATGGTTTTGTAGGTATAAACCATATCTGATATTTCAGATACTTAGGATGTTTTTAAGAAAATGAAAGAGAACGGGTACATGTAATTTATTTAGACTTTCCAAGGGATTTTTCTAAAGCAGCATACGAGGGGATTGAAGAGTTTTGACAAGTACAACATGAGAAACAGATCACTATTATGTATTTTTAAAGTGGTTATTAAAAATAATTGTAAAGTTTAAAAAAATTAGTCAATATTTTGTCCAAAAAGTTGCAGGCCATTTAAAGATGTGCCTTGAGGGTAGTACTAATAACTTGTAAGGAAAAGTGAAACTGTTAAAACTGCCACCTTGACACCCTGATCAACTCACCAAGAGTGGAATCTGATTTTGGTTAAATAGAAAACGGCATAAAAATTTCAGGTTATAATTTTTAAATGAGTAACAAAACAAGAAACAATATATGACACTTTAAAGCTTCTTATTTTGAAATTATTATAGATTCAGAAAAGAAATAATGCAGAGAATCTCTATGATATACACACTTTTAATGATTCAAATGTCTGATAAATAATTAAATAGAATTCATCTTTGATGGCAGATATTCAAATGAAACAAAATATTGATGAAGATATCGTATATAATAGGCCATACAGTACTACTGTATGATGATGTATTGTTGTAGATCTCCCTTTCCTTGATAACTTCACTCTGATTTCATTGTGCAGATTCTCTCTTCTTGATGAGTAGCTATCTTAATGGGACTGTCAGCTAAAATGTCCCCCCAACCACCAAGAATGAGCTTAAAACTCAAGTCAGCCAAATTCAGTTCCCTTCCTAGGACTCTAAATCTGGAACAGAATGGCATGTCGTGATCGAAAATTCAGTCAGAAATCAGTTATCTCAGCTGTAACTCATTGGCAAAATTGCCAGTCAACTCCTGTTAGCCAAGTTCCCCAGGGCTGCCCTAACTCCAGACCTTTGTATAACGTGGTAGTTTAGCAGCTTCTATAATTTTAAAGCACCAGAATAGCCTTCTTACAAGTTCTTTCCTTGCCTAAATCATACAAAGTGGTTTTCTGTTGATTGCAACCAAAGATTCATACTGATAGAAATCTCTCTCTAATAATTATATATAAATATATATATTTAAATACATAAGTGATATGTCTAATGAAAAATATAAGGGGGAATAAAAAAGTACTCTGTCATTTCATCAATTCATGATAATCACTGTTATTTTCATATTTTGTTACTTTGTACATATAAATATGTGTCTAAGTATGTTAAAGAAAATTGAGAATGTAGTTTAGTCATCATTTTCTATTCTTGTCATTTGGTTTAAATCACGAGAATTTTCCAAAGAGCTAGTTTTAAATTTCCCTTATATATTTTTTTGAACATATAAGATCTATTAAAATATATCTGAAAAGCTGTTGGGAATACAAGTATTTATTTAAAGTTTTTTTGTATATCAAATTTACCTTTGTTATAGGCTGAATTGCGTGTCCCCAAAATTCACATATTAAAGCTCTAACCCTAAGTACTGCAAAATGTGACTGTGTTTGGAGATAGGGCTTTTAAAGAGGTGATTAAGCTAAAATTAGGCCATTAGGGAGGGCCCTAATCCAATCTGACTGGTATTCTTAAAAGAAGAGAAAGTCTGGACACACAAAAGACACCAGGGATGTATATACCCAGGGGAAAGAATATGTGAGGAAACAGCAAGGAGATCATCTGCAAGCCAAAGAGAGGGGCCTCTGAAGAAACCAAGCATGCCAACCCCTTGATCTCAGCCTCCGGGACAGTGCAAAGATAAATTTCTGTTGTCATGCCTGTGACAGGTGTCTGTGAGCCTTTGTTATGGCAGCCCTAGCAAATTAATATAGATTTTGGTACCAGAAAGTGTGGTGTTGCTGTAACAAATGCCTAAACATGTGAAAGTGGCTTTGGAACTGGGTAACAGATGAAGGCTGGAAGAGTTTTTTAGGTGCATTATTAGAAAAAGCCCAGATTGCCTTGGAGAAATTATTAGCAGAACTATGAATGCTAAAGGTGCCTCTGGTGAGCCTCAAGTGGAAATGAGGAACAGTTATTGGATACCAGAGGAAAGACAACTGTTGTTATAGAGTGAGTGGCAAAGAACTTGGCTGTAATGTGTTCTAGTGTTTTATGGAAGGTAGAATATAAATTCTAGTGTTGAACTAGAATATTCAGTTACAAAGATTTCTAGGCGAAGGATTGAAGGTGTAAAGTAATGAGGGTACTGGGTTTCTTCTTACAGCATATTGTAAATACAGGAAGAGAGACACAAATTGAAAACAAAATTGTTAAGCAAAAAGTAATCAAAACTGGAAGACTTGGAAATTATCACCCTATCCATATTACAAAAAGTTAAAAAAGCATGATCTGGACAGAACACCAAGGATGTGGCTGGATAATCATTTGATAAAAAGATTAGAGGTCTCACTCATGGATCTAATTAGCTGTCTCAGCTGAAATGACGAACAGAGGTAGGTTAATAACAGAAAAAAACACTACCAGCTGGAACTAAAGGGGATAGAATTGGAACAAAATGAAGAAAAGCGAATGGACTTCCTGGATTCTATAGGATAGAATAATAGAACTATCTGGCTGCAGATAGGCATTGTCTTTTAGGAAGAGGAAAGAATGACCTTCAAGACAATTTTGAGATCGGCAAGGCTGCCACTCCTACCTCAGCACTGGGTGGTGAGCTGTCTCCTCCTGGGTTTCAGAGGGCACAGCTGCTACCCAGTGCCATGGAGGCATTGTTGTCACCTCAGTGGGCCCAGAAGGTAAGGTTACTACCCTGGTGAGCCTGGAGGACAGATCATCGAGCTAAAGAGTATTATTCCTGGGCCTGAAAATTTGATGGAATTTGCCTTGCTAGTTTTGAGTTTGCTTGGAACTGGTGACCTCTTACTTTTTCCTGATTTTTCCCTTTCAAAATGTGAATACCTATCCTTTGCCTGTCCCACCCACTGAATTTTGGATGCAGATAAGTTATCTGGTTTTACAGGTTCACAGCTGGAGAGGAATTTTTTCTCAGAATAAATAAAATCAGCAGTCTCATACAAAAGTAATTTAGATAATATTCAGATAAGATTTGGGATTTAGCATTGATGCTGGAATGGTTTGAGACTGCTGGGCTGTTGGAATTGGGGGTGGGGGGAATGTATTTTTCATGTGAGAAAGATGTTAATTTTGGAGGTCCAGAAAGTGAATGTTATGGGCTTGTGTCCCCTTTCCCAAATTCATATGTTGAAACCCTAACCTTTAATATCTTAGAGTGTGACAGTATTTAAAGATAAGACTTTCAAAGAGGTCATTAAGTTAAAATGAGAGTATTAAGACTGGTCCTAAGGGTGTCCTTAAAAGAAGAGTAAATTTGGACACACAAAGAGATAACTGGGATGCACGCACACAGAGGTAGGACCATGTGAAGACAAGGGGAGAAGGCAGCCATCTACAAGCTAAAGAGAGAGGCTGCAGAAGAAACCACACCCAAATGACACCTTGATCTTGGCTTTCTAGCCTCTAGAACTGTGAAGAAATAAAGCTCTGTTGTTTAAACCACCCAGTCTGTGGTACTTTGTTATAACAGCCCTAGCAAATGAATTCAACTATTTGTATAAAATGTGGGTTCTGGTTAATGAATTCCTTCCACCTGGAAATAGTAAACAACTTAAAAAATAAACAGTATTCAAAGCATGGTCTAGTCACAACCCTTTCAATCTGCCTCAACTTTTCATATTCTTATCTTAGAATGGCCATCCTATCCTCAAGCCATGTTAGAACTCTAATCCCTCTTCCCATTTAAATTTAAGAATTTGTCATGTGTTGCTAAAGCTATCTTTACTCTGCATCTTGTATCTGAACTTCCTTTTCAATGCAGCAGTCACACAGTACCTTTGGCAATCAGTACTTCGAAATAAAATAATGTCACAGTTTTGAAAGATTATCTGAGGTAATTCCTTTCCATGCCCTTGTAAATTAAAGAAAACTTCCTAAAGCACAATTGTAAATATATTGTTATTGTACTTATAGCTCTGTATATATTTTTGGTTAGTTATTGTTGTAAATTAAAGCAGTAATAAGTGCATTTAGAGAAATCTGGAAACAAAAATATTTAGGCACTACTATTCTCACGATGTAGAGTTAAGCAGTAGTAATATTTGTAGTTTTTGTTTTCCAAATTTTTATTTTCTACTTACATAGTTGTGGTCATGGTAATATAGTTGTGTACAAAGTCAATACACTTAAAATAAAGTTGCTTATAAAAGCAATACAAACTCAATGAAGAAAATTAGAAAAATATTTAAAAATCTACAAAGATGGAAAGCAAAACACTGAGAATTCTGCAAAGCTATATAACAAATACTAATATGATTTTAATGCATTATCTAGCACTCTGACTTTTTCACATTTGAAGTGACAGATACAAATATGAACTAGCATTAAATAGAAATAGTCATTGTTTTTCAATAAAAAATATTACAGAGAAATGTATTAATGAATAATAGCAACCATTGGATTTTTTCAGCTACTACCAATTAAATAGCAAAACACACACACAAAAATACTTCGGAAGTTCAGTATGATTTTTCAAATGTACTGAAAATCATTACTGAGTTTCTTAACCATAAAAATGGGCACTGCTTTCCCCTTCAAACTGTGCTTTTAAGGAAAGAAAAAGGATCCTTTTGTTTGTAATCCCCATATTAAGTTCTAAGAATATAAATAATGAGTCTTTGTGGAGAAAATTGATCCAGTAGAACCAATAATTACTTAAATGTCTTCAAATTTGGTAAATGATTCCTTGTCAACTACAGTGTAAAAGAGATTTCACCTTGGTAATAGTAAGCTGAGCAATTAAAACCAAATCCTCCCGCTGAAGATAGCTAAAAGAGCTGAAGGAAATGTTAATATGAAAGACAAAATAAGCAAACAAAAACCCTAAAAACAAACAAAAAACTGTTGATAAGTTACATTTGGCCATCCAAAATTTAGAAAAACATGTACCCACCCTCGGCCGGGCACAGTGGCTCACGCCTGTAATCCCAGCACTTTGGGAGGCCGAGGCGGGTTGATCACCTGAGGTCAGGAGTTCAAGACCAGTCTAGCCAACATAATGAAACCCCACCTCTACAAAAATACAAAAATTAGCCAGGCATGATGGCAGGTGCCTATAATCCCAGCTACTTGGGAGGCTCAGGCGGGAGAATCGTTTGAACCCAGGAGGCAGAGGTTGCAGTGAGCCGAGATCACTCCCACTGCACTCCAGCCTGGGAGACAGAATAAGACTGCATTTCAAAAAAATAAAAAATAAAAAAATAATTACTCACCCCAAACCTAAGAAAAGCCAAGAAATTGGAGAGGGAAGCCAAGAGTTCAAATGTGTTTTGCCCTGAAGTTGGAAGTATCAGCTGTGAAACTCAACTATGATTTTAGTAGCTTGGTAGGCTTCTGGGGGTGTAGTGGGGTTGGGGGGTGGGTGGGTGGAAGGTGTGGAGGTGGAGGGTGGGTGGGTATTGGGGGAAGCCCAGGGATTACCAAGATAAAGATTTTGAAACACCCCAATACAACTACTCTGAGATGAGACTGTAAAGAGCTATAGCCTCAGAGTAAGGGCAAACCAGAAGTAAATCAATCTTTGTCCCAGGCAACTTCCATCATTTGGTTACCACAGCCTGAGATTTGAACATAAGTTGATCCTGAATTTGTACCCTCCTAAAGGCCTGGAAGAAGCCACAAAGATCCTCTCTAGCAGCATGTGTAATTATCCTGAACCTCAAATTATTCTTCCAAATAATTTTACAAATAATTTTCTGACAAAGCAAACAAAGCACACATGGAGAAACAAGGTATCCACTGTGAATGAAAACCAAAAAACAGGAAATAAAAATAAACCCACAAACACTTCTGCTATTGAAATCATCTGACACAGAGTATAAAACAACTATGAAGGAATGATGTCAACAAGATGGTGGAAGAGGAGTTTTCAGAGCTCATTTCCTTACAAAAACATCAATTTGAACGACTATCCACACGTAAAAATACTTTCACAAAGGCTAAGGAATCCAAGTGAGAAGTTACAGCACCTGGGTGGAGCACAGAACTAAGAAAAGACACGTTGAAAAGGTAGGAAGGACAGTTTCACATTACCTGTTACACCACTCCCCCATGTCCTGGCATCACAGTATGGAGAGAGATATCCTTTGCATATGAAAAGAAGAGTAAAGTGAAGACCCGACTTCACTGCAGACCCCAGCCCCAGGCCTGTCCCAGTGAACCCTGGAACTGTGAGCATTCAGACAGGCTCCAGTCCAGCCCCTGAGACACCAGGATCCAGGTCTGCCTCAAAAGACAGTCTCTCTGAAACTGCATCAAAATAAAATAAAATAAAATAGAATAAAAGACCCAACTATACGCTGCCTACAAAAGATTCACTTCAGCTTTAACAACACACATAGGTTGAGGATGAAGGGATGGGAAAAATATTCCATGCAAATGGCAACCAAAAGAGTACACAGGTAGCTATACTTATGGTCTGTTTTGTCAAAAAGAGGAAGAAAAAGGTCATTATGTAATGATAAAGGGGTCAATTCATCAAGAGAATAGAACAATTATAAATATGCATGTGCCCAACATCGGAGTACTTAAATATAGAAAATAAATATCTGAAGAAAAAAATTGCTAGTAATGCAATAATAGTAGGGGACATCAATACCCTACTTTCAACAAAAGATTGACTATCTGGACGACAAATTAATAAGGAAATAGGAAAGTTGAACAATACTATACACCAACTGAACCTAATGGACATAAACAGAACATTTATTCCACAACAGAAAAATATACATTTTTTTCAAGCCCACATGAAATATTTTCCAGAATAGATTATATATTAGGCCACAAAATAAGTCTTAACAATTTTAATATGATTGAAATTTTACCAAGTATCTTTTCTGAACACAATGGTTTGAAACTTGAAATCAATAACAGGAGAGAAAAATAGAAAATTTACAAATATGTGGAAATTGAATAACACTTTTTTTTTTTTTTGAGACAAGTCTTGTTCTGTCGCCCAGGCTGGAGTGCAGTGGCACAATCTCGGCTCACTGCAAGCTCCCTGCTTCCCTCCCAGGTTCATGCCATTCTCCTGCCTCAGCCTCCCGAGTAGGTGGGATTACAGGCGCCTGCCACCATGCCCTGCTAATTTTTTCTATTTTTAGTGAGATGAGGTTTCACCGTGTTAGCCAGGATGGTCTCGATCTCCTGACCTCGTGATCCGCCCGCCTCGGCCTCCCAAAGTGTTGGGATTACAGGGGTGAGCCACTGTGCCCGGCCAAATAACACATTTTTAACCATCGAAGGATAAAATAAAAAATTCAAAAGGAAATTTAGAAAATGTTGAGACAAATAAAAATATAAACACAACATACCATAACTTATGGAATGTAGCAAAAGCAATTCTAAAAGGGAAGTTTAAACAGTTACATTAAAGAAAGAAGAATAATCTCATATAAGCAACTTAAGTTTACACATCAAGGAACTAGAAAAAAGAAAAAACTAAGCTCAAAGTTTTGAAGAAAATAATAAAGATCAGAGTAGAAACAAATGAAATAAAGTCTAGAAAATAATAGAAAGGATAAATAAAACATTTGAGTTTTTGAAAAAGTAAAGAAAATGGACAAACTAAACCTGACTAAGAAAAAATGAGAAAATACTCAAATAAAATTAAAAATGAAAAAGGAAGTATAACAACTAATACCACAGAAATACAAGAGATCATAAGAGACCCTTTGAATAATTATACTCCAACAACTGAATAACATTGAAGAAAGGAATACATTCCTTGAAACATGCAACATACCAATATTGAATCATGAAGAAATAAAAAATCTGAACGGAACTATTTAAGTAACAAGATTGAATCAATCAAAAACTTTTCAACAAAGAAAAATCCAAGGCCAAATGGCTTCACTGTGCACTGCACCAAACATCTAAAGAAGAATTAACACCAGTCCTTTCCATGCTCTTCCTAGAAATTGAAGAGGAGAGAACACTTCCAAACAAATTTTAAAAGGCCAGCATTACCCTAATATCAAAGCCAGACAAGGAAACTATGAAAAAAGAAAATTACATTGCAATATCCCTGATGAATAGAGATTCAAACACCCCCAGTAAAACACTAGCAAACCAACTTCGACAGCACATTAAAAGGATCATTCCCTGTGATCAAGTGGGAGTTATCCTTGGATTTCAAGTATGGTTCAACATATTCAAATCAGTAGACATGATATACAACATTAAGAAACAAAAAATAAAAATCATATGATCATAGCAATAGATGCAGAAAAAAAGCATTCGACAAAATTCAACATCCTTACATGATATAAATCCTCGATAAATTAGACTCAGCAAAATAAAGGCCATATGTGACAACCCTAGAGCTAACATCATATTCAATGGTGAATAGTTGAAAGCTTCTCCTCTATGATCAGGAACATAAGAATAGCCCACTTTCACTATTTCTATTCAGTACAGTATTGGAAGTCTATGCCAGAGCAATTAGACGAGAAAAGTAATAAAATGCATTAAAATAAGAAAGAAAAAAGTAAAACCGTGTCTGTTTGCAGGTGACATAATCTTATATATATAAAACTCTAAATACTTACCCCAAAACTGGTAGAATAAACCAATTCTATAAGGTTGCAAGATACAAAATCAACATAAAAAAGCAGTACCATTTCTATACATCAACAACCAAGTGTCTGAAAATAAAGTTATGAAAACAATCCCATTTATAATAGTATCAATAAGAACAAAATACTAAGGAATAAGTTTAACCAAGGAGGTGAAAGATCTGTAGATTCAAAACTATAAAACATTAGTGAAGGGAATTGAAAAAGACACAAACAAATGGAACGATATCTAGTGTTCATGAATTTAAAGAGTTAATTCAAAATTCCAATGGCATTTTTAATAGAAATAGAAAAAACAGTTATAAAATTAATATGTAACCACAAAAGACCCTGAGTAGCCAAAGCAATCTTGAGAAAAACAAAAGCTGGAAACATCATGATATATGATTTCAAAGTACACTGTTAGGTTGGTGCAAAAGTAATTGTGGTTTTTGCCATTAAAAGTAATAATACAAAGCTATGGTAATCAAAATGTTTTACTTGCATAAAAACAGACATACGGACTAATGGAACAGAATAGAGAACCTAGAAATAAATACATACATTTATGGTCCATTGATCTTTGAAAAGTTGCCAAGAACATACAATGGAGAAAGTATAGTCTCTTCAATAAAAATGACATTTGAAAAACTGGATATTCACATTTAAAAGAATCAAATTGAACCCTTATCTCACACTATGTACAATAGGCAACCCAAGATGGAATCGAGAATTAAATATAAGACCTGAAATTGTAAAACTACTTGAAGAAAACATAGAGAAATATCTCCAGGACATTGGCCTGGGCAGTAATTCTTTTGTTATGACACCAAAAACTCAGACAACAGAAGCAAAAATAAACAAGTGAGACTACATCAAACTGAAAACCTTCTACACAGCAAAGGAAACAATCACTAAAGAGATAATTTATGAGATGGGAGAAAATGTATGCAAATATATCTAATAAGGTGTTAATATTGAAAATATATAAGTAACTCAAACAGCTTAATAGAAAAAACAAACAACCTAATTAAAATGGGCAAAGGAACTAATAGACATTTTTTTCAAAGCAGTCACATAAATGGTGGCTGACAAGTATATGAAAAAATCGCTCAGCATTACTAATCACCAGGGAAATGCAAATCTAAACCACTATGAGGTACCTCACACCTGGTGAAATCGCTATTATCAAAAAGACACCTGTGGTGATTTAATTAGGAGGCCTATACTTTCTATGCTGAAATGAAACACCATGAGTTTCCTTTTCATTTACCTCTTGAGGAGCGGGGTTTTTACCCTCACAAAAGCGGGAAGTGATAGTGAGGAAAGAGAATGATATGTGGGAGAAGATATCTTTCAAAAAGACTTTGAAGAAAAAGGCATCTACTAGATAGTTTCCAGATTGTTAAACCCTCATGTTTCTAACCTTGAAGACAGATAGGGAGTAGGAATAGCTACTTTCCAGTAGGTAGGCCAGATGGTTCCAGAAGAACAACAGATTTTTCCAATTATTGTGCTTTCGGATTTCAATCCATCTCCTTTATCATTACTGGAAATTTGTCCTCCCATATTCTGAAACATGTACTCTCAGTCCTTGTTTTTAACAGAAATATGATTGCTAACTTTTTATTTCTGTAGGTTTCTATAGGTTGTGTTGGGACTGCTGGATAAATTGTTCTTTAAAGGGAAAGCATTTTAAATTTAAATGACTAACCTTTGCTTACCAAATTAAATCACAGCTCCTTAGTAGTATGTGATGAGAGATACTTTCTGATGTGGCTTCAAATTTCTTTTCTACTTATGTTATCTAGTATCACTACATTAACCTGATAGGAGAAATTGCCTCTGGAATCAAGGGAGTGGAGGAATCCTGAATAATGCATAACTTTTCTCATTGCTATGAACTGAGAGCTAAGGAAGTACCTTACATACATTATTTCAATTAATCTTCAAATGAACCAGATCCAAAAAGTAGAATCCTCATTAAACAGATAACAAAGCTGAGCACAGAGAAATTCAGTCATTTGTTAGGAGGCACACAGATAGTTCTTTGCTGGATTCCAAAGCCCATGATATTAACTACAAGTTATACTTTTTCCCTATTTCAGGAAATGAAGAGAACATAATGAAGTCACACTAAAACAAGCTATCTTTGATATTCTAAGGTCTGTTTTCTGGAAGGGAAGTGGATTAGTTTCCTCTTACTGCTGCAACAAATTAACACAGGCATGGTGTCTTAAAACAATTTTAAAAAATCAGCACCATAGGAAAGGTAAAAAAGAAAACAACAACAACAACAACAAATTATTACACTTTTTGAGGTCAGAAGTCTGAAATGGACTTGCCTGGGGTCTGGAGGCTGTAGGGTAGAGTCTGTTTCCTTGCCTTTGCCAGCTTCTAGAGGCCACCTGCATTCTTTGGTTTGTCTCCACTTCGTCTTCACATTTAGCAGTGATCTGTCAAATCTTTCCCATGCTGCATCACTCTGAAGCTAACTTGCCTACCTACTTCTTTCACTTAAAAGTACCTTTATAATTACATTGGGCCCACCTGGATTATCCATTACCTCAAGGCCAAATGATCAGCAATCTTGGTTGTATTTTAAGAACCCCCCTTGCAACGTAATAGAACATATTCATAGATTCTGATGTTGAGGATGTGGCTATCTTTGACTGGGGTTGGGGGGAAAGAGGAGATTATTCTTCCTACCACAGGCAGGGTAAGTGTCTTTATAACGGTGAGGCTCAGAGTTAGGCACTAATCTGATCTGGAGTAGAGCTCTTCTAACAAATGTGAATTTTACAAAGGGGATCCAGTCTCTAATTTAAAAAGCAAGCAAAAATGATATAAGGTGTCTTGTGTGTCAGATAAGCTAGCTAGGATTCCGAGAGGGATTCTAATCTTCTCAAAGGAGATGAATTTCAAATCTGGAGACCAAGACAGAAGTTCTGTTGTGGGATCAAGTCAAAAGATGAGAAAAACCTGCTCTAGAAAGCTTAAGAATTTCACAAGAGCTCACAGGTTTTTCCAAGCAACTTAGCCCAATGCAGACAGATCAATTTTTCTCTCCCCTACCTTCTTCTAGAAATTGTCTCTGTTTTCATATGGTTGTCTTCCCTCTATGTATAAGTCCAAATTTCACTCTTCTTATAAGGACACTGGTCAGATAAATTTGATAGGACTAATTGGATTAAATAGCACTGAGAACATAGAAGAAATACATACACATGCAAGCAAACATACACATACATATTGGCAGTGTGCCTTCATGAATTATTCATATATTTATGAATATTTTCATTAAGAGGGTATATCAGAAATAAATAGCTTTATATTCCGATAGCATATACCAAGTAATATTAAATGAAAAATGTATATACGTAACTTATTTATTAGACTATAAGTTCCCTGCAGTCATTAGACAAATGCTTTGTACATGACTTACACAATGTAAGGCTTTCAGTGAATGAATGAATACTTCTTAAACATATGCCTTACACTGAAAGAGGTATTTTACAACTACAAAATTTTAAATAAAGAAAATTTTATTTTATCAGATGTTTTGTGGGGTATATATATGTGTGTGTATATATATGTGAATGTGCCCTATGAAATACATATATACATTTACATATATATTTACATATATCCATATATATTTATATATATATTTAGATGTATATATATATACACACACACATACGTACATACAATAACATATTCTGTATAGGAAAACAGTAAAGATGCCAGTTTCTCTATTACATTGCTAATTGCTTGAAAACAAAGCAGGCTGTGAGCAGTGTCTGTGAAATAAATAACTCTAGTGAAACATGTAGAATTCTATCTCTACCCACCATACATAGATTATGTTTTTTAATAAAGATTATTAATCTTGAAAATTTTAGTTTTTATCATTTTTATTTGGAAAGACTGCTGTAATTACTTATAAATACACAAAAGATAACAAATAAAAACATTTTGTATGTTATCATCTTTTCCATTTGTAAAATATGAACAAATCATAGCTACATAATCCATCATCTATTCTCTATAATGCATGTATGTATTTTCAAGACTGAGGCACAGCCAAACCCAACGGGCCTCCCTTAGCACTAGAAAAGGTGAAGAGACATTACCTCTATTTTAGTTGCTGTAGAGATGACAGCATTGCAAAGCCAAACTCAAGGACTAGGTTATCAAGATAGTCAACCTAGTTCTGAATTCAGGATCTTTTCTTTTCCTCTTGCTTTGCACCTCCTGTTGCCTCATTTGCCTTTGGTTAGGACGTTTGCTTTACCGTTGCCAAAGTACTGTCACTTTTGGTATAAATCAGAGAATGGAGGATGTGGTTACGCAAATGCTCAGGACTTTCATAGTGGCAGCTACCCGTGATGTAGTCCTTTCACAGGTGAGTCAGCATTGGAGAATAAATGGGTTGTTGTGTCTTGGCACCCATGGCTACATCCTTGGCTTGCCAAGTCAAAATCTCATTGGGTAATTAAGGGATTCTCATAATGCTCCTTAAGTCCCTTCTTTGGCAGACATCATAAAGGTTATGCTATTTTGCATGACATAAATGGAAAAATGTAGTTAAGCCAGAAGCGATAATAGCAGATGAGCTCTGCCAGGTAGTGAAGAAGATAAATGAGATGATCAAAATAGCAATTGAGAAGCCAATTTGAAATAAAATGTTCAAAAGCTGCAATCAGTAGCCCTCTGAGGAATGTTAATACAGGCTTAATGATAGTGAACTAAGACCAGGGTATTGAACTAGTGGTTTTGATGGTTCTCAAATGTTCATGGCTAGACAGTCTAGGTGGTTATATGTATCATATATCCATAGAGGTAGAGCAAGGATTGTAACCCAAATAGGAAAAAGGTTGAAATACCATGCCACTGGGATGGCCGGGCGCGGTGGCTCACGCTTGTAATCCCAGCACTTTGGGAGGCCGAGGTGGGCGGATCACGAGGTCAGGAGATCGACACCACGGTGAAACCCCGTCTCTACTAAAAATACAAAAAAATTAGCCGGGCGTGGTGGCGGGCGCCTGTAGTCCCAGCTACTCGGAGAGGCTGAGGCAGGAGAATGGCATGAACCCGGGAGGCGGAGCTTGCAGTGAGCCGAGATCGCGCCACTGCACTCCAGCCTGGGTGACAGAAAAAAAAAAAAAAGAAAGAAATATCATGCCGCTGGAATGGAGTGGAGAGAAAGGAGATGACAAGTTATCTATAGGAGCTCAGCTATTTATGTTGGTGGAAACAGGAAGATAATTAAGTTGGGACAGATATTTGTGCCTCTATATGTTTACCTCAAAGCGATAATTCAGCTGCACAGATATGTTTAACTGTGCAAACTACACAGTTATGTGCCTGGAAAAGCAGAGGAAGTCAGGATGCATAGAAACAATGAATCAAATGGCAGAACTGCTGCTAAGGAAATGAAGCCCCTGGTCGGGCGCGGTGGCTCACTCCTGTAATCCCAGCACTTTGGGAGGCCAAGGCAGGCGGATCACCTGAGGTTGGGAGTTCAAGACCAGCCTGACCAATATGGAGAAACCCCGTCTCTACTAAAAATACAAAATTAGCTGGGCGTGGCGATGCATGCCTGTAATCCTAGCTACTCGGGAGGCTGAGGCAGGAGAATTGCTTGAACCTGGGAGGCGGAGGTTTCGGTGAGCGGAGATTGTGCCATTGCACTCCAGCCTGGGCAACAAGAGCGAAACTCCATCTCAAAAACAAAGAAAACAAGAAAAGAAAAGAAAAGAAAAGAAAAGAAAAGAAAAGAACAGAAAAGAAAAAGAAAATGAAGCCTGTGTTATGACCAAGTTATGAAAAACCTAGAAAGCCCCTCCACCCCGCCGCCAAAAAAAAAAAAAGCTGTATCTTAATACGTAAAATATATCAAGGATGAAGGTAGGGTTTGGGCTGAAAAACAAATCTGTGAGCCAAATTCAACAAATTCAAAGTAGAGATATAGCCAGCAGATGGTTGAGTAGAAATAACTAAGGTGAGACAGAGATTGGTAGAGCCAAGTATCAGCCTTAAAAAATAGTTTTTAGTAGAATTTAGGAGCATTTGTACATAGGCAGCAATGAAAGAAAAGGTAATTATGAGATGTAAGAAAATATGAGAAAGTAAGGGGCTGAAAAAAAAGTGTGCTATATTCATGAGAAGAGCCAGGGTTTTTTAAGGTTTAGTGTTGTAGAAAATAATTATAAAAATAAAATAAATTATGAAAATACATACAATAATTTGACCTGAAATGAGGTTTCAGAAAGCATGGTGTAAATGTTTGAGGAGACGGTAAAAACAAAAATTGGGTTAGAGGGAGGAGTTATATTGCATTAAATTTGTCTTTAGGTGGATCTCACCTTTGTGTAATAAGGAAAAGAGCAAGTATCAAGGTTGCTTATAAACTATATTTAAGTTGACAGCAAAGCCTAAGTAACTACAAAGTATTCATAGGCAAGTGTTGACATAGATCATGTTTTAGTTTTAATGTTATAAAACGTGTCTCACAATGTATGAAAAGCTATTGAGGCAATAAGAATTCAGCCTTCTTATGAGCAGGTCTATTAAGGAAATGAATAAATGAATATTATATCTCTAACAATCTTGAAGATGGACCATTTTAGAGAAGTCTTGCTTCTGGTGAGACAACTGACCTCCAATCATTGGGTAGAAATTCTCCAGTGGAAATCCTACTGCTGCTATTGAGAAGCTGAGATGTGCTTTGAATCATTAGCTTTCCCCTTTGAAGAATAAATTGAATCGGGGACTCACACAAGTAACCAACGTTACATTCCTTCCAGAATGGTGGATTCTGTCTAACTAAATATTAACATCACTGCTGTTCAAAAGCTCTTGTGTAAATGCATGGTGAGATTTTTGACGGTAAAAGAAAATGGCAATTGACATTTACTGAACCCTTTCTATAATGGAATTGTGCAAAGTGTTTACGACACGGTCTTATTCATTTCTCCTATCAAAACTATGGAGGCAGTTGTGGTTACGCCCATTTTATTAGTTAGGAAGTAGAGGACTAAAAGACTGTGATTTGTCCATGTTCTCCCTGTTAATGAGTCAGAACTGAAGAGTTTTCACAGTTCATGACTTTTTGCAAACTGTCAGTGAGTCAATGAGAGAAGATGTGTTTTCAGCCCACATGCGATTGTATTATATATATTTGATAATTTAGGATTCGTTTTCCAGAAGCTATCCTACATTTTTCCAGACATATACCTGAAATTTTATTAAGCTACCACCTCCATGTATGTAAGAAATACGGCCTGGATTATAAGATATTATTTTATGGTATAAATGGTCAGAATTTCCTACAGATGGGGTTCACCGTGTTAAAAGTCAGCTCTTTCCCCAAATTTAAATAATAAATAATAAATATATGTTAAAATCCTTATATTTACCAACATATTATATTTCACTTTGAAAAAAATTTAGAGGTTTTGTGAAATAGGTTGTAGGTGAAATAAATTGTCTTTCTTACCAATTTTTACCTGTGCACAATCTCCTTTTAATTAAATTGTGGTTTCAAACAGAACACCGTAATGTCAATCTAAAATTTTTCTTAAGGTCAAAATTTTATCTAGGACACTAAAATGCCTCAAGCTTCAACTTGGCTCTTCTGTCAACTTGATATCAAGCCTTGGAGATAGTTCTCAATTTAAAATTTCACTTTCTTTTTAATGTTAAAAATCTAATCTTTTTCATCATAAGAAGAAAAGTAAATGTGCTAATTGGGTATCTTAGAATTACTTTCAGCTTTTAAATTCTCATGTCTTTCCCTACTTTTTAGAGGAGAGGGGGAAAAGTTGCAATATATCTATGCATAATGCTCAAAAGAGTGGTCTTTTCCCTATTAAGAGTAGCTTTTCCAGGCAGTTTCTAAGATTGTTCAAATATCTATGATGTTTTCTATCTACCTTCAATTGTTTTTTGTTGTTGTTGTTGTTGCCATCTACTAGTCTGAGGTGATTTTAGTTCATGATTTCTGTGTTCATTTTTAGAGAGGTAAGTCCCATTTTTCTCAGACTATTGCAAGACCTAACTTTTAAAAATATTGAAGCAAAACATAATTTCAAAATAGTTCTTCAATAATATAATTTGTCTATAGTGCCTAATGAACACTTTACAAAACCATGATTCTAAACCCAAACTCTTAGAGGCTGTTTTAAAAATTACCTAAAATTATTTTATTTTACCAACATGAAGTTTCAGTTCTCATATCTTGGTTTTAAGTGTATCCTTTGCATTCCAAGGGTTTTCCACATCTCTCCTGGAGACAATGGACATTTTTTGGTAACCTGTGTTGAGTCTTGTCTTCTTTTCTCATTTAAATGCAATATTAGGATGTTATACATGACAATCTTGTTTGTTTTCTTGACTTGAACCAACTTAAAAAATATAAATCTAAATGATTCCCTTATTGCACTATGAATCTATTCTCCTTTTTCTTTCATCTGTTCTCTTTTCCTCTACTTTTGACTCCTACATTTTTAAACATCTTGCACATTCATATTCTTTAAAATAGATTAGATAAATGATAAATTGCATAAATCATTTTCTTCTTATAGAGATATTTGAGAATAATGTAACCACAGCTATTATTTAAATTGTAACATTTCCTTAATGCATATGTAAAGTGGTGGGGGCATATTCCTGTCAAATACAAGAAGATTTTTTTTCATCTGCACAGAGAAATAATCTCGAAGAGAGAGGGCATGAAAAATCTATAGCAGCATAGAATTCTATAGCTTCCCCTGAACCCCCCAAATTGAACAAAAATTATATAATGGAATATACATGCTTGAATCTTTGTTCCTGTGGTCATTTAATAGTCACTGCAAAGTCACTTTAATGCCCTCTGGAGATTTAGCCCACTTCTACAACCTTCAATCAATAAAAAAAGAATTAAAAGACCCCAAGTTTCATCAGCTTTGCTATTGCCTTACTCAGACTGTGCCAGCCTTCATGTAGCTTACTTACAGTCCAATAGGGGAGACAGATAAGTAAATAGTCTCTATCTTGTTATTGGTCTTAATTTGTTAGACTGTTGTAACAAAATCCCTTGATAATTTATAAACAATAGAAATGTATTGTTTGCAGTTCTAGAGGTTGGGAAGTACAAGATCATGGTACGAGTAGATTCCAGTGTCTAGTAAGCATGTGTTCCTCATAGATGATGCCATCTATGTGTGCTGACATGGCAGAAGGGGGAAAACGGGCTTCCTCGGGCCTCTTTTATGAGGGGACTAATCCCATTCATGGAGTGTGTGTGTTGGGGGTCCACTTTCATGACCTAATCACTTCCCAAAGGCCTCACCTTTCAATACCATTGCATTAGGAATTAGATGTCAACACATGAATTTGGAAAGGACACAAACATTTAGACCAGAGCATTGTTTATTCCAAATTTCTTGATCGTTTCCCTTCTAGTGTCCCAGCTCCAAGAGGCTAGGTTCTGGCCTTATTCTCTAATCTTTCCAGAGACTAAGGCATTGTCTATCAGACCTGCCTAAACGTCTTTTCCTATACATGCCATTCTGCTGATGGAACATGTCCCTGAGGTCTTGCTTTGTTTAACTCTATAGATCTTTGCCTGAATCCAATGCTTCCTGAAAATGACATTCTGGCTATCCAGACCCACCTCACTACCTGTGCTGTCCTTTCACATCAGACTGGTCATCCAGGCCTGTTCATCCTTTCTCTGATTATATTGTCTTTTTCACAGGATATTTTTAAAATGGTGCAAGAATGGTTTTGAAATTTGTTGCAATATATGTTGCTCATCATTTGACCAATGAGTAGTTGTTTCTTCTAAGCAAGAGAATTAAAGAAAGATGATACATAAAGTAAAAATTGTAAACTCCAAGTGGAATTGCTGTAAGAGCAAAATGAAGTAGTTCACAAAGGGAACTAAAATGTAGCACCTTTGCAAAATATAATAGTTTTACAATATTTTTGTTAACACTTAAATTTTTCATAATGATAACATAGTAAGGGGAAACATTGGCAAGTATAGAGAAATGAAATAAAACCTAAGTATTTAAATGGTTACAGTGTAAATTTAACTTGAGAACAAACAATTTGGAAAAAGAATAAAATATAACATAGTTGTCAATTATCAAAAATTATTTTATAAAGTTAATCGAACGGGGACTTGAATAGATATTTATACACCTATGTTCATAGAAGCATTATTCATAACAGCCAAAAGATGGAAGCAATGCAAGTGTCCATAGATGGATAAAAAGATAAAAAATATGGTACAAACTTGCAATGAAATATTATTTATCCTTAAAGAGGAAGGAAATTCTGACACATGCTACAACATGAATATACCTCGAAGACACAATGCTAAGTGAAATAAGCCAGTCACTATAGGGCAAATATCTGATTCCACTTACAGGAGTTACCTAGAAGAGCCAAATTTATAAAGACAGAAAATAGAATGGTGGTTGCCGTGGGCCAGTGGGAAGAAATGGAGAGTTATTTTTGAATGAATACAGAGCTTTAGTTTGGAAAAATGAAAAAGCTCTGGTGTGATGGTGGCACAATAATATGAATGGATTTAATGCAACTGAACTATAGGCTTGAAAATGATTAAAATGCCAAGAAAATGATGGCAAGCCACAGACTGGGAGGAAATATTTGCAAAAGATACGTAATAAAAGATTGTTGTCCAAAACATACAAAGAACTCTGAAAATTTAACAAGAAGAAAATGGATAATGCAAAAACATGGTAAAGACCTGAACAGACACCCCACCAAAGAAGATATACAGATGACAAATAAGCATATGAAAAGATGTTCAACCTCACACGTCATTAGGGAATTGCCAATTAAAGCAAGAATGAGCTACCACTCCACACCTATTAGAATAGCCCAATCCAAAACACTATTGCTGAGAATGTGGAGGAACAGAAACTCTCACTCATTGCTGGTGGGAATCAAAATGGTATAGCTATTTTGGAAGACGGTTTGGCAGTTTCTTATGAAACTCCTTGCAAAGTCTTCAAAATGGTCCATAGAGAAGAAAAAGACATTAAAAATACAGGAAGCAATATAAGTAAGAAACATTTGGCATGTGATAAAATCTAACATGTATAATTGGAGAGAGAAAATAGAAGAGAGTGAGTTTTTAAAGAAATTCTGACTCAGAATTTCTCAAAACTGATGTAACATATCAAATAACATGATCCAAGAAGCTCTCTGTTCCCCTACTTCCCGTGTATTAAAAAAATTGAAATGAATGATTTACCTCAATTGAAATGCAATAAATAAATAAGACATCGAAAAGAAAATTTAGGAGACGATACCCTTCACCTTAGAATTGGCAAAGATGCTTTAGATGGAACACAAAAGTCCTAACAATTAAAATAATTGGTAAATTGGAGTTCATTGATATCAAGTGCTTCTGTTTACTAAAAGTTGCCTTAAAGAGGGTAAAAGACAAGCTGCGCACCAGACGATATTAGCAATGCATTATTATAACAATAAACTCACATTCCAAAATTTTTAAATGCCACAAAAACTCCACAAGGCACTCATTGAAAAACAAAAAACTGCAATTAAAAATGTTTTAAAGAAACAAAGGACTGGCCGGGCACGGTGGCTCACACCTGTAATCCCAGCACTTTGAGAGGCCAAGGAGGGTGGATCACGAGGTCAGGAGATCGAGACCATCCTGCCTAACACGGTGAAACACCGTCTCTACTAAAAATACAAAAAATTAGCCAGGTGTGGTGGCGGGCGCCTGTAGTCCCAGCTACTCCAGAGGCTGAGTCAGGAGAATGGCGCGAACCTGGGAGGCAAAGCTTGCAGTGAGCCGAAATCGCACCACTGCACTCAAGCCTGGGCGACAGAGCGAGACTCCGTCTCAAAAAAAAAAGGAAGAAAGAAAAAGAAAAAGAAACGAAGGAATAGAAAAGGCACTTTATAAAGAACAATATTCAGTTGGACAAAGAAATGTGAAAAGTGTTTAATTAACATAATTAGTCACCACAGATGCAGATTAAATCTACAATGACATATCATTGCACCCACCCCACCTGAAGGGCTACAATTAAAAGGACTGAACAAACACACAGTGGCAAGTATGTAGTCAACTGGGACTCAAATACATTACCGGTGGCTGTGTTAATTACTACAACCACTTTTAAACACTATTAGAATGTATAGTAAAGCTAAACATATGTACACCATTTAATTCAGTAATTCCATATATATATATATATAGTTTTGCTTTACTATAGATATGTATGGTATACATACATACATATATAATATGTATATCATATATAATACAATAGAAATCTATAGTATATACCTATATATAATTGCTATATATACATATACAGTAATTTCATACATATTATATATTAATATACATATAATATAATGTATCTACCTTCTAAAAAGAGCTCTTAATATATACAGAAATATGTATAAGAATATTTATAGCTGCTTCATTTATTACAATCAAAAACTGAATTGCAAATATCCATCAATGAGGGAATGGCAGTGAAAAAGAACAACATGAATGAAAACTCACAAGAATAATGTTGAGCAAAAAAAGCAAGACACAGAAGAATATGTACTATATGATTTTATTATATGAAATTCAGTAACAGACAAAACTACTATATGGTAACAGAAGTCAAAATAATGGTAATCTAATGGGGAAAGTTTGACTGAGATGGGCATAAGAAAGCGTCTGGGTGCTGAAATTGTGCTATGTCTTCATCTAGATGGTGGTGATGTATTTTTATATATTTAAAGTTTCTAAATCTGTATGCTTTGGTTCAATAGAAGATTTGCCAATAAAGTAATAAATATATAATAATGCATTTTCACAAAGTTAATATAGCACCTTTACTTGATTAAAGAATATTATCTGTCTATAAAATGTCTTCTGTACCTTTTTCCTGTCATTTTCACTGCCAAGGGTAATTGTTTTTCTGACTTCTAAAAAGGTTACTTTTGCCTGTTTTTGAACGTTATATTAATTGAATTTATTGTGGTTATGATTTGTTTATTCTCATTATTTTTTAGCATTACATTGAATGACTATACCAAAATTTTAGTTTTTTTATTCTACTAGAGATGGCATTTGAGATTTTTCCAGGGCTAAAATCTATTTCTTCTACAAACATTCTTGTACATGTATTTTGGTTAATATAAATATACACTTATGTTAGGTATATTCACTTGAATGGCCCACCAATATATTTTTGCTCCCATCCAATGTAAATTCCTTTTAGCCCTTAATAATCATTAAATGTTATCATTTCTGAAATCCAAAGATACTTGTTCATAATCATTTATTTGTGTGTATGCTTGGTCTTCATCTTCACTCAACTATTTCTAATATTTATTTTTACTTTTTCTCAACGAGAATGTAAGTTCCTAGAGAAAGAAGCAGGAATCAAGAAAAATAGGTGGCAGAAATATCACCATTTCCTGACAAGCTGATTGCTCAGTCTTTTGGAATGTTTTCATAGAGGCCACATGTAGTCATTGCAACTTCAAACAATCCATGGCAGTAGGGGAGGAAGGAAGAATTTATCTTCTGACTTCCAACTTCCATTGGTTCAAATTCTCCCATGAAGCATTTACTCCCCTGAACTCTTGGGTTGCATGTGCATAAATGCCAAGTGAACCCTGGGGTAACTCATACCTCAGTGGCACCAGGGCAGTGCCAGAACATGAGATAAAGGTATACGGCATGATGTGATGTAGGAACTGTTGGAGAATTCATATGAACAATAGGAGTAACTAGGAGTAATCTGCAAGGCAGTCTATAGGTCTGTAGTGAAGATGGTGGCAACAGTAGAAATCTAGCTGCAGTACCATGGAATTGATATAAACGGCTGCTAACACTCACTCTGGCCCAAAAGCAAAGCAAGTGCATGAATTTGGGTGTCACATAAACAAAAACTCCCTTTCAGATCCATTCATGTCTTCTAATGACATATATCCATGTCTTTCCTAAGGTAAAGATGCTCTCATTTCTCCCTGGGATGTGATATACAAATCTAATTTATCAACATTTCAACCTTCAAAAAAGCCTTTAAAAGAGTCAGCAAAGCAAGCTCCGGTACCCACTGTTGCAGTTGGTTCCTGGTCTGTAAGTGATACTCATCATCTTTCTCCATTGTCTCCCTCTTTAGATTTCCTTCATCCTCAGCTAACATTCTTGCTTGGTGGACGACCAGCTGAGTGGGAAAACCCAGATCTTCATCCCCAAGAGGCCTGAGCCCATAGTTGTCTGGCCTTTGTCAAGCTGTTATTGTTACAGCTGCCCATTTATAGTTTTCAATTGATGTAGGAGTCCCAAGAGACAACACAGTTAATCCCCTGAATTCTAGATACTCATCCCTAAGTCCATGGTGTAGCAACCACCCTAGCTTCTTCATGGTAATTGGGCTTGATTACTCCCACTAGTATAGTAACTCCTTTCTTTGCCTTAAAAAAAGGCCAGATGGTGGCTGCAACCTCTAATTTGGTATAACTTATTTCGCATTGGCAAAAGTTTTCTTTCGAGTAAGGTGGCTCGGTAGATAACGGTGCATTCCAGAAGTTAGTATCCCAACCCCATGGGAGTTGTATATAATAATTTCTATAAGAATGTATTACTGCCCTCTTAAAAGTGAAAAGAGACAAAACTGATCTGTCACCAAATGGCTAATTGGACTCCCTGAGGAGTGCAGCCATATTAGTGCTCAATCTTGGTCTCCGCTGCCAGCAGGTTGAGCATTCCGCAGGAGTAAGATTAACCCAGCCTTGGTAAGGGAAGGCCCATCTTGTCAGGTTCATGCACAAGTTATAATCCTGTCTCACACTGTTTCAAGTGTGACCCACCCATAAGTTATGCATGTGTGGACACTGAGTAGTTTCCACAACATCTCCTGCCTCCGACAGGAAACCCTGGGCATAAAGTGAGAAACATATGACATATATTTAAAATCATTGTGAGAAAGAAGTTGCCAACTGAGTCCCAGATTTACAGTCATGATGGAACAGTTTGTGCTGGTGCTACGACACTTTCTGGCCTATATGCAGAACAAGTATATAGATCATAGTGACATACAAACTCAATCTGCTCTGTCCTGATTTTCTGGTGCCTTAAGCAGCTATTTAGTGTGCTTACTGGGTAAGTCAGCCCTGAAAACATAATAAAAGGCAGACTATGTGATGTACTAAAGTTAGGACCAACATTCAACCAGTATGTCCTGGTGTGGCTTACTGACTGGTGGGTTTAGTGGGTCACACTTCTATTTGATAAAATTTTAGAAAGCACAAATGAGGGTAAAGAAAGATTTCCAGACTAGCATGGCTGAAAGAAAGGCAGAAAGGTAAGAAATAGAATGCCTTCCATTAGAATTACCAATCAACTCATTGTCTTAAAATAAATGAATAAGGAGCAGGATCTTGAGTTTTTGTTGGATGAAAAACCAATAAAGGTTGCTGAGACTTAATAGACAAAACAGGGTTATAGAAGGTTTTTAAGAGGAGTAACGGCACGACCAGACTGTTGCTATATGAAACACAAGTTAATAATAGTGTTTAGGAAATCAAATTTAAGGTTAGGAAACTCAATGACTTTAGCCTTACTTGAAGCATAATGAGGCTTGGATTTCACTAACATCAATGTGAATGAGTAAAAAGGAGGACTGAAGTAAGATATTACTAGGCTTAGTAATAGTCATTGATGGGTGAAGGCAAGGAGGAAAGACATGACGATGGTTTGAGCGGTCAATCCTAAATTATCTTCATGAGTGGAACCATTTTTTAATTTTAATCCCATTTAATCTGAGGTATTTGAATGTCAGAGTAATGATACATTTGGTAGGTATGTGTGTGTGTATATATGTATTTATGTATGTGAATACATATGCATGTATGCATATAGCTGATGTGAACACAAAGATACCCAGATCAGCCTTCAAGGAAGGACTTGCTGTTTAGCTGCAGCTCATGTGGTCAGAAGCCAGTGTCCTGCTATCTTGCTCATCAGGTCTGCCTCAGATTCAGATAAATCCTTTGCTTGAGGTCACATCTCTACCAGAGCAGCCTGCCCCCAGTGACTTAGCATGGCAGGGGTATAAAGTTCTAGCCATCATGACCTGTTGCACAACATCTAATGAGCAACACTTGCTTCAGAGCTCCCTGCCACTTCCACTTCTTCCTTCGCCCAGTTCTACTTCTTCCCCATCCTTTCTGCAGTTGTCCATCCCTAGTAAACACAACGCACTTAAACTGTGCCTCAGCATTTGCTTCTGGAAACCCAATCTGTGATGGTAACAATGTATCATTTTGGATTCTTGTAGATACAAACTATGAAATAGCCCACTTAAAATGTGTCTTAAAAATTTATTATCTCATAAAAAGTTCTGAAGCAGGAAAGTAGTAGAGTTAACTAATGAGTAATTCAATGATATCATAACAACTTCAAATTCCGTTCATCTCTCCATTTTCTATTCCTGAAGATTGTCTTTTTCTCTTATAATTGTTTCCTCATAATCAAGATGATTGTCACAAATTCAGGGGGCATATCCTCACAACCAAGTCCAAAGGCAAAATGATAGTGTCTTTTCTACATAACATTTTTTTTCTTTAATTAGAAAAAGAAAAATTTCCAGGTCCCAGTGGCTTGGGTTGGGTTACCTTCTTATCACTGATAAGGGCACAGCAAAAATAAATTTGGAGAACAAGGAGGTTTTTGAGTAAGTAACCATCATTGTCTGCTACAGAAAAGTTCTAAATTTGATTTCACAGATGAAGTATGGAAGAAATATCCCACTTCATTATTCCCTCTAAATCAACTTGCATTAGATTATAAGACTCATACTTCTTTGCATAGGAGGAAATTCAATCACAGTCTATAATCTAGGTTTCCCTGGTGCAAATGTTCTATGATATTATTTGATCCCAAAGCATTAATGAAAACCCAGCAATTCACCAGCCAACACTTGTTTTCACTGAATCATTCCTTGTTGCAATGCACGCAGTACCTTCAAGTCTGATGTTTTCACTGCTTCTGTATTATTGATCAAGCATGTGAGTTGATGCTGAGGCTGTGAACCTTGGTGGCATGGATACTACCTCCTTAGGTGCACCATTCCTCCAAACCATCCTGTTCAAAGTCTTGCCATTGCCCTGCTCTGTTGTTTCCAAGCAATGTCCTGGCCCCTGATAAATGTAAAATCTGCCAATCTCTGACCACTCTTCATCTAGGGGAAATCCCTCCCATAGGTCAGTCTCCTTTTAATTTTTTTTTTCTCTCCTCCTCCCTTTAAACAAGGAGCACACTCTTTTCATCAAGTTACAGTGTAGGCTTTATGCTCTGTACAAATCCATAAGATAAGGAAGTTCTTAAAGCTTGATTACTGCTCAGAATCAGGAGAATGGGAAATGCAGAGATCAAAACACAAAAGAACAAAATGCATCTTGACCCCCATCCCCAGGGTTTCCAAAATCAGCAAACTAAAACACAAGAAGCCTAGTTAAATTTAAATGACAGATAAGCAATGTACCTGTTTTAGTATTTCTTGCAGGATAAATTAATTGGGCATCATGCATTTTATTGCTAACTTTAGACATCCTCCCCCTACCTCTTTCGAAGTATGTAATATTTGTTTGAAGCTTGGAAGAGAAGTTGCTACTGAAAATATAGATTTCGGAGACTTGTAGATTTCAGCTGAAGCTATGTAAAAGATGAAAACTCTAAGTGACCTTAGGATGTCCAGAGAGAAAGGCAGACTCTTAAATTATCCTTAGTGTCTGGAATAGTGCTAAACATATACGAGATTGCAATAAAAAAGAACAAAATGAAAAAAATCAAACAAGAAATAACTAAGTTGAAGTGGGAAAAAGCCACTCAAAAATAAGGCAATTTCTTCTTAAAATTTTGTTTTTCTCCTGAAGTAATGTATTTTTTTCCTACCATTTTCATTATTTTTTTAGTAGATTATGTCACACAGATCTAGTTACTGTGGCACTTTTTATGAATTCTCAAGTGAAGACAGATCCATGTTTATATTATACTCTCATGGTTATTCAGATTGACCACATATGTGACCTGGACATTATATTGGTAAATGATTCTCCCATTGATGAATAATTAGAAGAATTAATTCAAGAAATCAATGTCTAGTTCTAGATACTCTCAGATAATTCTTGGTGTAATAAAGCCTTAAACCTCAAAACAACTTTAAAATCTACACAATAGAGGTGTTGTTCGTCATATTTATGGGCATCTTAACTTTGTCACACTTTCATATGGTGCAGATTCAGAGCTTAGGTAGATTCATAGCTGTCGTCTAGAAATCAACATTAAGTACCCTAACACACCAGATTCTAGAAAGTATGATTCTAATTGTATTGATCTAATATTCTCTTCAACATAACTGATTTTTCCCCATAGAATAATCAAGAATAGAGATAACCTGCTATATAGAGAATGGGGAAGGACAGCTTCAAGCAGTCATGCCTAGAATCCCAACCGTGGAGATAGATCCCAGGTGGCCAGGACATAATGTCGCAGAGTAGCAGACCTCACAGTCACTGCTGCGAGTCACCAGAGAAATGTCACGTCCCATGTAGCACTCAGAAATACCCAGCCTTTGCTCAACATCCCTGCACACATGTGGCTCCCTCCATGTACTATATTCAAATGCAGGGCTTATACTGTTCAGTTACTTTAAAATCACCTTAACTTGTAACATTTCCAGAAAATAAGAATGCCCATGTCTAAGCTGCCAGCAGAAATAATTTTGAATTGAATCAGAAGGAAGTTTCCTTGGATCAGAAAGATTGTGCAGCAACTTCAGCAGTGATTATTATTCCATCTGTTGATGTGATTATGGAAATTCTGGCTGAGACTGTAAGTCTTGTGCTACTCTGCTGTCCCTCTACTCTCCAAAGGATGGAGGGCTGCCAGCTATGCAAAGTTCTGGAAACGGATGAAAGCAAACTGCTGACCTTGAAGGACTGTTCAGGAGCTCTTCACTCTTTCAGATACAGGTAGTGTGAACGTGTTTATGCATATTTACTCAGCTTTGCAAAGCAGATTGTTGGGTTTTTTAAATTTTTTTTAAGCTGGCCTCTGAATTCCATTGCATGGTACCCAAAGAAGCTTATGAAGCTCAGAGGGGATAAAATGAAAAGCAGTGGTAAGTTTAATTGAAAAAACAGGATATTCCATGCACTTGGCAACTTGGGCAACTGAGAAAAATGTGAGTGGATCAACGTTGAAGTTACACAGTTTAAACCAAAAGGATTTCTTATTAAGAGAAACAACAATATAAAGGAATTAGTCCTCTTAGCTCTTACAATGTATATTTTATTTTTGGCAGTAAAGGTGGCTAGGAGTTGCAAAAAATGCTACTATTTACAATAGAAACAATTTGGCTTTGAATCATTGATTCCTTTTTAACAGAAGGGACTAAGACTGAAACTATCACTTTATGACATCAAATTTATCAAGGAGAGTAAAAAAATGCAATGGCATGTGGATGCTGCTAACTCCTGAGAACTTTTGGTACCACATGGATTCCGTGTGGGTTTCTGAAATGCTCCTATCTGATTTGGCTCCCTTAGATATGCTCTTCCATGACCTGCATGTTTTAAAGAAGATATTTTCTCTCAGAAAATAACAGGGTGGGCAATTTTATATGCCTCTTTAAATACTGGCCATGAGCTTCTATGTCACTTTTGTGATTCAGCTTCTCCAGTGAGCCATAAGACTCAACTTGATATTGTTAAAAAGGAAAAGGAATCCCCTGTGCATCTGATGTTGTTGTAACATCTTCAAATGTAAAGTGACTCATTTCAGCCTTTGAGATGATCCTGAGTAGAATCATTCATCTTATTCTCTACTGAAGCTATTTATTACCTAGAAGTTTTCCTTTTCAGTTCTCACTGAAGATTCTCTCCACCTCCTCAGGAGAGCAAGCCTGAGGATAGAGACGTGTCCAGTTGAAAGTGAATGGTGGACACCAGTGTGCATTGTCATAAGTCCATTGGGATCAGCTTTCAGATAACACACAACCGTTGCTGAAGGTCTTCAGTGCACTATGCATTCTCTATTCAAAATGAGAAGAAGGAAAGTTTTTTCTCTTTTAACCACGTCATTTCTTTGTCTGTACCATGGAAATTTTAATCCTAGTCAAGGTTTGAGAAATTAGAATGGTCTCACTAATCCAGGGCCTAAATAAAGTCACAGTGGATTCACAAATAGTTAGTCTGGAAGCAAGTAAGCCTGGTTTTTTAACCCAAAATTTTGAATATGAATAAATTCATATTATTAACACTAATATTTTTTAATGCCAGATGTGTTTTTCCATTACATCGAATGTCATTGTGATTTGGAAATATGGACATTGCTGTTGAAACTTTAGTGAATTTAGGAAAATGCTATTGGGTAATTTCTGGTAAACCATTTTTTAAAATGGTTTTTCCTTCCTAAATATTTGCTCCCAAATTGATGTCCCCAGTGCACTGAGTACACCAAACCTCTCTGGATGGCCAGTTTCCTCAGAATTTCCTCTTCCCTTTTTTGCTGTAAGTCATCATTGTCCCAAAGCTGCAAGCCTGGTCAGCGTTCTCCTGGGACTCTTCAGATCTGTGTGTGTGTGTTTTTTTTTTTAATATCCATAGGAACTAAAGCAGGGCTGGTTTTATAAGTAGCACAATTAGCATTGTTTGAAAGTCTTTTTAACATTTTAATGACTATTTATTGAGGCCCTACCTGCCTTGTCCTGCTATTCTAATCACTCTGGAAAATGGCCATACAAAAAGAAACAAACATCCCTAGTGGAAGAGAGCAGACTAAAAAAAAAATTAGAACAAATAAAATATGTAGTTTGTAAGAGATAACGACTACTATAGTAGAAGATAAAGAATGGTAGGGGCCAGGGAATCCTGGGAGTGAGGGAAGAAACTAGTTTTAAATAGGGTGGTCATGAAATGTTTTACTTTTTAAAGTAAAATTTTAAACCAAAGACATATAAATAGATGAGGAAGAAAACTTTTCAGATATCTAAGGGAAGAATATTTCAGGCAGAAGGGTTAGCAAATTCAAATGTCCTGAGGCAGAAGCATGTTCAGCAGGTGTGAAGTACAACAAGGAGGCCAATGTTGTTGCGATGAAGTGAGCAAGAAGCAGTTAGGTGCAGTGGGGTCAGGGAAGACATCATACTAGTAGAGAAGGCCAGTTGAAGTAGGGTTTTTCAGGCTACTGTAAAGAATTTGGATTTCATTCTAAGAGACATGGGTAGTCATCGATAGAGTTTAGCTTAAATTCCAACAGTATCACTCCACTTGCCGGGTTGAAAATAGACTACAGAGGGGTAAGGGTGGGATCAAGGTAGAACAATTTATAAGCGACAGCCAGAGCAAAACTCGCAGGACAATGACTGACACTTGGACCAGGGTGGTGGCAGTGCTGCTGGAATTTGTGACTTGATTAGATATAAAATAGGAGAGAAAGAGCAGAGTCAAAGATGACTCCAAGTTTCTGGTCATTTATTGAGATGGAGAAGAATGTCAGTTGTTAAACTCCTTGATGTTTGCTCTTTGGCCTTGATCTTGTCCCTTGATCTGTTGCAGTCCATTCAGAGAAATAATCCTTTATTTCATTCCCTCTCTCCATTTCCTAACCATTTGGATTTTTGAAAAACCTTAATCTTCTGATATTATAAAGTCCCTGGTATTGTAAAGCCTTAAACTCAGAACGTGGACAACCCAATAGTTTCATATTTTACCAACGTGATTATTTTACAACATTTGACAAGTAGAATAAAAGGATGTGTGTTGTGTTCCTGTGGTAATTTAAATATCTTAGTGTCTTAAAGGGACAATCATCAGATTCCGCCTTCAGAATTTTGCTTTGTCCCTGGCAGAAGGCATTTTGGGTGCTTGACTCACTTATGTGGATGATTTTAACTACACCATTGTTTCCATCTTGGACACTTGTTTATTTTAGGCCTCATGACAGATGAGCTCACCCAGACTTTAAAATGCAGACTTTAACGTTATGTCAGACTATAATTTGATGCTAACTTTGTTTATTCCCCTCTTCAATTACTGAAGTTACCACCCTAACCTCTGGAAAATAACTGGAGACAATGTTTATTTGATAGCAAATTAGAAGCTGACGTCCCAGTTCTCTCTGAGTGTGACTATGTGTACACAATTTAATGATATTGCAACTGCGTATTATGGTGTATCAACTAACTTTCCTTTATTCTTTGAGATTTGTTTTATATTTGGGAGAAACAAAGCAAAGTGGTAAATGTCTTCTAAAGTGGGAAATTTCAAACCCTGAGATACAGAGACAGAATGCACATCCATAATATTTACATAAAGCATAATCATTTCTCCTGTCCTACCAAGAGAGATGAGAACAGCAAGGAGAGAAGGTCCAAGCTACTGTCTTTAATTGTGTTAAAGGAGTGAATGCTCCAGGGCCTCTATCTTTGGACTATGCAGTAAACCATTATTATGACCGTGGCTGGGAAAACATTTTAAATGTAGAATAAGGTAAGACAGAAGACCAAGAATGTCTACATTATGGACTCTGTGGGTTTTATTTTCAGCATCTGTAAACCTGTAGTCCTTTATAAACAGAACAAAGTGGTCAATTTTCACGGGGGCTGTGCTGGCACAAAGGTACCAAGGGCTTAGTTTGGGAACAAAGTCATTAAAAATAACTACATACAAAGAACTCAGTCATAAATAATGTGCCACAGAGGATCCAAAGAACTCAAAGGCTGATTACTTCAGTATATCTAAAAATCTGCTTCAGGCTACCTGGCCTTGAGTATGATGAATTCCTCAAAGGACTCCTCCAATTCTCTCCTCTCTTTCTCTTCCTTCTTGCTCTTACCTTTCTTCTTCCCCTCCAACCCCACCATTTCCTCCCCAAAAGCTGCTGGTTTGTCAGTCATTCTGGCAATCAGCCAGAGAATTAGAGAATGAGAAAAGACAAAAACAAAAAAATTCCTAAGGTCCCTTTACCTTTCCACTTGGGCTCCATATTGTAATACAGCTTTTCTATGCTCCCCTTCTCAAACCTCCAGCATCAGCGCTGACTTAAAAACTTAGTTTTTATCAGATTCCACCAGGATAAATATGTTAAGAAAAAAGAGGGAAATTAACATTGCTGGGACACCAGAAATATAAAGCCATTTAAATCCTTCACTCATTTCTTGCCTCATCTTTTTCTCTTTCTGAAATTTTGCCACTTTTAATTATTGTGGCTTCCTCTTTGACTGCTCTCTTCCTTTCATTGCATCCAATAATGAAGTAAATTTTGTTGTCTCATTCAGATATATATGGTGACCTTTTCTTACCACCTCCACAAGCTTAACAAGCTTAATTTTTTTCACACTTCCAAGGCTTAACTTATCTGAGTTCTGCGGATAAAAGTTCTCCTCTATGGAGCCTTTCCTGATTCTGCCCTTCTCAAATGTAATTAATTCCTCCCCTCCTTGGGCCCCAACTTAATGTTATCATGACAAATATGACATTTGATTACACACACACACACACACACACACACACACACACTTGCTAGATGAGGTCCATGAAAAGATGATCTTCTCTTTTTCTACCAGTGCTTGGCACATAGTAGGTACTTAACTGGTCTTTGAATGAATGTGTATATCGTATGCCAGGGACACTTCTAGTTGCTGTCACGAGTTATACCATTTAATCTTTACAACAGTATAATATTGGTTTGCTTATTCTGTTTTTTTTTTTTATAGACATGAGAAAATTGAAGCTTAGAGGATATAATGGGTGGGAAGTTCCACTGCTAATTACTAGTAGTTACAGGATTCAACTGTCATGAAAGGAGAGCTCACTTTCATTAGTACTCCAATTTCAGTGTACATCAGAATCACCAGGACATCTTGATGAAACAGAATTCAACATCACACTCTTAAAGCTTCTGATTCAGTAGGTCATGGATGGGGGCCAGTGATTAGTATTTCGAACAAATTTGCAGATGATGCTGATGAAGTTCGCCCTGGGAGCATACTTTAAGGACCATCCTTACCTAACCTGTCCATCCTAATCTGTGAGTAGCTGCATGTTAGTGGGGAAGAGGATGGCTAAAATTTTACAAAGAGTCAAAGAGCTTGTGTTTCAAGCATGTTCTTAAATTGAATAATCTTTACATCCTGTTATCTATCAATCTCTCTATCAGTCAACTAATTTTTCAAATGTGTATAAATATTGTTCTGGTTATTGATCTACAAACTCATTGAAGGTATCACTGAATTCATGGAACATTTTTATTATTATGTGTTCTCTCCTTTCATGGATATTGGAAGCACAATTGCTGTCATATGAAGAGAAAGAATGTTTAAACATTATGAAGAGAGGTTATCATAAGGTTACAATCATTGGGTAAATTATGGCTCAACTTTATTAAGAATAAGTACATAGTTAATAAAAAGATATGGTTAAAACAATCTAAAAATTTATGTACAGGTTTATAGAGTTAATAGAAGTTTGCCAAAAAGGAACAAATAAAACAATAGTACTTATGTTTGGGTGGCAGCTTAACAGATGATTTCTTTCTCCTCTTTCTCCCTTCATTCTTTTTCTTTTCTACTCTTCCTTCTTTATGTTTGTGCCTTTAAAATTTTCTACGATAAGTATCTTTTACTCATTGCTATGGTTTGAATGTTTGTGTTCTCCCAAAATTCACTATGAGATGTAATCCCTGTCTTACTCCAGTTTGTGCTGCAACAGAATACCACAGACTGGGTAATTTGTAAAGAATAGAAATTTATTTGTCACAGTTCTGAAAACTGGGAAGTCCAAGATTACGATGTCAGCATTTGATAAGTGCCTTTTTGTTGTGTTCTCACATGGTGGAAGGGTGAGAGAGAATGAAATTGTGCCTTCACGTGGCAAAAGAGCAAAAAAGAGGGCACACTTACTCCCATAAGCCCTTTTATAACTCACTAATCTGCTCATGAAGGCAGAACCCTTATGAGCTAATCAACTCCAAAAAGGACACACCACCCAACACTGTTGCACTGGGGATTAAATACCCAACAAAAAATTTTGGGGGAATATATTGAAAGCCCAGTGCAAAATATTAAGAGATGACATCTTTAGGAGTAATTAGGCCATGAGGTCTCTGCCCTCACAGATGGAATTAGTGCCTTATAAAAGGGCTGGAGATAACTAATAAGACCCTTTTTCCTTTTCACCTTCTGCCATGTAAGGTCACAACAACAAGGCACCATCTTGGAAGCAGAGAGCAGTCCTCACCAGACACTCAAAGTTGGCATTGTAATCTTGGACTTTCCAGGCTCTAGACCTGTGAGCAAAAAATATCTGTTCTTTATAAATTATGCAGTCTATGGTTATTTCTCATTATAGCATGAATGGACTAAGACATTCATGTAGTAAATACATACATACTCCAGATGATAAGATGCCCCCTTCCACACTACATTCTATATGTAGAATATAAATTGTTTTTGGCCTGGAATCCTTAAGAAGGACTCCAGCTTTGAGAACTCTTATGCAGTACAGCTCTCCCCACCCAACACTGGCTTTGTCTTCTTGAGGCCATTAAATCTAGACAGCTCAAATTTAGAAAAGCATAATATAAATTCATCCAACTTCTTGAACATGGTAATAAGATTCTCAACACAGCATTCTTATAATTATTCTTTCTTCTATCTAGAACCTTCAGACCCAAGTATTTGCATGACATACTTCCTCACTTCATTCAAATCTTTCCTTAAATATAATCTTCCTAGAGCAGATTTCTCTGACAGTTATAACTAAAGTAGCACCCTGTCATTCTCTTTCCCCTCATCTTGCATTGTTTTTCTTCATAGCTCTTATCATAGCAGGTGCTCAATAAATATTACTAAATATATGAATGGATTTATTCCTCATCATAACTCTATGAGGTGGTTACTAGCACATTCCCTATTGTCAAGGCTTAGAGACATTAAGTAAATTGCCCATTTAAACCAAGTTATCTTATACTAGAGTACATGTTCTTAATCACCACATATTGCGATGTTCTTTTATTGACTGATTAAAGTCTATACAGGCAGTTGAAAGAGCAGAGATAGATAGATAGCAAAGTATCATTGATAATAAGATATTCAGATGCATGACAGATTACTAAGGACATGAGTATGAGTATGCAAAATGATGCGTACTTCCAAGATATGAGCAAGCAATTGAAAATACCTTATTTTATGAGAGGGTCAACATGGTTTTGAGATCTGTGCTTACTGGCAAAATTGATTGCCATATGTGCAGGGATAAATATTTCCATTTTCCCCTATCTCTGACAGAAAGTGGAAAAAGGAAACACTAAAAACAGGAAAATATGTGTAATATCTGCAGAATGGAAGATACGTAACTCACTGAGCAGCTGAAGAATTAAATCAGAGGTATGTTTTGGCACCTTTTACACTCCCGAGTCACTTCCCGTAGATTTTTTCCCTTTTTCATCATGCAGGACCTGGATCTGGTTCCCTTTTTTTGTCCCTATGCCTGGGAGTTACAGAATGTCACCAGTCACATTCCTCTTAGTAACAGCAGAAAGTAGGATGGCCACCCAAAGTAGCCAAAAAATGGGGAACCAGGCACAGGGCTGTCAGCTGCCTTGACAGTAGCTTTGGACCTGGTCTGAACCAATAACATTAGGGACTTATTGGCCAACATGATTATTTCTCTGGTGTCTTCAGATTTTTTAGAACATTTCATAAGGATACAGGAGATAAACAGATAGGTAAAGCTTTAAACATTTATATTTCAAAACCTTTAAACTAAGTATCACTTTGTTTTGGATGGGTGGCATAATTTGTGGAGTTTCAGGTTCTATCCAATCATACTGTCATTTGATATTCTGGACCAAGACTGTACTTCAAGCTCCAACAGAAACAAACCTATACTGCCTTCAACAATCTGAGACCACCCACTTTGCATATCCCAGTGAAACTTCAAACAAGACCTGGAAAATATCATTGGTTAAATTTCATGCAGATGTCTGATCACAAGCTAGGCACAAGTATTGAAGGAATATTTATTTGCATCTCAGGGACAAACTTCCTTTTTGGTTTCTCTTCTTCACAGAGGGGAAAATAAATTAATAACTAATGATATTTCATTACACCTTCATAGATGCAAAAGATAAACCAAGAAGGACCAATACAGCATACTAGGAGTTATAGAGAAATAAATTAAAATAAAAAGAGACACAAAAGGGTTTAAACATATAATTTATTAAGACTTTGCTAAAATAAAAGAATATTTCAGCCTATACATTTCAAGGAATACCAAATGCAAGAATTCATGAGAATTATTCTCATCTGTTCTTGCGGAATCTCATGGTGAGCAAGATTTAGCCAATCAAGGAATGAGTGGAAAAGCCACAGCAAAGAAATTTGTGGTGATCATTGAATCTATTCAACTATAGAACAAAGACTAAACAAATGTTAAGGCTACAAGTTCAGGCCCAAATGTAAACATTATAATCTACAATAATTTAAAAAATGAGCAAAATTAGAAGAGTAAATATTGTGATACTGTCTTTAAAAATAAGATTATATGTAACAACACAGAAAGCAGAGGCAAAGATGGTATGTTTAAAGCCTTGAAAAGAGAAAATCTAAAATAATATAACACAAAAAAATCAGTCCTATCAATAAACATAATTAAGCCCAACTCACATAGTAGCCTGAAAAGATTATTTATTTGGATTATAAAGTGAAATGATATGCTAAAACAAAATAAGAAGTCAGGCATGGTGGCTCAAGCCTGTAATCTCCGTGACTTGGATGGTTCAGGTAGGAGGATCACTTGAGGTGAGGAATTTGAGATCAGCCTGGGCTAAAAACTAAAAACGTAAAAAAAAAAAAAAATGCAGCCAGGCATGGTGGCGTGTGGCTGGAGTCCCAGCTACTCAGCAGGCTCATGTGGGAGGATCACTTGAGCTCAAGAGTTTAAGGCTACATTGAGCTATCATGACATCACTGCACTCTAGCCTGAGTGACAGAGTGAAACTGTCTTGGAGAGAGAGAGAGAGAGAGAGAGAGAGAGAAAGAAAGAAAGAAAGAAAGAAAGAAAGAAAGAAAGAAAGAAAGAGAGAAAGAGAGAGAGAGGGAGGGAGGGAGGGAGGGAAGGAAAGGGAAGGGAGGAAGGGAGAAAGGGGGGAAGAAAGAAAGAAAAGAAAAGAAAAGAAAGAAAGAAAGAAAGAAAGAAAGAAAGAAGAAATAAACTCATACCAGGTGCAAGCTTACACCCAATATGATACAGAGTGTCACTGTGAAAGAAATAAAGATGTCAAAGAACTTCCTTTTTGCCCAGCTCTCTCACAAGCATGATACTCAGATCATTTGACCAGAGAATTCTAACTAACCATGAAATAACAGAGAACAAATGTGCTATATAAAATATTCTAGTACAGTCAAAAAAGAAAGAATTTAACATCAAAACCCACACACACATTTGTTTATATTTGCAAAACATATTTCTGTAAGGCTGCCCAAGAAAAGATATCATTAAGAAGGAATACTGAGTAACAGGAGGAGATGAGTGTTAGGTTGGAGGGAACCCTTCATTGCATATCTTTTACTACTGATAGGAAAAATAAATACAAACGAATATAATTAAAATGGTGTATGGTAGTCTCATTTTGTCAATGGGCACCTTCACTACATAAAGATGAAAGAATGTCACATCTTCTTTCACAGCACAAAAAACTACTGTAGCCTGCATTTGACTGGCAGGAGTTCACTGGCAAGGCAGCGAGGACAGGATGTGATAGTCTGATTTGGCCAAATCTTTGAGTGCCACTCAGACTTCAACAGGTGGGGACAATCTAAGTGATGACTGTGCATGAATCATCCAGTAGGGCCAAAATAGGTTCTGACAGAGCCCCAGGGAATCAGCAGTACAGCAGAGGTGAATTTACTGAAGCTAATAGAGCTTCAGTTTCAGGGACCCTTCCTTACCCAGATTCCTTGGAGTGTGCGGGAGTTGGGAGTTTACAGTGTTCTATGAGAAGAGGGAAAGAAAAACTGAATTTAGGGAGCATTTCTGGCAAACTGCCTAAAGAGACTCTCAAAAGAAACAGATCTGAATCTCTAAGGATTCTGCAACACATGATATGTTTCCTCATTCTACATAAATATTCACTTTTGCACTTTGTCTTAGTCTGTCAGGCTGCTATAATAGAATACCATAAACTGGGTGACTTATAAAAATAGAAATTTATTTCTCATGTTCTGGAGGCCAGAAGTCTGAGGTAAGGGTGCCAACATGGTCAGGTTCTGGTGAGGGCCCTCCTCCGTGTTCATAGATGGCCATTTGCTGTGTCCTCATATGGGAGAAGGAGCAAGGAAATTCTCCAAAACCTCTTTTATAGGGACACTAATTCCATTCATAATGTTCTGCCCTCATGCCCTAATCAGCTACCAAAACCTCACCTCCAAATACCATTATATTGGATTCAATATACAAATTTTGGGAAGACACACTTAGTCTGTAAGTCTACCTCTTGCTTCCAAAATTCATGTTCTCACATGCAAAATATATTCATTCCATCTCAACAGCTCCAAAAGTCTTAACTCATTCCAGCATCAACTCAAAAGTCTAAAGGCCAAAGTCTCACCTAAATATCATCTACATCGGATATGGGTGAGATTCAAGGTATCATCCATTCTGAGGCAAATTCTCCTTTAGCTGTGAACCTGTGAAAGCAAATGTGTTGTGTGCTTCAAAATACAAGAGTGGAACAGATAAAGGAGAAGCATTGCCATTCCAAAGGGAGAAACAGGAAAGAAGAAAGGAGCAATAGGTTAGGAGTTAGTCCAAAACCCAACAATACAAATTCCATTAGACCTTAAGGCTTAAGAGTAATCCTCCTTGGCTTAATGCTCTGCCCTCCAGGTCTACTGGGGTAGAGTCCTGCCTTCAGAACCCACAGAGAAGTCCTTTCCCTGCAGCTTTACCCAGCTGGGGTCTCATCCTTAGTGTTCTCTTGAGCAGAGGCCATCTGGCTTATTGAAAGCAAAACTGTGGTTCACCCTTTTGAAACCAAGGAGGCAACCCTGATGATCTCTGAATTGTCTTCACAGTCATTCTTCCTTGTCTAGAAGAATAACATGCTGCCAGCCAATTAACTCGATGGTACCATCCTGTAAAATCCAAGAAGTCCAACAGCCTTCCTTCATTCCTTCCTGTCTTTTTCCCCTTCAGATAAAACTGGCAGTTTTCCAGCAAAGGTGGCTAAGTCTGATTTTCTTAGTCTGCTAGGGCTGCTATAACAAAAATACCATAAACTCCATGGCTTATTAATAACAAAAATTTATTTCTCACAGCCTGGAGCCTACAAAGTCCTAGATCAAGGTACCAGTGGTTACACACTGAATTCGTGTGTATCCATGTATCAGTGTGTCCAATGAGTGTCCACTTCCAGGTTCATTGATTACTGTCTTCTCACTGTGTCCTCACATGGCAGAAGGGGCAAGGAAGCTCTTTGGGGTCTCTTTTATGGGGACATTAATCCCATCCCAGTGGCCCCACCTTGAAGTATCATCACGTTGATGACTACATTTCAATGTAAGAATTTGAGAACATAAACATTCAGTCTATAGCACTTGCAAGTACAAGTAGGCCTACACTTTGCTGACATCATAGATCTGGTTTAGGGCTCATCTTTCCCTCCCACCCTCTTAGCCAAGTATAACAAAAGTAGCTCTGAGAGCACAGAGAATGCCCAGATGCAGTCGGGGACATTCTGAATTCAGCAACAGTGGACTCCATGATTTCCTGCCCTTTGAGCACCAGGAGGTTCTCTTGGGTGCTGGCAGCCTGAGAGCTGCCATTGCCCACCCAGGCAAGGACTCCTGAAGCCTCTAGGATGAGTTGGGATTTCTGTTCTATTAACAAGCAGCTAGGAAGTTGGGACCCATAGGGACTTTTTGACATATCAGATGGGTCTTCCTGCTGATTTCACCAAGTGGGAGCATTGAGTCTGGACACTGAAATATCAATTAAAGAATGACATTTTACTCTGGGCTGGTGGGAATTAGCCAAACTACTTACAGTGACTTCTGAAGTTCCATTAAGCATGTTCAATTGAATCAAGGAGCCCTGTTGCTGCCTCTCAGATTACTAAACATATGGAAGGAAAATTGGGCTAAATGGGGTTCTTAAACATCCCAGAAACCACTTTTTAATACCATGTTCTTGGCTTTTTATTCTTTTCATTCTCATACTGTTTCTCTTTCTTTAAATTTCTTACATTTTCCCTACCACGACAGTCACTCTTCTGTAATGATTATTCCAGTTGTCATCTATCTTTCAAGCCCAAGAATACAAAAAATTGAACCAGCTTATTCTCATTTCACAGCTTCTATACAACATCAGAGTCTTGAACATATAATTATTTCAACTGAAGGAAAATTATTTGAGAGAATAAGGAAAACCATGTACAATTCAAGTTCAATCGCTGTTTTACAACAGTGTGCCTCAGTAGGAGAATAGCCATGGCAAGTCTTTCAAATATTGATTAGTTAATTATAAGGAAAAATTTTAAATTTATACCTACACTTGGACTTCAAAAGGAAATATTTTAAAATAATAGAAAGCTGAGCAAAATAGATACTTAGTATGTTATTTCATTGACTCGTTGGGAGATAAGAAAAATGTAATGCCGGTTTTATTATGTTTATAAAACAGTTGTTAAGAAATTTGTGAGAAAAGGTCATTTTCTCCAGTCTTGTCCTTTTTTACCTCTTGGTTCTCACCTCACAGTTGAAGAGCTGTGAGTTCCATCATCTGAGGAGACAACCAAGTTTCTCAATGACTACTCAGGAAACATAACTCTTATGTTATACCACATGGGATTAATGTCCTCATGGGCCTCCTCACCCTGCTTTGGTGTCCCCAACTACCTGGACAGAAGCCAGTTTAAGAGGTGAACTCATGGTGAAGTGAATGAAACTGAAGCTCCTGGTCCTTGCCTTACATGGCTACCTTGGAATACCTAGGGAGAGGTTCTAATGAGGTATCACTTTATTATACGTTGTGGCAAAACGTGAATGTTTTCTTAGATGTCATCAATAAATTCCCAACATTCATAAACCTTTATGTAGTATTACCATTAATAAGTTGTGAACCTGAAATTTTCCTAGACTATCAATAATTAGAAATTGACCAACTTTAATCACAGAAGATGGACTACTAATTTATCTTTATAGAAAATGGCATTACAAAAATTTGTCACAGGAAGAGATGGTCAACAATGATGGAGACAAAAATCTGGGGAAATATTATAAAACTTCATCCATTTGCTAACATTTAAGAATGTTAATTTTCTAGCTATTTTAATGCTTAAAATATTTGCCAGTTTTTAAAAGTTTACAGTTTATGATGGTTTCCTTTCTCATTTGTAGCTGTAAATTTGTGATCTTTTTCTTAAAGGGTCCTCCCAAATTACATGTGCATTCAACATCACAAAACATGGATCCACTTGATCAGAAGGGTTTTAAGTTGTATAGAACAGTGATTGCGAGTTCTCTAGTCAGATAGCCTTTGTTCAAATCTTGCCACTGTGGCTTTCTGACTATATGAGTTTGGGTGGGTTATTCATTCTCTAAAACTGATCCATGGATTTGGTATAATATTAGTACATACCTCATAGGATCAGTAGGATAATATAATAAATGGTATAACGTATATGAAAGCAGTTGACACAGTTCCCAACACATCTATAAGTGTCCAAGTAATTGTCAAGTTCTTTAAACTTGCAAAATCGAAACAAACTCTTTCTTTTCTCCTTCAAACTGACTCATTCCTTTGTCTTTTCCACCTAGTATTAACATTAATTCAGTTGTTCAGATCAAATATCAAGAGGCTTCATGCCCTACATCTGATTCCAGCAGCCAACTCTGATGGTTTTACCTTCACAAAATGTCCCTCAAATGACAATTCCTCACCACCTCCACCTTTACTGCCTGGTCTAAACCACAAATGCGTCTCTCTGTACAGCAGCAATAGCCTCCAACTGGTCATCTTACTCCTGGTTTGACCCCCATTATGGATTGAATGTTTGTGTCCTTCCAAAATTAATATGTTAAAATCCTAACCACACAACGGGAAGGTATTTAGAAGTAGAACCTATGGGAGGTGATTAGGGCATGGGGTTAGAGCCTTCATAAGTGATATTAGTGCCCTTACAAAAAGACTCTAGAGACCTCCGTGGTTCCTTCTGCGTACATGAGGTTACAGCAGGAAGACAGCCACCTATGAACCAGGAGGTAGACTCTTACCAGAACTGAATCTGCCAGCACCCTGATCTAAGACTTCCCAGCCTCTAGAAATATAGTTCCATAAGTCAATGTGAGAAATAAATGTGTGTTGTTTAAACTACCCAGTCTGTGGCATTTTTGTTATAGCCATCCAAACTAAGACAACCCCATCTCACCCTAACCCTATTCTCTCTTAGCCAACTATTACCTTTTTAAAGACATTAACTGACTACTCCCTTTCTCTTCTGAAGTTTTCATTGTCTGTCTATACTACCCCAACCCCACTCCTCCTGTCTACTGCCACCTATAGGCATCTCTGTCACTTTTTCGTTCATTTGAGATATCGAACATGACTCAGCCCAAGTCTCAAAGACTCAACCTAGAAACTAGTTCTCTACTGCTTGGACTTCTCCACTCCTATCCCGTGCTACACAAACCTCAAACAAACTTGATTCTACTCATGCTAACATTTTACCTTGGCCTCAGGCTGAATATTATTACCTAAAAACTGAAATGCTTCCTAAAAACAAATTCCAATATCCCATTCTGTGACTAAATTGCTCATATCTTCAGTCTTTCACCACTTCCACTATTCCCCTTCTTTGACTCTACTGTCTTCTAATCTTTGTACCTTTTATCGCAGTCTTTCTGTCCACTGTGGAGCCACTTTTATTACTGTGCCATCTAAATCCCAAGACACATCGTGGTGATTTTTATTTAGATAGGAGTTTGGTTTGGCAGGCAGGGTGGGGGTGGTAGGTAGGAAAGGGTAGAGAGGTGTCATTAAGTCAATACAACTGTCAGCTTGTCTTTGATAGCTGAGCGATGCTGAAGGAAATTATAGATTCACATAGGTTAGAGCCACTACAAATACAGAGTTTCTTCATCTGTAAAATGCTTTGGTGAGTGGGAGAGTTGGTGTCTCTGACTGACTATTTTTATGATTGCTCACAGTAATTACCACAAACTTTCAGTATTTCTTTCAAACCACCAGCACCCCAATTTCTTTCACTATCCAGTAGTTAACATTGTCTTCTTCACAAAAAACGGTTGAAGAATAGATATGTAATTTATTCAATAAACATTCATTGAGAATCTACTATTTGCTGGGCACTATTGTTGGCATTCCGGATAAATCACAGAATAAGTCAGGCTAAGTCACTACCCTCATCTTTAACTTTCCACTGCCTATCCAAAACATATTCACAAAATATCCAGCAAATATATTGAAGTTCCTACTTCATGCCAGGAATTTTTCTTGGTGAAAGAAATAAAACAGTGAAGAGAATACATATAAAATAGTCTTCTCTCATAAAGTTTTCATTTCAGTGAGAGGATGAAGAGAAGTAGTAAAAATAAATAAATTTCGAGGTGTATATATTATAAATACATATCCACACATCTTTAATTATATATATATATATGTATGTGTATTTATGTATATGTGTGTGTGTGTGTATACATATATGTCAAGTGAGCAGGGTAAGGGGGATAGGAATGGTAAGACAAAATATAAAGTCAATAAAATGTTTTGTTTAACTTAAATAACTTTCAGAAATCACCATTCAGTTTGTAATGAGCAGAAACAGGACCAGCTAACCAAACTTTAAATTTCATCCCCATAAACCATGTTCAAGGAACATAAGCAGCTAAAAAACGTTTTGGGGTGGGTATGATGGCTCATGCCCATAATCTCAGGATTTGGGGAGGCTAAGGTGGAAGGATCACTTGAGCCTAGGAGTTCAAAGTTTCAGTGAGCTATGACTGTGCCACTGCACTTCAGCCTGGGCAACAGGGTGAGAACCCTGCCCCCCACCAAAAAAGAATAAATAAATAATAAATAAATAGAAGGATATTTTGATTTGTGCCAGACATTTCCATGCTTATATAATCAATCTAGCCTGTGACCTACTTAGCATGTTGGGCTCCTGGATGGGATCATTTTATGACACCTCTCCACTATACAACAGAGTTATTTTCAATAATATTCACAAAATGAAATAAATAACAATGCAAAGAAGAATCATAGTTGAAAATTTGTTCTTCTATTTAGCTTTGTATATGTGGCTATGCAAGCGGAAATGATCCAGCTCTCCTTCCTTCCGTGCCCAAAGGCCAAGGTTGAATAGTAACAATAATGTTCTTAGGTTCTAGACTATAAGTTGTCAGATCAACAAATATTCCAAAAGTTTTAGGTCTTCATAAACGCTATGATTCCTAAAATTAGTATTGGCCTCACACACATTTCTAAAGCCTCCCCCGTCTGGCCATCTGTACCTCCTTCAGCTTTCTATGCCACCAAGCAAGAGAACACAACCATCTGCCTTTAGCAAGTACACTCAGTTGCCTTACAGATTTCCATGAATTTTGAACAAAAAAGAAACAGAAAGCAATGGACTTAATCTGTTTTTCTCAACACCCACCCATCAGTTTCTTCACTGTGCGTCCTGAGCATATGTTTATTAGTTGCTGTGTTTCATTGTACTGTTATTCCAACCAAAACCAGACTTTTCTTTAATTATGCACTTCTAAGTTTAAAAAGCTGTTATTTCTAGGAGTTATCTATACATAATGGAAATATATAGCAGAATCAGTTTGATCTTTGGCCTCCTGGAATCCATTCAACTTTCTCTAACAGTTTCCTAGTTTCCCCCTGAGAAAAGGCTGCCTCCTCAACCCTCAGCCTGTGGCTTACAGTGGACCAGACTCAAATATCAGACACAAGATAGATCCATGGTGCAGACCTGAGCAAACAGAAACCACAATAGTTGTTTTGGGAAGGTCGTGTGACCTGGTCAGCTCCAATAAAGTTCATGAGACCTTTACTTGAGCTACTGGGAAGGAGTGATCCACTCCCTCTAATCAAATGTTGGTGAGGATGAGGTGCAACTAGAACGTTCCTGCACTGCTGGTTGAGTTGAAAAATGATGAAACCACTTTAGAAAAATGTTCTCTTTTAAGAGTTAATCATAAACCTATCTTACAACCCAGACATTCTTCTTCTAATAATATATACCCTGAAATAGAAACATATGTCCTGAAGAAGATGTGAACACAAATCTTAACACCTTTATTCACAAGAGCCCGCAGACTGGAAACAAGGTAAATGTCCACCAATATGTGAATAGATAAACCAAATATAGACTATACATTCAATGGGAAACCATTCAGCAACGAAAAGAACAAATTATTGATAAATGTAACACAAAGAATGACTCTTTTTTAAAAATCATTATGTTCAATCAAATGAAACAAATCACAAAAGAATGCATAGTATACCATTCAATTTATTTGAAATTTTGGAAAATGCAAAGTAATCCATAATGACAAAACCGTTATCAGTTGTTGCCTGGGCTTGTGCAACGGGAGCTACGCACTGCAGAGGGGCAAGAGGAGTTTATTGTTAGTTCTAGAAATGCTTGCTTATTTATAATGATAGTAAATTCAAAGTTTATACAACTGTCAACATTCATCAAATTGTGAAAATATGCAAACAAATTATGTCAATAAAATTGATTTCACAAATAAAACTTAAACCAATACTAAAACCAATTTGAAATCAGTCTGTTTTTCATTATCACCATGAAACAAAAATTCTGAATGACTTTTCATCTATCTAAGTTCTAAACAAATTCTCTAATTATGTTGTGTTCATGTGAAAGTTAATTCAGAGAACTACCAGTTAGTTTTACAGTTGGCTCCCAACTATTATAGGCTCACTACACTTTATCGATTTGAGAGTAATTTCTCAACTGAAATTGTTTGGGCTCGCTTTGAGTACAGTTTGGTTTGTGATGTACTGGTAAGTGTTTAACAGTTGACTAACCAAAGAACAAAAATCTTGATTTGTTGTGCTTGCTGATTTCCTTGGTATTATTGCATCCTCCATGATTAATCTGAATTAATAATCAAATCACTAATGTGATGTCACTGAGCAAGAATCTAGGAAGAGATGTCCATAATAGCTACCTGTGAGCTAATGTGAACCTACACCAAGACGATGTTGGATAATCTTACACTGAGTTGGATTATCCAAGTCCTGTGGTACTACAGATTTCTGCATTTACAATTATACTTAAATAAATGTGATCACAGTGATTATAAAGCAAAGAAGCAGGACTTTAATTCACTCTAGTTTGTCTTTTAGTTTTCAAGTTATTATCTGAAACTTTCAGAGTTCACTCTTTGGAAACCTTTCTGTGTTAGTTTTCTATTAACAAAATTGATGAAATTAAAAAGTATTAACTACTGTTTTCTTTTGATATTATCACACTTAGTTTCCATTTGCATAGCTATATGAAGTTCAATAAAAGAACATTTTTACATCTATGCTTCTTTTTGCATTGTTATTTATTTCATTTTGTGAATATTATGGAAATTAGTTTTGTTGTATAGTAGAGAGGTGTCATTAATTGATCCCCTTCTTGTGCCCAATATGCTAAGGAGACCACTCACTAGATTAATTATACAGGTAGGGAAACATCAGATACAAACCAAAACGTCATTTTATGTATTAATTATTTATTTGTTCTTCTGTGAGTGGGGGCAGAGTTCTCATTCTGTTGCCCAGACTGGAGTGCAGTGGCATGATCATAGCTCACTGCATCCTCGAACTCCTGGGTTCAAGTGATCCTTCCACATTGGCCTGCCAAAGTGCCGAGATTATGGGTGTGAGCCACCACAGCCAGCCCAACATATTATTTTAAATGAAGATTTCAAATGTGGATGGAGAGTTTACTGTAAAAATGAAAGCTAGACGTGGTATTAGCTGTATTATTTCTAATTCATGCACAGTTTATTCTTCCACCAAAAACACAAACTGTAAGGAAAGTTGTTGCTAGTTTTTAATTCATATAGTCACAAAAAATTCTTTAGATTTTATTTTTCAGTCTCTTTTCTAATAAAATAAATAAATTGCAATCAATCATGCCTATGATCTTTTCTAGATTCAAAATCCTAAGGTTCGAATGGATAGTATTATTTCCTTTTTGGTGCTGACAAATTTGTAGCAAATAAGGCGAGATGTTTTAAGAAACAAAACTAGGAAAGGCAAAATTGGGTCTTGTACCTTAATCTCTACTGAAGCCCCAGATAATTATTTAACCCACTAAATCACCTGATCCTTCCAAAATGTTTACAAACAAAATGGAAGAGAATCTTGTCTTCAAAACATTTTTTCTGGAATCCCATAATAATAGATAATATTTATTACACCTTTAACATGTTAATCACTATGCTAATCACTTTACAAATATTACCTCACATATTATATATAACCCTAAAATTTTAACGTCTCCATTTTACAGACGATAAAACTGAGGCACAGAAATTTTAAATAACTTGTTTTTAGTCACAATGTTAATGAGTGGAAGCAGAAACCTAAAATCCATGTTTATGTTACTTTAAAGCTCATGTTAAGACCACTGCGAATAATGCTAGTTAATGTAAAGCATTAAACATTAAAGTGCATAAATAATTTCCACTTCAATTTTATTTCTGTTTATAAACTCAAAGCCTTCCTAGTAAGAAATTCAAAAGCTCAGAAGCATAAATTGTAATATGAAAGAGGGTTTGGGGTTTGCTATAATTGTAGTAAAAATTTTCATCCTACTGCAAATATTCCTCTGAACTCAGAAGCAAGTATGTTTATAATGATTATTATCATTATTCTTATCTCTGCTCAGGTAATCAGTATATGACAGCAACTTACCTTGAAAGTGTCATCATTTTTTAGTGTAAAAAACAGATCTGTCATGGCCATCAATTCAGAATACCATCGCTATGATGAAAAGAAACTAAGCCATTCATCTACACAGTCCATTTTTTTAAAAGAAAGAAAACAACATTGCAGATAGGTTTTCTTGTTAATGCTAACAGAGGCTGTGTGCTTCCAACTTGAGCAATGTTCCTAAGTTATTTCACAGGTAGATAAGGAAAAGGATGGGGAAGGCAGAGGAGGATGCTTCTGTATTGAATTAATGTGATCATGTAAAATTTACGTCACATTTAGGTAGTACTTTTATGCATAAAATCCTTGAATTCAAATAATTTTACAGAAATGAGATACATGCATGGAATATTTATTTTAATGTGTTAAGCAGGTCTGAAGATCTTTTCTCACATAAGAGTGAAAAACACTCGGTATTAGATGCTGGGCTACAGTTCTAGTTTTATCATTTACTGGCTAAGAGATCTAGGCTAACTCTTAACTTCTCTTAGCTTCAGAGTTTAATCTATAAAATGATGATAATATAGGGTTTTGTGAGCTTAGTGGTCAGCAAAGCACTATACAAATGTTAGTGATGATTACAGCTTTCATTCATAATTTCAACACATGCTCCCCCGACACCCAGCAAGATCAATAGTTTACATGCATGGTTTTGAGATATAGGATGAAAATTCCTTGTTCCTCTCCTCTTCAACCATTATTTGAATCAATTAGCTCCTCCTTGTATGTATTTGAGATATCCTGATATATCTCTCTTGCATTATTATCTATTTTAGAGATGCCCCTTAAGTGTACCAACTTTGTTCATACATTGTTATTGTGGTATACACATCTATTTACACATTGTCTCTACTACTGTACTGGAGCTTCTAAAAGCAGAGACAGTGTCCTATCATTTTTCTTTTTTTCTTTTCTTTTTTTTTTTTTCAGACGGAGTCTCACTTTGTCACCCAGGCTGGAATGCAGTGGCACAATCTCAGCTCACCGCAACCTCCGCCTCCCAGGTTCAAGCGATTCTCCTGCCTCAGCCTCCTGAGTAGCTGGGATTACAGGTGTGCACCACCACACCCAGCTAATTTTTTTTTGTTATTTTAGTAGAGACAGCGTTTCATTATGTTGGCCAGGCTGGTCTCGAACTCCTGACCTCATGATCCGCCTGCCTCGGCCTCCCAAAGTGCTGGGATTACAGGCGTAAGCCACCAAGCCTGGCCTGTGTCCTATTAATTTTTCTATCTTTATTACCTTAGTGGAGTGTCTGTCAGAATCATTGATAGAGGGTTTCTTTTGTTTCATATAGTGGTCATTCCTCTATGCTAGGAGGTAGTCAAACACTTGTTTTGTTGATAGCAAAATGAAAGCTAAAATAATAAGTTTGAATGATAGGTATATAATAATAGAGAATATTCTAATTGACAAAAAAAGTAACTTTTAAAATCAAGAGATCAGATCTTTAAATAACTTCACTACCAGTGAGGTAAATTTTTCAGCATCCTTGTAGTAAAGTTGTCATCACTGCACTCTAGAAATAAGGATGTAACATCTAAAATATAATTTTGATATAGTAAAGATCCCATTATCTATTTGCACTCTTAACAAATATTTATTGAGACTAAAGTGTTAAGCACTCTGTTCATTGTTAGAGATCTCATGGTTAGTCAGATAAAAAGTGTCTTTGCCCCACAGAGCTCACAGCCTACTGAGGAAGAGGGTCCATAGGGAAAAGTTGCTGCTGATGACAACATGTGATGAGGGCTATGCCAGGGCAAGCAGAGGAGATGGGCAGCACCGAGAAGGCCACATGGTGCCTTCTGCGAGCCCCAGCAGTCATCGTAGTTCATGTGACAATTCGCTCCTCACAAAGCTGGGATTTCACCTGCTGTAACTTCCATTTTCAGTCAAATCTCTCCATCTTAGCTCTGAATTTATCTTCTAAAATTGAAGGCAGTTTTATTGTTCTTCTAATTTGTTTTAGTTTCATTTTTCTACTGAAAAAGTAGGCTTTTTTTAATCTTAAGATGATCTAAACACTAAAGTCAATGTTCTTTAGATGGAACATTTTAGAGCTAACCCTGAAACACTTTTAGGACTAGTGAACTGAGGAAATAAGAAACTTCAAAAGACAATAAACTAAAAAATGCAACCACAATTATACATAGAATCAGAGATTTTTCCATTAGAAGTGTTTGCAGCAGAGACTTATCCAGCATCGCCCTTAAACTTGATAATCATTTATCTTTTTAACATATAAAGTATCAAGGAGCTCACACCTGGAAAGACTACTGTTCCCTTTTTAGATACCTGTAAACATTTTAAAGATTTATTTCTACTGCAGAAAAAATATGTTTAACTTTCCCCAGGACTACCAGAAAAAATTTTCACCCATCTTTTACATGATAGTCTGTTCTTTACTTAAGGGCCACTACTATCACCCTGTTAAACCTCTTTTCTTTAGACCTTTCCTTAACCATATTCCGTGATACATGTTGTCTATCATTTATTAATTCAACAAATATTTACTAAATGCAAATTTTGTTCCAGACCCACAGCTAGGCACTGGAGATACAGAAGTAGTTAAAATAGTTACTGATCTTACATGTCTTTGTACCTCTCTTTTGGGTGGACTTTATTATGACAATGTCCCATTTGAAATATATTTTGTGTGGTTGTGTAAATGAATAGAAATGAGGCTGAGATTACATTCTTTTCTTTCTTTCCTTTCTTTCTTTCTCTCTCTCTCTCTCTCTTTCTTTCATGGAGTCTGGCTCTGTCGCCCAGGCTGGAGCGCAGTGGCATGATCTTGGCTCACTGTCAGCTCCATCTCCCAGGTTCACGCCATTCTCCTGCCTCAGCCTCCCGAATAGCTGGGACTACCGGTGCCCACCACCACGCCTGGCTAATTTTTTTCTTTTTCTTTTTCTTTTTTGTGTGTGTGTGTGTTTTTAGTAGAGAGGGGGTTTCATCGTGTTAGCCAGGGTGGTCTCGATCTCCCGATCTCGTGTCCTGATTTGCCCGCCTCGGCCTCCCAAAGGGCTGGGATTACCAGCTTGAGCCACCGCACCTGGTCTATTATTTTCTTATGGAAAGCTATTGTATACTGTTGCCTATAATTGGATTTGTAGTACCAAAAATCCTTTGGGACTTTTTTTTACATGAAGAAATGATGAGCTGCAAATCCTCCCTTCTTTGTTAATATTCAATTTTCGAAACTCAGTGTAAAATTTTATATTTCCCCTGTCAAATTTCATGTTATTTATTTGACCTCTCACAATTAGTTTTCATTTTTACTCAGAAGTCCAATGTATTAGCTACTCTGCACAATTTTCTGTTACTAAAATTTTTCTAAATAGGCCTCTATGTCTTTGTCAATGATGTAGTTTAAAATGTATAAAAGTAGGCCCAACATCAGAGCTTTATGGCACCAAGTCTTCCTTCCAGTAATTTTTCTTTTTCTTTTTCTTTTTTTCTTTTTTCTTTTCTTTTCTTTTTTTTTTTTTTTTTGAGGCATAGCCTCACTCTGTTGCTTAGGCTGTAGTGAAGTGATATAATCACGGCTCACTGCAGCCTTGACTTCCTAGGCTCAAGTGATCCTCTCACTTCAGCCTCCCAAGTAGCTAGGACCACAGGCACACATCACCAAATCCATTAATTTTTCTCTTTTTTTTTGGTAGATATGGAGTTTTGCCACGTTGTGTAGGCCGGTCTTGAACTTCTGAGCTCAAGCAACCTGTCAATCTCAGCCTCCCAAAGTGCTGGGATTACAGGCGTGAGCTGCCATGCCTGGCTCAGTGATTTTTGAAATAATTTTCAAACAGCAGTAACACATAAACCTACCTGTATCACTAAGCATTAAGACACCAGAAATACTACTGTGAAAATGTTTGAGCTAAATGGTTAAATACTTTCTTGAAATCACAATGTTTGTCAAACTAAGTCTAGCACATATTTCTAGAAACCACACAGCCTGCTATTTGATTACTTACAGCAGTGGTTATTACTTATTTTTAAGTATTCATATGTTACTGGTGAAAACCTGTTTTTAAATACACATTAGATTTGCCTATTTGTAATTTCTGAAATATATATGTATTTTCCGTCTTTGAGTAGTGAAGTGTTTATATTTTTGTAGTAGAGTTTTTCATATTTCTAATTTTGTAAAATGTCAACAGTTATTTACAATTACACCTGCAATTACTGCAAACTCTAGGATGCAATTCATATAAACTTCTACTTTCTACTTTGGAGAAAGCTACATCCTAGAAAATAGAAAATATAGAGTTTGGGAATTAATTCAGCATGAGGTTACCATTCCAGTGTCTATCCTAAATATGCTTTATGTCCTTGGGCAACTTAATGACCCTCTCTTAGCTTTGATTTCTATTTCTGTAAAAGTAATGGATATCTTTTAAATTCCTAGTAATGCATGAGATGTATTATACAATTTTACTGGAAGTGAAAGCTTTCTGAATGCAGGGACTCATTTAACTTATTCATTGCTATATATCTGGAGACTAGAAAAGTACATATATAGAAAATTTCCAAAAAGTAATTGTTGAATAAATACATGGCACATAGTAAATGTCAATAAATGTTGGTTTAATTTTTCCTTCCTTGCCTACCTTAAGCCCAATTTCTTCTTGGCAAAGTATTGCCTTGTACACTTTGAAGATTGTTGTCTTTCATATGGAAAGTGGAAGTAAAAGAAATACTTCTTCTCATTTCTCCCTTTTAACATCACATCATCTGGGCCAAGACTAATCTTTCTTTATGGTCTTTTTCCATACACAATAGAATAACAAAGACATTTTTGTTTTCATCAATGTATTTCAAAACCCTAACTTATTCTGGGTTTTAATATTTTTGTAATGAATTTTCTGGTTAGAATACGTCTTTATTTTCTTCCTTTGAAATGTGCCTCTTCCTCCATCATTTGTACATTCTCAGATAACCCCTTGTATAGCTACATTGATTTCTTGATGTCACCCCCCTTTTCTTCTTTTATGGGATTATTTATAATTGAATTGTCAGAATTTATTTTCTTGCAGATTCCTATCCTTTTTTTTCTTTTGAGATTGTTTTCCTTTTTGAATTATCCTCTTCTTTTAAGTTCATGAACACAGAGTCATGCTTTTTCTGAATATTTTAAAGCTGTTTTCCAGTGCACACGACTGCACTCTGTGTATATCCTTCCTTTGATTTTATGTCAATGTTTATACACCAAAAATCAGCCCTTCTTTTTTTTCAGTGATGTTCAAAGTAGCAATCCCCATAGTAGCTTCCAAAAAACGAAGGTATTAGTGGAAAAATTCAATCATGTATCAGATGTTCTACTTCAAAAGGAATGAGACTTCCAGAGGACATCATTATATATGAGGGCTTCAATATGCTTTTGTGGCTTTTATGTATTATTTACACCCCTGTGTCCCTGTATGTTGATTGCAGTATCCAAATGTGCCAACTGGTCTAATATGCTAACTCCTATAACAGCAATTGCTATTGCTCTTCTCTTATTTTACCCTCTTTATTCTCACTCAGATACCTTCCAAATGCGTACTACCTCAATAATCTCATGACTTCTACCAATTAGTGCTTTAATAACTAAGATAAGAAATGGTGGTCAGCTATGTGGAATTCTTATTCAAAGTAGTGAGAAGAAGATCAGGCTGGGTCAGACTGAAGTGACAATGCTATACGGTGATCCACCCACATTTTAGGGTGGCCCTGGAGTAGAGATGAGATGACCAGAGTCCATTATATAATTTTCCTTATATCAAAACTAAGCTTGAGTCCAGTCTGGTGCAGAAAATACAGAAGTATTAGCTCAGACTGTAGGATGATATTTGAAGTCAGATGGACAGAAGTGACCCCTCAAGTCTAGAATATTGGCAACTATTGATGAGCAACAATGGTAAAAGCAGGAAAGAGAGTACTGTCTTGCACATACAATTTTGCCACCCTTTCTAATCAGCTCAGTTCTTTAAATAAAGATTTCTATTTCATTGTCACAGTGTAGCCAAGAGCTCTATCTATCAAGTCTCAGTAATACGTAAGACATTGTACACCTCCTTCTACTATAATGTGAGGTTCACCATGTTGGACACCCATACCTTGATGGACAAACATCTCATAAAACAAATCTTACTCATGGTTTTTTTTACTATTATTTTATCCTGAAAATTAGTGGGGATCATTTTTAACACTGTTCTGCCATACTTCTTATAACTCGCTGGAGCTAGTTTTTTTCAGTGCATTATCTTTCTGGAATTAAAAATTCAGCTTAAAACAGTGATTAGCTTAGGTGTTTTTGTTGTTGCTGTTGTAAGAATAAAGCATACACCATCTACTGGAAGACACGTCAGAGTAGACAGACTGTAGTAACAATATCAGTGGCTAAACATGATAAAAGTTTATTTTCTTTTGACAGCACAAAGTCAGCAGACAGAGATCTCTATTCCCTGCAATCATTCAGGGATCCAGGCTACTTGGATCAAGAGGACTCACCATTCCTAAGGACCTTGGAGTCCTCAACTGGATCATCCAGTTGAGGTCAATAGACAGGTGAATATGCCAGGTCAATAGACAAGTGAAAAGAAAGAGCTTTCGAAGCTCTGCTTTTAATCATATCAGCCCAGACACATATTAATTATCATATTCCATTGGAGAGAATGCATCAAAAGGTCCCAGATGAAAGAGGGGTCTGCTGTAATTTAGCAGTGTGCCAAGACAAATAAAACCTGGATATTAATGAAAATACTGGGCAGTCTCTGCTACAGCAGAATCCCATATTTCTACTACCATAAACCACTATTTTGTGAGCCAAGTAGTTCTCTCACTTTCTGTATTTTTTGCTGCCATCCACATAATCCATCATATCTATCATTTCTTCTTCTTTTCCCTTTCAAATAGAAGGCATTGTTAAAAATCTTAGCTCAGAAATCTTTTTTTTTATTTTTCCATAAGTTATTGGGGTACAGGTGGTATTTGGTTACATGAGTAAGTTCTTTAGTCCTGATTGTGAGATTTTGGTGCACCCATCACCCATGTATACACAGCACCATATTTATAGTCTTTTATCCCTTGCCCCCCTCCCACTCTTTCCCCCCGAGTGCCCAAAGTCCATTGTATCATTCTTATGCCTTTGTGTCCTCATAAGTTAGTTCCCACATATCAGTGAGAACATATGGTGTTTGGTTTTCCATTCCTGAGTTATTTCACTTAGAATAATAGCCTCCAATCTCATCCAGGTCACTGCAAATGCTGTTAATTCATTCCTTTTTATGGCTGTGTAGTATTCCACTATATATATATATCAGAATTTCTTTATCTACTTGTTGATTGATGGGCATTTGGGTTGGTTCTACGATTTTGCAATTGTGAATCGTGCTGCTATATACATGCATGTGCAAGTATCTTTTTCGTATAATGACTTATTTTCCTCTGGGTAGATACCCAGTAGTGGGATTGATAGATCAAATGGTAGTTCTACTTTTAGTTCTTTAAGGATTCTCCACACTGTTTTCCATAGTAGCTGTACTAGTTCACATTCCCACCAGCAGTGTAGAAGTGTTCCCTGATCACTGTGTCCAAGCCAACATGTACTGTTTTTTGATTTTTTTGATTATGGCCATTCTTTCAGGAGTAAGGTGGTATCACCTTGTTGTTTTGATTTACATTTCCTGGTCATTAGTGATGTTGAGCATTTTTTCATATGTTTGTTGGCCACTTGTATATCTTCTTTTAAAAATTGTCTATTCATGTCCTTAGCCCACTTTTTTACAGGACTGTGTCTTTTTTTCTTACTGATTTGTTTGAGTTCATTGTAGAGATTCTGGATATTAGTCCTTTGTCAGATGGATAGATTGTGAAGATTTTCTCCCACTCTGTGGTTTGTCCGTTTACTCTGCTGACTGTTCATTTTGCCATGCAAAAGCTCTTTAATTTAATTACTTCCCAGCTATTTATCTTTTTTTTTTTTATTGCATTTGGTTTTGGGTTCTTGGTCATGAAATCCTTGCCTAAGCCAATGTCTAGAATGGTTTTTCCAATGTTATCTTCTAGAATCTTTATAGTTTCAGGTCTTAGGTTTAAGTCCTTAATCCATCTTGAGTTTATTTTTGTATAAGGTGAGAGATGGGGATCCAGTTTCATTCTCCTGCATGTGGTTAGCCAATTCACCTTTTGTTGAAAAGGGTGTCCATTCCCCATTTTATGTTTTTGTTTGCTTTGTTGAAGATTCATTGGCTATAAGTATTTGGGTTTATTTCTGGGTTCCCTACTTTGTTCCATTGTCTACATGCCTACTTTTACACCAGTAACATGCTTTTTCAGTGACTATGGCCTTATAGTATCGTTTGAAATTAGGTCGTGTGATGCTTCCAGATTTGTTCTTGTTTTGGCTATGTGGGCTTTTTTTTGATTTCATATGAATTTTAGAATTGTTTTTTTCTAATTCCATGAAGAATGGTGGTGGTATTCTGATGGGGATTGTGTTGAATTTATAGATTGCTTTTGGCAGTTGGTTATTTTTACAATACTGATTCTACCCATCCATGAGTATGGGATGTGTTTCCATTTGTTTTATTGTCTATGATGTGTTTCAGCAGTGTTTTCTACTTTTCCTTGTAGAGGTCTTTCAACTCCTTTGTTAGGTATATTCCTAAGTATTTTTATTATTTTTTTTTGCAGCTATTGTAAAAGGAGTTGAGTTCTTGATTTGATTCTTTGTTTAGTCGCTGCTGGTGTATAGAAGAACTACTGATTTGTGTACATTAATCTGGAAACTTTGCTGAATTCTTTTATCAATTCTAGGAGCTTTCTGGAGGAGTCCTTATGGTTTTCAAGGTAAACGATCATATTGTTAGCAAACAGTGATAGTTTGACTTCCTCCTTCCCGATTTAGATGCCCTTTATTTCTTTCTCCTTTCTGATTGCTCTGGCTAGGACTTCCAGTACTATGTTGAAAAGGAGTGGTAAGAGTGGGCATCCTTGTCTTGTTCCAGTTCTCAGAGGGAATGCTTTCAACTTTTCCCTATTCAGTATTACGTTGACTGTGGGTTTGTCATAGATGGCTTTTATTACATTAAGGTATGTCCCTTGTATGCCAATTTTTGCTGAGAGTTTTAATCATAAAGCAATGCTGGATTTCATCAAATGCTTTTCTGCATCTATTGAGATGATCATGTGATTTTGTTTTTAATTCTGTTTATGTGATGTATCACATTTATTGACTTGTGTATGTTAAACTATCCCTGCATCCTTCGTATTAAATGATCATGGTGGATTATCTTTTTGATATGTTGTTGGATTCGGTTAGCTAGTATTTTGTTAAGGATTTTGCCATCAAGGATATCGGTCTGTGGTTTTCTTTTTTGGTTATGTTCTTTCCTGGTTTTTGTATTAGAATGATGTAGGCATCATAAAATGAATTAGGAAGGGTCCCTTCTTTCTCTATCTTTTGGAATAGTGTTAAAATGATTGGTACCAATTCTTCTTTGAATGTCTGGTAGAATTCTGCTGTGATTCTGCCTGTTACTGGACTTTTTTGTTGGTAATATTTATTTACCATTTTCAATCTTTCTGCTTGTTATTGGTCTGTTCAGAGTATCTAATTCTTCCTGATTTAAGCTAGGAAGGTTATAATTTTCCAGGAACTTATCCATCTCTTCTAGGTTTTTCAGTTTATGTGAAAAAGGTGTTCATAGTAGCCTTGAATGATCTTTTGTATTTCAGTGGTGTCAGTTGTAACATCTCCTGTTTCATTTCTTAGTGAGGTTATTTGGATTTTCTCTCTTCTTTTCTTGGTTAGTCTTGCTAATGGTCTATCAATGTTATTTATCTTTTCAAAGAACCAGCTTTGTCTTTCATTTATCTCATATTTTTGTTGTTGTTGTTGTTTCAATTTCCTTTAGTTCTGCTCTGATCTTGGTTATTTCCTTTCTTCTGCTGGGTTTGGATTTGGTTTGTTCTTTTTCCTCTAGTTCCATGAGGTGTGACCTTAGATTGTCTGTTTGTTCTCTTTCAGACTTTTTGATGTAGTCATTTGAGGCTATGAGATTTCCTCTTAGCACGGCATTTGCTGTATCCCAGAGGTTTTGATAGGTTGTGTCATTATTGTCATTCAGTTTAAAGAATTTTTTAATTTCCACCTTGATTTTGTTTTTGACCCAATGCTCACGCAAGAGCAGGTTATTTAATTTCCATGTATTTGAGTGGTTTTGAAAGTTCTTTTTGGAGTTGATTTCCAGTTTTATTCTACTATGGTCTGAGATAGTGCTTGATATAATTTCAATTTTCTTAAATTTATGGAGGCTCATTTTATGGCCTACATGTGGTCTATCTTGGAGAAAGTTCTATGTGCTGTTGAATAGAATGTGTATTCTGTGGTTGTTGAATGTAATGTTCTGCATATATCTGTTAAGTCCATTTGTTCCAAGGTATAGTTTAAATCCATTGTTTCTTTGTTGACTGTCTATCTTGATGCCCTGTCCAGTGCTGTCAGTGGAGTATTGAAGGCCCACACTATTATTATGTTGCTGTCTATCCCATTTCTTAGGCCTATTAGTAAATATGTTTTATAAATTTAGGAGCTCCAGTGTTAGGTGCATATATGTTTAGGATTGTGATATTTTCTTGTTGGACAAAGCCCTTTACCATTATATACTGTCCCTCTTTGTCTCTTTTAACCACTGTTGCTTTAAAGTTTCTTTTGTCTAATATAAGAATAGCTACCCCCGCACATTTTTGATGTCCATTTGCATGAAATGCCTTTTTCCACTCCTTTACTTTAAGTTCATGTGAGTCCTCTGAGTTTTTCTCCTTTATTATTTACTCCAGCCTGTGCATTGGAAAGTTAGGATAAAAATATCTCACTTTCTCCTTCGGTCTTCAATCTGAGGACATTTTCTAGAACATGTTTCCTGGAGGCTGCTGAAGAATTCAGAAGATTCTCAGTTATCCTTGGTGTCCAGTTTCCTGCAGCCTTTTGAATTTCTCTCATATATTAACACAGTAAATTGTTTTATTTCTGGATAGTTAGTGGGTTCTAAGGACACTGCTTATAAGTGCATTTTTTCTTATGTGCAATTTCAGCTACTCTCAACTATTATCAATTACCTTGATTTAAATCCCCATTACCCAATGCCCAGTGTCCTTTGGTAATCATGAAAAAAAAATCATCTCCTTTTTTTGCTACTATGAAAGCTATAGAATATAATGACTGATATGTAGAAATGTCTATTTCTTTATTGAGAAGTGTACATTGATATAAACTCAGTTTTGTAATGTGCACTACATTGAACATAACTCTAATTAAAATATTAAAATATATTTTGCCTTCCCCTACATTTTTGTAGTTGAAAAGGCAGAAAATCTTTTGGCTATCACAGAACAAATTTTAAACCATTTTTAAAAGACTTGTCTATTGCTAATGGTTCTTTAGCATTTATATGTCAACTTTTGAAAATGATTATATTATCAAAACTGTGTACAATAAGTCATTTCAATTATGCAAATACTTATTTTAAATATGACTTAACTTTTTAACATTCAAATGCTGAAGCTTTAATATTATATTGCTATTTATTTTACATTCACAGTCATGTATCCAGTTTTTTGGAGTAAGTCTTCTGTGTTCATTATGATTTTTCACAGTATACTTTGTAATTTACACTTGCAGTCACAGACATTATATTTATATATCTTACTTAATATATGATTATTTTTTACTCACTATTAATACATAAGGAAACCAAGCTAGAGAAATTTAAACAATCATCCCTACCATGAATTTAAGCTGATAGAGAGAAGGAGAGAATAAATGTGGAGCAAGTGCTCAAATACCCTTGAGATAGCACCTTCCCATACTGCCCATTTCTTTCATCTAGTCCCAGAAGAACAAACTTCTGATCAAAGAAAAATAAGACAAGATTTGTGTCTGGGTAGACAGTGATTTAATTTTTCAGTCTGGAAAATTAAAGCCTGACCCAAACATACATTTCTGTTTTGTTTCCTTTGAGACAGCCAAGAGTATGAGATAATAATTCCAAGCATCTCAAATACCAGGAGATGCCAAGACTGATGTTTTGTTTCCTATTTCATGAGCTCAGGACAGGATGCTCAGCTCATAAACACATTTAGAGAGCTTTATAGCACACCAAACCACTTACACAGCACTATGAGTCTCTATTTTTTAATTCCCCTCCAAATTAATTTTTATGACTTCTCAGGGCACTTTCTCAATTCTCTATATAGATCATGAAATTTTGATTAAACATTTAATGAGGTTCTTTGCACTGAACTCTCTTATTTCGCAAATCCCTTCATGCCACCACGTCTATTGAACTCAGTGTTTTGAAAATCTCTATTTATAAGACCGCTTCTGAGAACCTACTATGGGATAGTAACTGTACCAGACGATAAGAAAAATACAGAGATGAATAAGAAATGATGATTTCTTCTCTCACATAATTCACAGTATAGTTGAAGACATCAAAAATATTACAATGTATAGGTGAGATAAAAACAAATTGCTATGAGGTAACTTGTACACTGCTTCTTTTTAGCACATTATTTGTTTCAGATGGTATACACATAGATTGACTCCAAAAATTAATCTAGATTTATTTTATTCATTGGAAACCATAAAATTAGTCTAGTGCATGGTGTGCCCCAGCTGACCCTTCTACCAGTAAATATACAGCAGATCACATAAATACCTATATAAAAAGTAAATTTTGTTTTATATTATTATGGTGATAGTTATTAATGTATCTGGCATTCAATATCATAAGCCACAGTTAGCAATGTTAAAATAGAACAAAATAATGATGAAAAAAATTTAAGAATCTATCATGTAAGCATAGAAATCAATCACAGTGATGAGGGAGCATCTAACTGCCTCAGGCTGAGGAGTTAAGGAAGTTTTGACAAGAAAGTCATATTTATATTGAGACTCAAAGAATAGATAGATAGATAGACAGGAAGACAGACAGATAGATAGAAGGTCATAGCCAAGCAGAGAGTAGAGAGAAAATACCTCAGTTAGTAGAAAGCATAAACGCATGAAAGTGTAATAAATGCCATTGCAAAGAGAATTGATATCTGCCAAATTTAGGGATCTTTACTTTTTTATTTTTAATTTTTGTGGGTATAAAGTAGGTATATAATCTATATTGGGTACATGAGATGTTTTGGTAGAGGCGTGCAATGTAAAATAATCATGTCATGGAGAATGAGGTATTCATCCCCTCAAGCATTTATCCTTTGTGTTACAAACAACTATTTACAATCTTTTAGTTATTTTTAAATGTACAATTAAGTTGTTACTGGCTACGGTCACCCTGTTCTGCTATAAAATTAGTACAACCACTATGGAGAACAGTTTGGAGGTTCCTCAAAAAACAAAAAATAGAGCAACCATACGATCCAGCAATCCCACTATTGGGTATAGACCCAAAAGAAAGAAAATCAGTATATCAAAGAGACACCTGCACTCTCATGTTTGTTGCAGCATTGTTTACAATAGCCAAGATTTAGAAGCAACCTAAGTGTCTGTCAACAGATGACTAGATAAAGAAAATGTGTTAAATAGAGATCCTTTATCATGCAAACCATAAAGCATAGAGATCATGAACTGTTTTTCTCTTTTTTCAGCATAGCTACAAAAAGATTTACAGATTTGGTTGAATATCGTTGAATGATTCTGGTTGTCACTGTGATTTTGGTGGAGAAAATCACTGGATGTAGGAGACCAGTTAAGACACTCTTGCAATACTTTACAACTGAGAAGATGAAGTCTAACTGGAGAAGCAGGGATGTGTTAAAGAACTATCTTAAATAGAAGGAAAAAAAACACAGGTTGACTTATTATATGGGAGTAATAAATAAGAAACAAAAAGTAAAAGATAACTTGATCAGTGAAGTTTTACTGGTTTAATTAATAGAAATGCTGAATAAAAAAAAGATCTTATGGACAAAGTGAGATGAAAAAATAGAATTATTTATTTGTGATGCCTACAGTTTATCTAAAAAAATTTCTTAAAAGGTATTGTAAATATAAAATGGAGCTCAGAAGATAGATTGAGGTTAGATATAATTGTTATATCTTGTTATGATTATAGTAAGATTTGCAACTGAAGCTGAAGATATCAGGCAAATAGATCACAACACATGTTTAACTAACCTATGCTATATTTATTGTTTTGGGTCAAGTTCAGTTTTGATAAATCAAATGGTTTATGTTATCTTGTTCAGATAATAAAATGTTGTAAGCTAGAAGACCGTAGTTTGAGGAGTAGGCCAGATTTTTAAATTTTCTTTACATCAGTTTCCCACTTTATAAAAGTATTTATAACAATATTTGTTTTACTGAGTTACTAAAATTTTCGAGAATGGTGAAATTAAAAAAAGTAAGTAAAATATATGGAAGAGATGCATTGTAAATTTAAAATACAAATATACTAAAAATAAAAAGATGAAAAAGGATATACTATACAAACCATAAGCATGCAAAAACTGGAGAGGAGATGTAAATATTAGCCAAAATAAAGAGAAAAAGTTTACCATAAATAAATGCATAATAATAAAATGATCAATTATTCATGAAGACATTACAATCCTATATACACACAAAAACTTAAAGAGAAATTTAGATATATCCACAATCATAGATGAAGATTTTAATACTCAATTCTCATCAATTACTAGAACACGAAAATATTAATGTATCAGGAAGGACACAGAAAACATCACCACATTATCAATTACCTTGAATTATTTGACATTTAGAGAACAATACTTTGCCCCAAAATGGCAGAACACATATTACATTTAAATACACACAAATTGATTGCCAAATTAAATCATATGTTGGGCCATAAAGTAAGTATCAATAATTTAAAAAGAATAAAATCATTCAGAATATATTCTTGGAAAAATTAAACTAAAATTAAGTAATAAAATTATTAAAATTCAGTAATATATCTAACACTCCTCATGATTATTTCAAAATTAAGTAACACACTTCTAAATAACCCACAAGTGAAAGAAGAAATCACAAAAGATGTGACAATATTGTGAATTGAATAATAATAAAATACAGTATATCAAAATATGTAGTATGTGGTTTTAGAAAATAAGGAAGATTTAAAATCAGTGTAATGAGTGTTCATCTTAAGAAGTGAGAAAAGAAAGAGTGGATAAAACCAAAAGGAAAGAGAAAAAAGTAATAAAGAGAATGAATTAATGAAATATGAATAAGAAAAAGAAAGTTAACAAAGTTTAAAATTAGTTATTTGAAATAAAAAATAAAATTGAAAACACACTAGTGGGATTAATTAATCAAGAGGGGAAATGTGCACACAAACAAATTACCAGTAGTAGGAATGAAAGACAGCTTATCCCTACAGATCCTATATCTATAGGATATAGATATAGGTAGATAATTTAAAAATCCTATATCTATAGGATATAGATAATAGGTAGATAATAAAAAAAGTTAGGAAGATCTTAGGTCAAGAAATTCAACAACACAGATGAAATGAACAAATTCATCAAAAAACACCTTTCAAGACTGATAAGAAATAGAAAATGTAAAGAGTTTTATATACCTATTAAAGAGATCAATTTTATTTATTATAAAAAATATTTCCCTAAATAAAATCTAGATTCAGATGGGTTCACTGGTATTTTCTACCAAACATTTAAGAAAGAAATAATAACAAACGTATACAAACTCCTTTGGAAAACATAGGAAGATGAAACATATCCAAAACTGTTTTATGAGACCTACTTAGCCCTGTCACCAAAAGTTGACAAAGATGCTAGAAGTATTAAAAAAATAGAGTCCATTACCCCTCATACACATAGTGACAAAAATTCTTAACAGTAGTAAATATAATTCAGCAATATATAGATAGGATAATTTATTATGAGCAAGTAGGGTTTATCCCAGCATGCAAGGTTGGTTTAATAGGCATAAATCACCAGTGTAATTTACCATGTTAAGAGAATAAAGGAAAACAAATCTCAATAAATGCAGTAAAACACATTAATCAAACCTGAAACCAAAAATACATTTCCTTAACCTGACAGAAAGCATTTACAAAAAAATACCTATAGCAAATTATACTTAATAGTAAACTAATATATGTGTTTCCCCCAGGATTGAGAATAAGAGAAAAATGTTGATTTTCAGCTGGAAAAAAATGGAGAGAGGAACTATGGTTGTAGATTGGAAAACTATTATTAAGATAAGAGTTCCATGCTTGATCTATCGATTTAACTTAATACCAACCAATATTCTAATAGGCTGTTTTATAAAAATTTAACAATTGATTTTAAGTTAATATAGAAAAGCAAAGGATCTTGAATAAGCAACACAATTTTTAAAAATAAGGACCAAATTGGAAGAACTTCACTATCTGATTTCAATACTTTAAGTCCGTATTAATCATGCTAGCATGAAAAACAGACAAAGTGATTAGTGGAACAGAAGGGAGAGTTATAAGATTTTTTTTTTTTTTTGAAATGGAGTTTCACTCTTGTTGCCCAAGCTGGAGTGTAATGGCACAATCTCTGCTCACAGCAACCTCCCTGTCCCGGGTTCAGGTGATTCTCCTGCCTCAGCCTCCCAGTAGCTGGGATTACAGGCATGTGCCACCATGCCGGGCTAATTTTGTATTTTTTAGTAGAGACGGGGTTTCTCTATGTTGGTCAGGCTGGTCGCGAACTCCCAACCTCAGGTGATCCGCCCGCCTCGGCCTCCCAAAGTGCTGGGATTACAGGCATGAGCCCCACTCCAGGCCAAAATTTTTTAGCAAAGGTAGCAAAACAATTCAATTGGGGAAAAATCATATTTTCAACAAAGCGTGCTGGAATATCTAGCTAACATATAGAAAAATATAGATTGCAACACTTACTGTACACCATACTGAAAAAAAAATTCAGATTGATTACAGACCTAAATTTAAAAGCAAAAATTTCTAAGCCTCTTGAAAAAAACATAAAAATGCTTCATCAACTTAGAGTAGGTGCAGTTTCATTCAAAAATGGAACAGAAAGCACTAACCATAAAAGAAAAAAAGTAAGTTGTATTACATCAAAACTAAAACTCCTGCTAGACGAAACTAATCATTAAGTACAGGAGAACGCAAGTCATAGACTGGTAAGAAATATTTTCAGTGCATACATCTGACAAAGTCTTGTATCTCGAATATAGAGAAGTCTCCTACAAACTATTTAAAAAAAAACAATTTAAAAATGAGCAAAAAACTTTGTTCTAGTTGTCTATCCCTAAGTAATGAACCATCTCAAACTTAATGACTGAAAACAAAAACAATCATTTATTTTGCTCACAAATTTGCAATTTGGACAAGGCTCCAAGGGGGCAGCATGTATCTGCTTAATGCGGCAATGACTCAGATAACATGAAAGCATTAATAGAAGATAACTCAATGCCTGGGGGTATTGCTCATTTACATGTCTAGAAATTGTTTCTGGATAGACGGGAACCTCATCAGAGGCTATAGTCCATAACACACCACACATGGCTGTCCACAAGGGTGCTTGGTTCCTCGCAGCAGAGTAGTTGGGTTCTAGGGGTAAGCATTGAAAGAGAAAATAGAAGTGGAAGCTGCAGGTTATTAAGTCTAGGCTCAGAAACTGGCTCAATATTTCTTCTGCTGTAATGGATTAGTAAAGCAATTACAAAGATTTTGGAATGGGCTGTAGAACCTGTATCTTAATGGAACAAGTGTAAAATAATTTGAGGGCTATGTTTTAAAAGTGCCACAGTTCACCCTCTGGCCATATATTACTTTTATTCTTTTTCCATCTAAAATACACTCACCTCCTTCTAAAACCCTCAAATGTCTCATCCATTACATCATCAGGCTGAATTCTGAAGTCCAGGATCTTGTCATCTAAACCAGATACCAGTACAAACAAGATGAATTGTTTTATATTCTTAATATGGTTCCTTTCAGTATAAAGCTATATGAACTAAAGAAACAAGGTATATGCCCCCCCACATATCTAGCAAGTACTAGTGAAAAAGGCATAATTAATTGCTTTAGACAGATTCAAAAGGTGGGAAGCAGGGAATAGGTCACAGACATCAGTTAGTGGTCAATATCAATTCTGAAAACCATCTCAGTACATGTTGCCACTTTCTTGATCAGGGTCAAGTACTGCTTCCTTAAAATAATACTCTGTAGCTCATGAATTCATACTTTTTTTTTTTGGAAGATTCTATAGGCCAGATATGATGGCTCATGTTTGTAATCCTAGAACTTTGAGAGGCTCGGGTGGGAGAATTGCTTGAGCCCAGTAGTTCAAGATCAGCCTGGACACCATAGTGAGATCCCATCTCCACAAAAAAATAAAAATAAAAATAAAATATTAACCAGGCATGGTGGTGTGCACCTGTAGTCCCAGCTACTCAAGAAGCTGAAGTGGCAAGATCACGTGATCTCAGGAAATCACAGTGAGTCATATTCGTGCCACTGCACTCCAGCCTGGGTGACAGAGTCAGACACTATCGAAAAAACAAACAAAGAAACAAAAACAAAAAAAGAGAAAGGTTCTATAAACTATCATCTTCCTGAGATCTTAACAATGGCTCTTAAATTACTGCACTAGATTTGATCTTTTCCCTAAAAATTTTGTTACTTTGAGAATCTTCTGCTATCTGGAGAGACAGGGAATAAGGAACAGTTTTCTTTCCAAATCTATCAAGTCTTGGTTCCTATACATTTCATCTTTGATTCCTCTCTCTCTTTTTGCATTTTATCATCAACAACAAGAATATATCAAGTGGCCCTTTCAATATTCTGCCTGGAAATCTCTTTAGCTATATGATGAATCAGCAGACCATGCTCTGTGGGACAGTGTCTGTCATAGTTTGTTTTGTGTTGCTATAAAAGAATACCTAAGACTGGGTAATTTAGAAGGAAAAGAGGTTTATTTATTTCATAGTTCTGCAGGCTGGGAAGTTCAAGGGCGTGGCTTTGGCTTCTGGTGAGGGCTTTTGTGCTGTGTCACAACAGGGTGGATAAGATCAAAGGGGAAGTGGAATCATGCAAAAAGGAGAAAACCTGAGGGGTATCCTGGCTTTACAACAACCCATTCTTTCAGTAGATAATCCATTCCCAAGAGCAAGAACTTACTTGCTACCAAGAGAACAGCACCCAGCTATTCATAAGGGATCTGCCCCCATAACACAAACACCCCTCACTAGGATCCACCTCCCAATACTGCCACACTGGGCATCAAATTTCAACATGAGTTTTCCCAGGGACAAACAAATCATATCTAAACCATAGTTACATCCATTCTTGTAAAAAAAGTTTTATTAGAACATATTCATGCCCATTTATTTATGTATTTTCTATAGCTTTTTCACACTACAATGGCATAGTTCAGAAGTTGTAACAGAAGCCCTATGATCTCCAAGCTCAAAATATTACTATCCAGCCCTTTAAGAAAAAGCTTGCTGACTCTTGATGAACCGATATGGAGTTCATTTAGTACTTTGATAAATTTGACAAATTTCCTGTTTTTCTCATTATCTCAGATGCCAGTGCGGTCACATATCTCACTATTACAAAAGTCCCCTTTGGTGCAGGTTCCAATTTCATTACATTAGAGGCTTCACTGGCAGCCTTCTAGGTTTCCTTAGGCTGCTGCTTGAAGGCCTTAGAATTTCACTAACATTGTTTTTTTCTCATCATTTAGTCACAAAGCCAATTTTTGTTATGAAGCAACCAAAATCTGTCCTGGTTACTGATGCTGTATAAAAAATCACCCCATAAATAAGTACCTCAATACAACAACAATCATTTATTTTGCTCATGAATCTGCAATCTGGGTAAAGCTCAGTGGGGAAACTTGTCTCTGCTCCACCTGGTATCAGCTAAGGCAATTCAGATGGGGCTAAAGGATCCACTTCTAGGATAGTGCACTCACATCTTGCAAGTTGGTGTTGGCTGTAGGTTCCTATCCAGTTGGACCCCTGCAAAAATTGCACAGGTTTCAAACTGCATAATAGCTGGCTCTAAAGAGAGACATTCCCACAGAACTAGGTCAAGCACATCACGTTTTATAATCTAGTCTCTGAAGTCATATAGCAAAACTTCCACCATAAGCTATCATCCAAGGCAGTAGCAAGGTTTCACTCCTTTTTTCAGATAAGTGACACGCTCCCAACCACCTAATGGTAGGAATGTCAGGAATGCATTATAGGCCAGGCCAGTGGCTCACGCTTGTAATCCCAGGACTTTGGGAGGCTGAGACGGGTGGATCACGAGGTCAGGAGTCCAAGACCAGCCTGGCCAACACAGTGAAACCTTGTCTCTACTAAAAATACAAAAAAAAATTTAGCTGGGCGTGGTAGTGTGCATCTGTAATCCTAGCTACTTGGGAGGCTGAGGCAGGAGAATTGCTTGAACCCAGGAGATGCAGGTGACAGTGAGTCGAGATTGTGCCAATTCACTCCAGCCTGGGTGACAGAGCTAGACTCTGTCTCAAAAAAAAAAAAAAAAAAATGCATTATAAGAGAAATATGTGTTATGGGAGATTGGCGAGATTGGTTGTTGTACCTATTTTCATTATCATTATTTTGGCAAATACGTCTGCCACAAACTTAAACAGATTCTTCACTAAAGAAGATATATAGAGGAATAAGCACACACACACACACGCAAAAAGGTGTTTGGCATTATTCATAAGCAGGGAAATGCACCATTTCACAAGCATACCATTTCATAGCCATTTCACATAGTCAAAATTAAAAAGACTGATAACACCACACTAAATGCTAGCAAGGATGTGGAGCAAATGAAATTCTAGCAATCATGTGCAGCTGGTGAGAGCATAACATGGTACAACTGCTTTGGAAAACTACTAATTTCTCAGAAAGTTAACAGCAATTCTACACCTAGATATTTAGCTAAGAGAAATGAAGCACTGCCCACAAAAGGCTTGTATAAGAATATTCTTTTTATAGCTGCTTTATTCATAATAGCAAAAAACTAGACACAACCCAAATGTCCATCAACAGGAGAATGCACAAATTGTGGTATATTCATACCACACTAGTCACTAGTAAAAGGCAGCAAATTATTGATGTGTACAATAATATAAGATTAATCTCAAAAGCATTATGTCAAGGAAAAGGATCTAGACACAAAAAAGTGTATATAATGTTTGCTTCTATTTGTATTAAGTTCAGGAACAAGTAAAACTATCTATAGTGATAGAAATTAAAACAGCAGTTGCATAGGGGCTAAAATTAATTTGAGAGGGTAAGAAAGAGATTTCTAGAGTGATTAACATGTTTTATATTTTAATCAGAGTAGCAATTATCTGATGTACACAACACATTCTTCAAAAGTTATGCATTTTATTACATGTAAATTTTACCTCAGTAAAACAGTATTAAAATGCATTAATTTTTACACATATTTATGTGTTTCAATATTTGTGTTATAGTAAAAAACCCTTTAAAGAAAATTTGAGATTGATAATTGAGATTTCTTAAGAAAAAAATGTGCAAGGTATCTGTCCTGCCTGTGACACTGACAACCTCTAACCCTCTTTACAGAGATATGTGGAAGCTCTTGGGCTATTCTTGGCTCTTTTGTATGACTTGAAGCTGCTTTTGAACATCTACTCTCTGAACTCTGAACTCAGCTCTTCAACACCAAGTACATCCCTTGACATAGAAATCTCAGTTCACTAACCTGCCACTTTTCAAACTTTAATGTACCTGAGAATCTTATCAAATTACAGATTCTGACTCAGGAATCTGGGGTGGGATCTGAGGGTCTGTACTTATAACAGCTCCCAGGTGATGCTGCAATCGTTGGTCCATGACGGACTGCGTGTGGAGTTGCAAAGCTCTGGCGCACACTGATGTTGCCTTCATCTCTCACTGTTGCTGCCCTGTGCTGTCTCAGGCAGTAATCTTCCCCAATTTCTGGCAACTAAAGGAAAAATTACATTACCACCCACCAGACCACAAGTCCAACAGAAGAGGGTTATTTAACCACTGTCCACACGGAAAGTATGTATTTCATTTCTCTGTGGAATAAACTTTTCCACTTCTGTTAATTTTCCAAATAACTGAAATTTACTCTAATATATATTTAATATTATTTTTCTGCATCTAAGTCTTTGGAAGACTCACTGTGCCTCCCTGAAATCTTAAACAGAGAGTACTAAGAATGATGGAATCTTTTGTTATTAACTCAGGGACATTATTAGGCAGTAATGCAGGAATGCCCTCTGGAGTGATTGATATCTGTTTATCCCTGCCTAAACAGGTCCTAGACTGCAGTGCTTTCTGCACTCTTGTGTGCTTTTGGAAATTGTTGTTTTCTTTATTCCCCGACAGACTCTCAGCTGTTAGTTTTTATTAGACCTCAGCCTGCCTGGCTTTACCAGGCATCATTTGCTCTTCTAATTGCCATTTCAATTCAATTAAACAAATTTAAAATGAATAACCAAGCAATGGTTCATACATTTGTTTAGAATAAAAGCGAAAAGACTGAAAGAGTCCATAGAGTTTCCTTCTTTAGGAACATGTAGGAGCTTTAGTGTCTCACTTTCACTAATTTGGTTAACTTAGTGGCCAATGTTTCTTTTTTTATTACAGGATATGTTATACAATAATCTTTGTCCATGTTTGGTTTATTAATGGCTTACAATGGAATCAGCTGTGGTGCTTATTAAAATGTAAAATTCTAGGGCCTTAGCTTTACAGATGCTCATACATTAAACCTGGGGGATTCTGCATTTAGCAAACACTTCGGGAGTTCCTGTGCTCAGAAAATTTGAAAATTTGAAAAAAAATAAAACAAAACCAACACTGTTCCTGTGTGAATGCCATTAACCTGTTGAAGATCATGCGACTTTCCTTAAGTTCTCATAAGAATTTCTCTTTTATCTTTGGTCTTCTCAATTATAGCTAGGTCTAACCGTCTATGCTGCAATAGAAAACTTGTTTGTCTCAATTAGGAAGCTTCTTATCACTTAATGACTCAAACTTTTCCATTTCTTGGGAGTGGAAAATTAGATGGAAATGTGCTAACTTACATATCAGGACTCCAAGTCTGGTCTATTGACCCTCCAAACTTAAATGCTGCCTGAATAGAACATCTAAAGCTGCAAATTCACATGTCTCTCAACAAATAACAAGTTTTTCCTAAGTGAAAAAAAAAAACAGATATATAAGTTAAGATCTGAATTTATGTTCATGTTGTTGATACAAAAACAATTTCCTTTATTCAAAATATATCTCATATATATAACAATTAATAATGCCCATCTGAATTTTTAAAATCCCCCTAAAAGTGGTTTATCATTAGTTTTTGTCTGTCTAAAGATTCATAAGACATAAAAAGAAGTCCAAGCTTTTGTCTAAGGTAGAACACAAGACAGAAAAGACATGTCTAGAAAAAATTCTGGTATAAAAAACACCCCACCTCATATCTGTACTCTAGCAAATGAGAAATGTAAAAGCAGAAAACTACATATTCCTGGTCACTACCCTCAACCTAATGTCTTGTATTGCCTAGATATCTTAGCATATATTACCAGGCACCTGGCTCTCCCACTTTCCACAATTATTCATTCATTCAACAAGTATTTACTAAGGTAGTATGAGCCAGGCATTATGCTAGTTGCTAAGGATATCGTACTGAAAAAAAATAGATTAGAAGCGCTTTCCTTGAGGAGCTTTACATTTGAGTGGGAAAGACAGACAATAAGACAAAAAATTAAAGTATATATGATAGGTAATTATAACTGCTAAGAAGAAAATGGTATAGAAGAGAAGGAGATGGAAAACATTGGTAGGGCAGTTGAGTGTGGCCAGGAAAGGCTTCTCTAAGAGGCAATTTTTGAGCAAACCTGAAAGAGCTGCAGCAACCAGGCTCCTGGATGTCTTGAGAAAGAGTCCTCTATCCCAGGCACAGAAAGTAGTAGGTGCAATAGCACTGAGATCGTGAGTGGTGTTTTCATGGAAGTTTGGAGCTGAGTGAACAAGGGGAAGAGAAGTAGATGAGTTCAAAGAGGAGACAGATAGGGACAGAATTGAATAACGTAGTACCATGCAGGTCTCAATAAGAACTGTTTGGTTCTTACTGAGCAAGATGGGAAGTCATTGGTGTGTCTTAGCACGGTGATATGATCTGACTCGAATTTAACGGAATCAGTCTACTGCTGTGTTGAGAATAGATTGGAGAAAGACACGGCAGAAGCAATATGAATGGGTGGCAGGATATTACAAGAACTTAGGCTATACATGAAATGATTTCCAATTTTTCTTACTGTTGCCAAATTCCCCAAATGCCCTTCTTCCAATTACTCTTCACTGCTGGTATAGTCCACTGCAAACTGTGAACATCTGCAACTGCATTCAACCTCTCTTCCTTTCCTCTTATCACGATAGAATAAATTATCCCTTTAATGAAAGATAGACAGTAAAATATACTGAGTGAGAATATTTGCTCTAGAAATAGAAGCTTGATGTATAGTAATCTCTCTTCCACCTAAATTGTGTGACTTGGGAAAATTCCTTAGAAGTTCTGTGTCTCAGTTTCTTCATCTGCAGCATGAAGACAACGGTAAGAATTACTTCAGAAGATGGTGTGAGGACCAAAATGAAAAAAAAAAAAATTTCCATCATTATGAAGAGATCCTGGCACATAATTAAAGCTCAGAAAAACTAGGTTTACTTTCCACGCATGCTAGGGAGCCTTTCCCTCCTCCTTACTTGAAAACCTTACCCCAGTGATAATTCTCCCCTTCTCCTGCATCTTCAGCATTTCCTCCTAACTAGATTCTTCTCATCAGTAATTGGACATGCTCAGCTCTTCCCCACTTTAAGAAAAAGAAAAAAGGGCTCCCTGAATCCACCCTTGTTTTACCTCAGGTTTACTATAAACTAGAGAGCCTCATACCAAGATGAAAGTGTTGATGTCTTATTTAATAGGGAAAAATGAGAAAAGGAAGAATGTAAAGCAATACTAAATGAGATGTTACCAAATAGCTACCCCTTCTCATGAAAGCTCTAAAGTGTACATCAGGGTGTTCAACAGATGTAATTGCTTGACATTTGCAATTTTTTCCAGGCAGGCTGCAAGAAGAAAATGTGACCCTAGTAGTCCTAGAAAGAAAGAAATGTGAGGAAATTGATTTGCCTAACTCCCTCCTAGTTCTTGTTTTCTATTGAGCAGTGTGTAGCCCTCGAGGAGTTCACCTCTCCACTGTTTCGAATTTTGTGGTCTGGTACTTTTGGATGTCAGATTCCACACTGGACTCTGTCAGTGTGGTTATGATTCCTCCAAGCTCAGAAATGGCAAGAGAAGCCAAAAAATTAAGGGGTGCAGCTGGTCAGCTTGGCTGCATAAAAAGTAGCCAAGATGGAGGGCTTGGTGTTCCCAGGGCAAGTTGAACCCAGATATGAACCTGTGTTGACCAAACACAATTGGTTGTCCTGCACTGGGGCCAATGGTCTGGGAGGCAGGCGGTGCCACAGAAATATGAAGAGCCGCATAGTATGTACAACTAACTGATAGTACCTACAGCTGACACAGCCCTATAGCCTTCTCAGTTTTACTACTACCTCTTCAACTCTTTTCAAGCTTCTTGAAAGGATTGTCTATACAACGTTTCTTCATCTTTATATCCTGTTAACTCTAAAATTTGGTTCCCACACTAACTCTAACCCTTTATTCCATAGCTTCCAGTACAGTGATCGATGATCTTCATGGCCCTACATCCAATAAACTTTTTTAATCCTCATCTTATTGACCTTTCAGAATCATTTGATGTAAGTTGACAATTTTCTTCCCTAGGCAATCTCTGTCTTTGTCTTTCAAGACAAAAACTTCTGATTTTCCTCCTATCTTTCTGGTTGCTGTTTTCATGTATTGTCCCATACTGTGAATTTTTTAAGTGATAGGGGATCCTCCACGTTGAACTTAGTCTCTCTTTACTCCTCTCTGTACATGCTCTTCTTTGATATCTTATCTATTCCGTGGCTTTAACTGCCATGTATAATCCAGAGCTGCCCCCACTAAAATCTTTGACCTCACCTTTTCTTCTGAGCCCCATTCCATCTGTTGATAGACTTTTCTTTTCTTTTTTTTTTTTTTTTGAGACAGATTCTCGTTCTCTCTCCCAGGCTGGAGTCCAGTGGCTGTGTGACCATAGCTCACTACAGCCTTGACCTCCTGGGCTCATGTGACCCTCCCATCCCAGCCTCCTGAGATGATGGAACCACAGGTGCACACCACACACCTGGGTAATTTTTAAATAATTTTTTAAATAAATACAGGGTTTTGCAGGGTCTTGGAAATACAGGGTTTTGCAGCCTGTGTTGCCCAGGCTGGTCTAGAACTCCTGGGCTCAATTGATCCTATTGCCTCAGCCTTCCAAAATGTTGGGATTACAGATGTGAGCTACTATGCCTGGCCTTGACAGACTATTTTTATTTGGTGTTTTTATAGACACCCCAAACTCAACATGCTCAAACTTTAATCCATATTCTACTCCACAAAGCAGCAACTCCTGTAGTTTCTTTTTTTCATAGACAATCCTGTAACTCATTTGATCATTCACACAAGACATTTGAGAATTATCTTTGACTCCCATCCCTATCTCAGTTTCCCAACTCCTAATCATGACTGATCCACTCCAAAAGAGTTTCTGTGTCCCAGAAATCCTTTCTTCATCTTTTCCTATACTTTCCAGATAAACTTCTCAAAAATGTTCTCTTATTCTTGAAATCTACAGTCCCTCAGGTTAGTCCTCAATCTTCTTTTTTTTTTTTAATTATACTTTAGGTTTTAGGGTACATGTGCACAATGTTCAGGTTTGTTACATATGTATCCATGTGCCGTGTTGGTTTGCTGCACCCATTAGCTCGTCATTTAGCATTAGGTATATCTCCTAATGCTATCCCTCCCCCCTCCCCTCAACCCACAACAGTCCCCGGAGTGTGATGTTCCCCTTCCTGTGTCCATGAGTTCTCACTGTTCAATTCCCACCTATGAGTGAGAACATGTGGTGTTTGGTTATTTGTCCTTGTGATAGTTTACTGAGAATGATGTTTTCCAGTTTCATCCATGTCCCTACAAAGGACATGAACTCATCACTTTTTATGGCTGCATAGTATTCCATGGTGTATATGTGCCACATTTTCTTAATCCAGTCTATCGTTGTTGGACATTTGGGTTGGTTCCAAGTCTTTGCTATTGTGAATAGTGCCTCAACAAACATACGTGTGCATGTGTCTTTATAGCAGCATGATTTATAGTCCTTTGGGTATATACCCAGTAATGGGATGGCTGGGTCAAATATTTCTAGTTCTAGATCCCTGAGGAATTGCCACACTGACTTCCACAATGGTTGAACTAGTTTACAGTCCCACCAACAGTGTAAAAGTGTTCCTATTTCTCCACATCCTCTCCAGCACCTGTTGTTTCCTGATTTTTTAATGATTGCCATTCTAACTGGTGTGAGATGGTATCTCATTGTGGTTTTGATTTGCATTTCTCTGATGGCCAGTGATGATGAGCATTTTTTCATGTGTTTTTTGGCTGCATAAATGTCTTCTTTTGAGAAATGTCTGTTCATGTCCTTCGCCCACTTTTTGATGGGGTTGTTTGCTTTTTTCTTGTAAATTTGTTTGAGTTCATTGTAGATTCTGGATATTAGCCCTTTGTCAGATGAGTAGGTTGCAAAAATTTTCTCCCATTCTGTAGGTTGCCTGTTCACTCTGATGGTAGTTTCTTTTGCTGTGCAGAAGTTCTTTAGTTTAATTAGATCCCATTTGTCAATTTTGGCTTTTGTTGCCATTGCTTTTGGTGTTTTAGACATGAAGTCCTTGCCCATGCCTATGTCCTGAATGGTATTGCCTAGGCTTTCTTCTAGGGTTTTTATGGTTTTAGGTCTAACATGTAAGTCTTTAATCCATCTTGAATTAATTTTTGTATAAGGAAGGAATACAGTTTCAGCTTTCTACATATGGCTAGCCAGTTTTCCCAGCACCATTTATTAAATAGGATAAAATACCTAGGAATCCATCTTGCAAGGGATGTGAAGGACCTTTTCAAGGAGAACTACAAACCACTGCTCAATGAAATAAAAGATGATACAAACAAATGGAAGAACATTCCATGCTCATGGTTTGGAAGAATCAATATCGTGAAAATGGCCATACTGCCCAAGGAAATTTATAGATTCAGTGCCATCCCCATCAAGCTACCAATGACTCTCTTCACAGAATTGGAAAAAACTACTTTAAAGTTCATATGGAACCAAAAAAGAGCCCACATTGCCAAGTCAATCCTAAGCCAAAAGAACAAAGCTGGAGGCATCACGCTACCTGACTTCAAACTATACTACAAGGCTACAGTAACCAAAACAGCATGGTATTGGTACCACAACAGAGACATAGATCAATGGAACAGAACAGAGCTCTCAGAAATAATGCCGCTTATCTACAACTATCTGATCTTTGACAAACCTGACAAAAACAAGCAATGGGGAAAGGATTCCCTATTTAGTCCTCAATCTTCTAATCATGCATCAACCCATCCCATGTGACTTTCACTCACATCACCTGTTTGGAACAGCCTGCCATCACAGCACAACCTCCATGTGGCTAAATCCAAAGACAAACTTAAAGGTCTCATCTTACTTAGCCTTGTAATAGCATTCGATAGTATGGGTCTCTCCACTCTTCTTAAGACATTTTCTTTCCTTTTCTCCCTCAAGAGATTTTAACTTCATCTTTTTGGATTTTCCTTTTGTCTGTGTAGTAGATTCCTCATTCTTTACCCAGCAATTAAGTGTTGGGATTACAGTTAGCCCTCCATATCTGCAGATTCCACATCTGTGGATTCAACCAACCAAACAGGGATTAAAAATATTCCACGCATACAAAAGCAATATAAAGTAACAATACAATAATTAAAAATAATACAAATAAATAACAATATAGTGTAACAGTGATTTACCTAGCATTTACATTGTATTATATATTATAAGCAATATAGAATTGAAGTATACAGGAGGATGTGCATGAGTTATATGCAAATACTCCTTTTTATATCAGAGACTCAAGCATCTGTAGATTTTGGTATCCATGGAGGGGGACCTGGGATCAATTTTCTGTGAATACCAAAGGATAACTGTCTTTTACGCTCTTTCTCCCTGGGCAATTTTACCCATCCTATTACTTTAAATGACAATGTATACACAAGGTATACTAAACTCACATCTCCAGCACATACTTTTCCACTTACTTTCAGATAGAATGCTGGTGCAGCTCTTCTGAACAGCTCAAGAGAGCCTAAACCTCAACATCTGCAAAACCAAACTCATAAGCCCCTCCTGAAACCTTGTCTGTTTTTTTGTTCTTCACCACTGTAAATGACACTGCTATTCTCTGAATTTTGTAAGGCAGAAACTTAGCAACATTTCACTCTTCCTCAATCCTTAAATGAATCCTTCACCAAGTGCTCTCAATATTACCTTCCAAGTTTCCCCCTAATTTATTCATTTCTCTTCATATCTACTACCTTCACTCTAGTTCAAGTTTTCTATCATTTTGTGCCTGGAATTTTTCAGTAACTTTTTTGCTAGACTCCCACATTTGCTCTTACCTCGGTCAAATCCATTCTCAATACAGGAGACTGGGTGATCTTGTCAAAACACAAATCTGTTCCTATGCTCTTATCACAGAGGCTTATATTCTTAACGTAGCCCACAAACCCTTACCTCATCCTCCTTAACTTCCTTTGCAGCCTTATCTCACCCCGTGTGTCTGTCATTGCACTCACTTTCCAGACTCATTGGCATCCCTTCTGTCCCTTGTCCCTTCCATGTTACTTCTTGCCACAAGACCTTTGTGGGTTTTCTTCCTGTCTGGAGTGGTCATCCCCGTTTCCTTTCAGCCCCGGTTACTTTGACTTATTAACTCTTAAATATCCTTCAAATTGAAATGTAATTGTCACTTTTCCAGGAAGCCCTGACATATCTTCCTAACTGGATAAAATCTTTCACTTATACAAATTCTACCAAATCAAATTTTCAAATAATATTTTCTCATAGCATGTCATATCAAATAGATCTTTAAAATGGACAGTTACTGTGCATACTTGATTAATATCTTTTTCCAGCCCCAATCCAACCAATCTTCTCATGAATATTGCCAGCCTCATGAGAAGAACTTTGCTGATACTCACCGTTTCGTCCCTAGTGCCTAGAACAATAATGAACATGTAATAGACTGTTAAGATATGCTGGATAAGCAAATGAATGAAAGTATATAGAATATTCCTTAGGGGCTTCTCTCTTTTTGAAGATTTAGATATCACTGAAAACTTCAAAATATGGATGACTCGAATGTCCTCTACATAATCCTGGTGAAATTACTATACTGGTTAAAAGCTGAGCTCCAAAGTTAGGTTGCCTGTATTCAAACTGGCTTTGCCACCTAATATATTGTGATCTCTGCAAATTACTTAACCTTTCTAAGCCTCCATTTCTGATAAATGAAGATAACTATACTATGGCCCACAGTCTCTGCCAGGATAAGATGAAGACATGCAAGTAAGTAGCTCAGTACAGCCTGTCACATAGAAACTGCGAATTAAATGGTAGCTGTTGTAATTACGGATGTGATTTCCTCAAGCTTCCTTCCTTTTCAACTCATGGATCTTTGTGACCTATTTGTATTCCATCTTCTCAGTGAACTTGGTGGAAAATACACCTCTTGCATCTTTCACAAGAAATCTAGTCCCATTAAACTTATTCTCATTTTTGTAGTTTTACTGAAGATGTGTGTTTTCACAGAGAGTTGCCTAGAGTCCAAGGTAGCCTACCCTCTCTTTGGCCTTTGCTGCACTTCTTCTCTTCTCTAAACCACCAGTCTATACTTAATTGCTTTCCCCAGACTCCCCCATGAACAGATGTCTGTGATTTACAGTCTAGTTTTCCTTCAGCAACTTCTCCCATAACGAAGAGCCTTGTTAGTTTCATTTGTTTACCTCTTTTTACTAAGGATCATGGTAAAGAACAGTGTTTCCCTTCTCACATCAGCAACTCACTCCCCTGCCTAGAGGGCTTTTCTGAAATCTCTTGGCCCTTAATATAAAGCTCAAGGCAGGTTTTTACATGACCTAGCTCCTGCTAGTCTTTCTGATCTCATATTGTGCTACCACCCTCCTGCTCATTTCTCTGTAGCCACAATGACCTATTTTGCTCTGCCTTGAGTGCAATGAGATTTTGCTGTTTCAAGTCCTTCACAATTTCCTAACTCTCTCCCTTTGCCTGTTTAAGACTCAATCACCCTCTGGGTCTGGATTTAATATCTATTCCTCAGAGGAGTCTCAATTACTAGAATTGAGTTCCCTTGTTATATAGTTTCATTGCATAATATACATTTCTCTAATAACTCATCACAACTGTAATTAAATAATTTTTAATAATTGTTTATAATTGTATTTCTATATTTTAATTAGTTATATATCGTTACTTAAATAAGAAAGGTGTATATCTGTCCTGTTCATTGTTTCATACTTACTTCCTTAGAATCCAGTTGATGAGGTCATAATGGGTATTCAGCAGACATTTGCTGAATGAATGATGATTTAATCTTTACATACTATTGAATTTTTTTGACATTAGTTTTTCATAACATTCCCAAATTATTCAAAAGCCTGAAATCTATTTCTTTTTTTAAATTTATTTTTATTTTTAATTTTTGTGGGACATACTAGGTATATATATTTATGGGGTGCATGAGATGTTTTGATACAGACATGCAATGTGAAATGAACATATCATGGAGAATGAGGTATCTGTTCCCTCAAGCATCTGTCCTTTGAGTTACAAATAATATAATTGCATGCCTTAAGTTATTTAAAAATGTACAATTAAGTTATTATTGACTATAGTCACTCTGTTGTGCTATCAAATAGTAGGTCTTGTTCATTCTTTCTAACTGTCGTTTTGTACGTATTATTCATCCCCACCTCCCCGCAATCTCACCACTATATTTCCCAGCTTCTAGGAACCATCCTTCTACTCTCTACGTTCATCAGTTCAATTGTTTTGATTTTTAGATCCCACAAATAAGTGAGAACATGCAAGGTTTGCCTTTCTGTGTCTGGCTTATTTCACTTAATAATCTCCAATTCTATCCATGTTGTTACAAATGACTGGATTTCATTCTTTCTTACGGCTGAATAATACCACATTGTATATATGTGCCACATTTTCTTTATCCTGTCATTTGTTGATGGACACTAAGTTTGCTTCCGAATCTTAGCTATTGTCAACAGTGCTACAACAAACTTAGGAGTGCAGGAATCTCTTTGATACACTTATTTCCTTTCTTTTGGGTATATATCAACAGTGGTATTGCTGGATAATATCATACCTCAATTTTTAGTTATCTGAGGAACCTCCAAACTGTTCTCCATAGTGGTTGTACTAATTTACATTCCCTTCACTGTAGTTTTTATTTGCATTTCTCTGATGATCACCTTTTCATATGTCTATTTTCCATTTGTATGTCCTCGTTTGAGAAATGGCTATTCAAATGTTTTGCCCATTTTTTAAAAATCAGATTACTAGATTTTTTTTCCTAGAGTTGTTTGAGCTCCTTATATGTTGTGGTTATTAATCCTTTCTCAGATGGGTAGTTGGCAAATATTTTCTCCCATTTTGTGGCTTATCTCTTCACTTTATTGGTTGCTTACTTTGCTGTGCAGAAGTTTTTTAACTTGATGTGATGCTATTTGTTCATTTTTGCTTTGGTTGGCTGTGCTTTTGGGGTACTGCTTTCTTTTTTGTCCAGACCCACCAATATCCTGGAGATTTTCCTCAATGTTTTCTTGTAGTAGTTTCATAGTTTGAGGTCTTAGATTTAAGTCTTTAGTCCATTTTGATTTGATTTTGTAAATGGTGATAGAAAAAGGTCAAGTTTCATTCTTTGTATATGTACATCCAGTTTTCCCAGCATCATTTATTGAGGAGACAGTATTTTCCCCAGTGTATGTTCTTGGCACCTTCATCAAAAATGAGCTCACATTAGGTGTGTGGATTTGTTTATGGGTTCTCTATTCTGTTCCATTGGTCTACGTGTCTGTTTTTATGCCAGTACCATGCTGTTTTGGTTACTATAGCTCTGTAGTATAATTTGAAGTCAGGTAGTATGATTCCTCCAGTTTAGTTCTTTTTGCTTAGGATAGCTTTGGCTATTCTGGGTCTTCTGTGGTTTCACATAAATTTTAGGACATTTTTTTCTATTTCTGTGAAGAATGTCATTGGTATTTTTACAGGGATTGCATTTAATTTGTAGATTGCTTTGGGTAGTATAAATATTTTAACAATATTGATTTTTCCAATCCATGAACATGGAATATTTTTCCATTTTTTGGTGTCCTCTACAATTTCTTTCATCAGTGTTTCACAGTTTTCATTATAGTGATCTTTCACTGCTTGGTTAATTCCTAAGTATTTAATTTTATATGTGGCTATTGTAAATGGGATTACTTTGTTATTTCATTTTCACATTTTACACTGTCAGCATTTAAAAATGCTACTGATTTTTGTATGTTGATTTTGCATCCTGCAACTTTACTAAATTTGTTATCAGTTTTAATACTTTTCTTGCAGAGTCTTTAGGTTTTTTCAAATATAAGATTATATTTGAGCCCCCTCAGTGCCCTACCCCTCTGTGGCTATGCTGGTACCTAAGGTGCTAGACAAAATTTCCTTTACTTTTCCCTCTGCTTTTCTCAAGCAGAATGACTTTTGCCCTGTAGCCAACCCAGTGGGTAATGTGCTGAGTCTCACCTGAAGACAGCAAGTCTCAGAGGCTCATCCAAGGCCCTTGATGTACTACCTGGGTGTCACTGCTGGTTATTCAGGGCACAAGGACTCTTCAATTAGCAGGTGACGAATGCTGCAGACACTGTGTCCTTTCCTTCAAGGCAGTAGGCTCCTTTCTGGCCCAAGATGTGTCTAGAAATGTCATCTGAGACCTAGAGGGCCTGGAATGGAGGCCTCATGACTTTTATCAGTGTCCTGTCTTGCTGTATCCAAGATGCAAGACAAAGTCCTCCCCACTCTTTCCTTTTCTCTCTTCAAGCAGAAGGAAGAGGTCTCTTCTGAAGCCATGAGCTGTGCAGCCTGAGGGTAGGCAAGGAGAGATGCCAGCACTCCCTTGGCTGCCCTAGCTGTTGTCTCAGTATGTCGCATGTCCCACCAGTCTCCTGTCTTTGGGCCTCGTTCAGCACTAGGACCCAACTAAGATTTGCAGTCCTTATGGCCTAGACTGCCTTTCCAATTTACTTGAAGACAGAGAGTGCTGTAGCCCTCTGTGGCAAGGTTTGTAGGTACTCAAGTTCTAACTGCTGGGATTCATGATTCTCCTCTCGCTAGGGCTGGTTTAAATGTTCCCTCTGTGGGCAGGCGTCAGTTGAGTTTGGTCTGGTTTTCCTTTTTGCTCCAAAAGAACGGCACTGAGTTCAATGCCTCACAATTGCCACGTTATCCCTCCCCCAGTGCCCAGAGAAGCTCTCTGCAGCATGCCACTGTAGTTGCCTTGGCTGGGGAAGGGGTGGCTTTTGCAATTCAGGAGTGTTTTTTCTATTTCTTCAGTGAATCTTTCAGCAATATGAAGTTATAAAACCAGGTACTATGGGGGCTCATTTGATTTTTGGTTCTTAGGAAGGTGTTTTTTTTTCTGTGTTGATAGTTGTTAAATTGGTGGCTTTGTGGCAGGGGATGAGAAGGGGTAGGGAGGGGATGCTTGGTGTAGCCTTCTATTCTGCCATCTTGCTCCACCTCTCCATCTATTTCTTAAGCCCTGAGTTTAATTTGGGATGCTGAACTTGAATCCATTGTTATTACAGTCCTTCTGTCTCTTGTCAGAGTGCTGCAGAGGGCATGGGAGTTAACCAAGGGCAAGAGGCTGGTACAGAGCCTGACACTGACCTGCTTAGCTTCCAAGACTTCAGTGTGAATACCGAACTAAATGAGGACTTTTCAAGTTTCTTTTAGTGTAAAAGCACCCAGCCAAATGACTTCTCTTTGTTTTATAGATAGTGTACAAAAAAAATAAAATCATCATTAGTTTTGTAGATTTACTTATATGATCTATTCATTTGATCAAGAGGTTTCTTTTCTATGGTTTTCCCAGAGAGAACTGAACATTTTTTTCCTGAGTGGTTTTGCGTTGTTTTACTAGTTAGCGTCTGCAGCATAAATAATCAGAGACAACTTTTCAGGAATATAAGAGGAGTTTAAAGATCGTTCTCAGACACACAAAGCAGATAAACATTGTTTAGAGATGTAGGGGCTTGAGAAGATTGTACTTTCCCAGTTGATTTGGCATCAATAAAATAGAAGTATTTGCCTTTTTGAAGAAACAAGAAAATAAAACCCACTTCAGACTTCTCTTTGTAAGGGTGATTGATCTCCTATGTAAATTATAATGTTGAATGTTGAGAATGTCTGTTCTATTCTCTAAAGTATGAAAAGGCTAGACAGGTTCTGTATTTGTGTGTGCCTGTGTGTGTAAGAGAGAATGAAAGGTTGAGAGGCAGAGACTTGATATGGTTTAATGCTACTCTATACAGTTTTGGTGACTTTTTTTCAGAGCTACATTAAATTTCATTTGAATATTTTAGACATTTTAATATACTCTACTTGGCCCTCCTAGGAAGGACAAAAACAAGAATTTATGGGGCCTGAACCTTATAAAATGTGATGGTCATTTTTCATGGAAAAGACATAGGGTACAAAAGTAATCATTCATGTAGAACAAGAGAAAATAGCACAGCAAATCGCATATTTTAAATGCCCACAAAGGTCATACAAGTATCCTTCTCTAATTTATTTTCTACATGTTTTGGCTTTGTAATAACTGATCACTATTTCACAAGACAAAAATTTTGTAAAACCACTTTCTACCACTTTAATAAAACTTTCTCTTTTCTACAGGGAAAAGAGAAAGTCTTTCTCAAGATGGAGTAAACAAAATTTGGGTTACATTACATGCAGTTGGAATGTTGAAACATACGACTTCATACACATGTATGCTTGCTTTTTGTACTACTGACAAGAAATAGAGGTGACATGATAAATTCTGTTTCTCATTAGTTTCATCAAAAATGAAAAAAATTACATTGCATTACATACTTGAATATATGGCATTTTTAAGTGTTTTCCTGACAAAAGAGAACAAAGGAAGCCACATGCTCTGCTTAGAAGTCGATGAAACCAATGATTAGAAGAATTATCCACAAACTAGCATATGACTCTATACATTTCAAACTTTTTCACTTCCACAGCCCATAGAATCCCAGTACCAACAACCGTAAAACACATTTATATTACAATCAGACAACTGGCCTTGCCCATTTACACACAAAGCAAGGGCTGTCAGTGCAGTAAGAAGTAGACATGTCCCTGAAAGTGCTAGTGTTACACTGTAACAGTTAGCCATAACTTAATGAGACTAGAGGTGATTATATACCACATAATTATATACCACCAAATCCTAACTAAATTTCCCAACTCAATTTCCCCTTTGCCATATCCCCATAATATCCACTTCTTATGCTACCTAGCAGAAGAATGGCGACACTGGAGAAAAAGAAAGTAATCTTAACTGATTTCAGTAAAGGCATCTTCATTCTGCAAATTTTACAGAAAAAAATAAAAACAATGTATGACTCCATGAATACATTGCCAGGTCCCACCAGATGACCTCAGAATGAGCAAATGTAAGTGAAAGACTCAAGCCTAAATTTCATGAGCTTTGTGGTAAATCTGTCTTTGCCCCCAGATCCGCCTCTGGTGAAGTCTCATCCATTGATGTATGTTTTTTTTCTTACAGAATGTATACTGGGAGAGGCCACTGGGGTGGAGAGGGAGTCTGGCATCCATCAGAGTGAACCTCTTAAAAAGCCATTAGTCTGAGCCTCGTATTTTGTCTCCTAGATCTTTTGTCTCTTGGAAGGTCAAGGGGAAGGTGAATTTATACTTGGTTATAGCAGGTGCTTTTCTTTTTTCATTATGTTCATCATGAAAAAATTCATTGAAGGGGATGGACTCTAATATTCCTTTTTGGGAATTTAGGTTATTTTCTGAGCACAAAATGATAGCTAGCATACGAACATGTCTGAAAAAATGCAAAAGAATATATTTCAGTAAGCTGTGAGTCCTTTTCATATCCTCAATGATAATGTCTCCCTAATGTTTGTGTTTCTGTTCTATATATAATCCTTGTTCTCCAGACATCTCAGATTATTGTAATCATCAGTAAATAACTTCATTCTGTAACACAACTGCTAATGTCAACCTCAAGGCTAGCTATGAACAAGTTCCCCAAAGCACATATTTTCCCCAAAGCACATATTTTACTGCATCAACTCTGGGCTTAGCAAAATAGCTGTTTGTAGTTGGTGAGGCTTTGTTTTCTCTATCAAAGAAAATCACTAAGCCAGCATATAAGCAAGCAGAAACATTCCCTTTTATTTTATCTTCATTGACATTTTGACACTTACCAATGAGCTAGAAAAGATGTATGCAGGGAAAGGCTGAAGCCCAAGGGGGATGAACCTCCTTATTTTGGATCAGATCTCGAATGTCCAACATGGGTTGAAATATCTGCAGGAAAACCATGTTGATTCTCATCAAGAGCAAAGTGTTTCATTCCCTTAGCTGTTGATTGACAAGTCTCAGGTTCTACATAGAATTCTCACTCAGTAAACCATAGGGAAAACAAATAAAAGAAATGAAATACACATTACACACACACACACACATACACACACACACACACACACACACAAACTGTAGCTGTGCTTCCATAACCTTAGCATGCATAAGAATTATCTGAGTGAGATTCTTAATAATATAAATTTTTGGACCTTTTTTTTAGGTTTTGACTGTCTAGTCCAACTTAAAACCTATGCTTATTCTTTAACAAGCATTCATGGTGATTTTTATGTTTGTGATTCACCGCCACACTTAGAAAATCACCCTGCTGCAGTATTTTCAAGCTTATATTTACAAACTAGGATTCTTATGATGGCTATTACTCAGTCAGTACCACATCAGCTTAGAGACCAATACATTAACCAGTCCTAACATATAGGCATTAAGTGTTTTCCTTCTTGCTTTCCACATCTAAAAGTTCTTTCTAGTTTTTATTTTTTTGTTTTGTTTTGTTTCTAGTGTTATAATCCATTTAAATTTTTAAAAATACTGAAGTAAGATATTTTTTCAGATGCTAACATGGAATATTAGAATAAGAAATTGGTGTGTATAAATTTTGCTGTTTTAAATGACGTCAGACATCCTTCTAAATCACACAGTTATAATTTTTCTCTTTTCTTGACTTCTCCTCAATATACTATAAATCATCCTCCAAAAATCACACTCAAAAGCAAGCAAGCAATCAGTGGAACAAAACAGCCACGAAGATCAACTGTGTTCAGCCAATTGTGGAAATTTGGTACAAATTAAAACACCATTAAAACGGTTCTTAGAAATTCACAGCTAACTAATTCAACATCAATATCAGTTACAGGCTTTCTAGGATCTAATCTTGGAAGTGCAGAAACAGAAGTCTACAAAGAGAAATTTTTGGACAAAGTACCTGATTGTATTGTAAGAGTAGTGTACTCATTGCACAGAGCCATGGTTATTGTAAGAATGTTGTAACTGTTATTTGTCATTCCTTACAACATGAAACAAGCTCCCACTAAATATATCTGTAAGTGTTAACAAGAGTATAAAATAAAACCCATCATTCTTTAGAAATAAAAGATTTAACAAGTCAGAATTTTAATGGAATGGCATTTAAAGAAAAAAATAAACATTAATCACTGGGAGACTATCAATGTTTATAAAAACAAAGAAAAAGGAATACTAAGGAAAAATATAAACTTTTCCATTAAATTTCAGAAATTAGGGCTTAGTGAGCCATCCTTGACCTTTATGATAATTATTTTGGGATTCTGTTCCAAGATGGCCGAATAGGAACAGCTCTGGTCTTCAGCTCCCAGTGTGATTGATGCAGAAGATGGGTGATTTCTACATTTCCAACTGAGCCTCCGTTGGTGATACCCAGGCAAACAGGGTCTGGAATGGACCTCCAGCAAACTCCGACAGACCTGCAGCTGAGGGACCTGACTGTTAGAAGGAAAACTAACAAACAGAAAGGAATAGCATCAACATCAACAAAAAGGACGACCACACCAAAACCCCATCTGTAGGTCACCAATGTCAAAGACCAAAGGTAGATAAAACCACAAAGATGGAGAGAAAGCAGAGCAGAAAAGCTGAAAATTCTAAAAACCACAGAGCCTCTTTTCCTCCAAAGGACCACAGCTACTCGCCACAACAGAACAAAGCTGGATGGAGAATGACTTTGATGAGCTGACAGAAGTAGGCTTCAGAAGGTCGGTAATAACAAATTTCCCTGAGCTAAAGGAGGATGTTGGAACCCATTGCAAGGAAGCTAAAAACTTAAAAAAAGATTAGACGAATGGCTAACTAGAATAAACAGTGTAGAGAAGACCTTAAATGATCTGATGGAGCTGAAAACTATGGCATGAGAACTACTTGACACATGCACAAGCTTCAGTAGCCGATTCAATCAGGTGGAAGAAAGAGTATCAGTAATTGAAGATCAAATTTAAAAAGTGAGAAGTTTAGAGAAAAAAGGGTAAAAGGAAATGAACAAAGCCCCCAAGAAAGATGGGACAATGTGAAAAGACCAAATCTACATTTGATTGGTGTACCTGAAAGTGACAGGGAGAATGGAACCAAGTTGGAAAACACTCTTCAGGATATTATCCAGGATAATTTCCCCAACCTAGCAAAGCAGGCCAACATTCAAATTCAGGAAATACAGAGAGCACCACAAAGATACTTCTTGAGAAGAGCAACCCCAAGACAAATAATTGTCAGATTCACCAAGGTTGAAATGAAGGAAAAAATGTTAAGGGTAGCCAGAGAGAAAAGTTGGGTTACCCACAAAGGGAAGCCCAGCAGACTAACAGCAGATCTCTCAGCAGAAACTCTACAAGCCGGAAGAGAGTGGGGTCCTATATTCAACATTCTTAAAGAAAAGAATTTTCAACCCAGAATTTTATATCCAGCCAAACTGAGCTTCATAAGTGAAGGAGAAATAAAATCCTTTACAGACAAGCAAACGATGAGAGATTTTGTTAATACTAGGCCTGCCTTACAAGAGCTCCTGAAGGAAGCACTAAACATGGAAAGGAAAAACCAGTACCAGCCACTGCAAAAACATGCCAAATTGTAAAGACCATCAATGCTAGGAAGAAACTGCATCAACTAATGAGCAAAATAACCAGCTAACATCATAATGACAGGATCAAATTCACACATAACAATATTAACCTTAAATGTAAATGGGCTAAATTATCCAAATAAAAGACAAAGACTGGAAAATAGGATAAAAAGTCAAGACCCATCAGTGTGCTGTATTCAGGAGACACATCTCATGTGCAGAGACACACACTGGCTCAAAATAAAGGGATGGAGGAAGATCTAACAAGCAAATGGAAAGCAAAAAAAAAAAAAAAAAAAAAAAAAAAAAGCAGGTGTTGCAATCCTAGTTTCTGACAAAACTGACTTAAAACCAACAAAGATCAAAAGAGACAAAGAATGCCACTACATAATGGTAAAGGGATCAATTCAACAAGAAGAGCTAACTATCCTAAATATATATGCACCCAATACAGGAGCACCCAGATTCATAAAGCAAGTCCTTAGAGACTTAGACTCCCACACAATAATAATGTGAGACTTTAACACCCCACTGTCAATATTAGACAGATCAATGAGACAGAATGTTAACAAGGATATCCAGGACTTGAACTCAGCTCTGCACCAAGCTGACCTAATAGACATCTACAGAACTCTCCACCCCAAATCAACAGAATATACATTTTTCTCAGCACCATATTGCACTTATTCCAAAATTGACCACATAGTTGGAAGTAAAGCACTCTTCAGCAAATGTAAAAGAAAAGAAATCACAACAAACTGTCTCTCACAGCACAGTGCAATCAAATTAGAACTCAGGATTAAGAAACTCACTCAAAACTGCTCAACTATATGGAAACTGAACAACCTGCTCCTGAATGACTACTAGGTAAATAACGAAATGAAGACAGAAATAAAGATGTCCTTTGAAACCAGTGAGAACAAAGACACAACGTACCAGAATCTCTGGGACACATTTAAAACAGTGTGTAAAGGGAAATTTATAGCACAAATGCCCACAAGAGAAAGCAGGAAAGATCTAAAATCAACGCCCTAACATCACGATTAAAAGAACTAGAGAAGAAAGGGCAAACAAATTCAAAAGCTAGCAGAAGGCAAGAAATAACTAAGAACAGAGCAGAACTGAACAAGATAGAGGCACAAAAAACCCTTCAAAAAATCAGTGAATCCAGGAGCTGGTTTTTTGAAATGATCAACAAAATTGATGGAGTACTATCAAGACAAAGAAGAAAAGAGAGAAAAATCAAATAAACACAATAAAAAATGATAAAGGGGATATCACCACCGATCCCACAGAAATACAAACTACCATCAGAGAATACTATAAACACCTCTACGCAAATAAACTAGAAAATCTAGAAGAAATGGATAAATTCCTGGACACATACACCCTCCCAAAACTAAACCAGGGAGAAATTGAACCTCTGAATAGACCAATAACAGGCTCTGAAACTGAGGCAATAATTAATAGCTTACCAACCAAAAAGAGTCAAGGACCAAAAGGATTCAGAGCCGAATTCTACCAGAGGTACAAAGAGGAGCTGGTACCATTCCTTCTGAAACTATTCCGATCAACAGAAAAAGAGGGAATCCTCCCTAACTCATTTTATGAGGCCAGCATCATCCTGATACCAAAGGCTGGCAGAGACACAACAAAAAAAGAGAATTTTAGACCAATATCCCTGATGGACATCAATGCAAAAATCCTCAATAAAATACTGGCAAACTGAATCCAGCAGCACATCAAAAAGCTTATTCACCACGATCAAGTGGGCTTCATCCCCGGGATGCAAGGCTGGTTCAACATACACAAATCAATAAACATAAACCATCACATAAACAGAACCAATGACAAAAACCACATGATTATCTCAACAGATGCAGAAAAGGCCTTCGACAAAATTCAACAGCCTTCGTGCTAAAAACTCTCAATAAACTAGGTATTGATGGAATGTATCTCAAAATAATGAGCTATTTGTGACAAACCCACAGCCAATATCATACTGAATGGGCAAAAACTGGAAGCATTCCCTCTGAAAACTGGCACAAGACAGGGATGCCCTCTCTCACCACTCCTATTCAACATAGTGTTGGAAGCTCTGGCCAGGGAAATCAGGCAAGAGAAAGAAATAAAGGGTATTCAATTAGGAAAAGAGGAAGTCAAATTGTCCCTGTCTGCAGATGACATGATTGTATATCTAGAAAACCCCACCATCTCAGCCCCACATCTCCTTAAGCTGATAGGCAACTTCAGCAAAGTCTCAGGATACAAAATCAATGTGCAAAAATCACAAGCATTTCTATACACCAAGAACAGAGAGCCAAATCATGAGTGAACTCCCATTCACAGTTGCTACAAAGAGAATAAAATACCTAGGAATCTAACTTACAAGGGATGTGAAGGACCTCTTTAAGGAGAACTACAAACCACTGCTCAACAAAATAAAAGAGGACACAAACAAATGGAAGAACATTCCATGCTCATGGATAGGAAGGATCAATATTGTGAAAATGGCCATACTGTCCAAGGTAATTTATAGATTCAATGCCATCCCCATCAAGCTACCAATGACTTTCTTCACAGAATTGGAAAAAACTACTTTAAAGTTCATATGGAACCCAAAAAGAGCCTGTATTGCCAAGACAATCCTAAGCCAAAAGAACAAAGCTGGAGGCATCACGCTACCTGACTTCAAATTATACCACCAGAATACAGTAACCAAATCAGCATGGCACTGGTACCAAAACAGATATATAGACCAATGGAACAGAACAGAGGCCTCAGAAATAACACCACACATCTACAACCATCTGATCTTTGACAAACCTGACAAAAACAAGCAATGGGGAAAGGATTCCCCATGTAATAAATGGTGCTGGAAAATCTGGCTAGCCATTTTAGAAAGCTGAAACTGGATCCCTTCCTTACACCTTATACAAAAATTAATTCAAGATGGATTAAAGACTTAAATGTTAAACCTAAAACCATAAAAACCCTAGAAGAAAACCTAGGCAATACCATTCAGGACATAGGCATGGGCAAGGACTTCATGAGTAAAATACCAAAAGCAATGGCAACAAAAGCCAAAATTGACAAATGGGATGTAATTAAACTAAAGAGCTTCTGCACAGTAAAAGAAACTATCATCAGAGTGAACAGGCAACCTACAGAACAGGAGAAAATTTTTGCAATCTACTCATCTGACAAAGGGCTAATATCCAGAATCTACAAAGAACTTAAATTCACAAGAAAAAAAAAACACCCCATCAAAAAGTGGGCAAAGGATATGAACAGACACTTCTCAAAAGAAGACATTTATGCAGCCAACAGACACATGAAAAAATGCTCATCATCACTGGTCATCAGAGAAATGCAAATCAAATCCACAATGAGATACCATCTCACACCAGTTAGAATGGCGATCCTTAAAAAGTCAGGAAACAAGGGATGCTGGAGAGGATGTGGAGAAATAGGAATGCTTTTACACTGTTGGTGGGAGTATAAACTAGTTCAACCATTGTGGAAGACTGTGTGGTGATTCCTCAAGGATCTAGAACTAGAAATACCATTTGAACCAGTGATCCCATTACTGGGTATATACCCAAAGTATTATAAATCATGCTACTATAAAGACACATGCACATGTATGTTTATTGCAGCACTATTCACAGTAGCAAAAACTTGGAACCAACCCAAATCTCCATCAATGATAGACTGGATTAAGAAAATGTGGCACATATGCACAATGGAATTCTATGCAGCCATAAAAAAGGATGAGTTCATGTCCTTTGCAGGGACATGGATGCAGCTGGAAACCATCATTCTGAGCAAACTATCACAAGGACAGAAAACCAAACACCACGTGTTCTCACTCATAGGTGGGAACTGAACAATGAGAACACTTGGACACAGGGCAGGGAACATCACACCCCGGGTTCTGTTGTGGGCTGGGGGGAGGGTGGAGGGATAGCATTAGGAGAAATACCTAATGTAAATGATGAGTTAATGGGTGCAACAAACCAACTTGGCTCATGTATACCTAAGTAACAAAACTGCATGTTGTGCATATGTACCCTAGAACTTAAAGTATAATAATAAAAAATAAATATATAAAATGCCTGGGAAAAAATGAAGAAAAGAGAGCAATGTTTTCTATACAATACAGTAGATAATGAAATTTAGAAATTTCTTTTTGTGACAGAAGCAACAAGAACAACAGCAACAACAATAAAAATAGAGATGCCATCCAGTGACATATAAAAACGGATTTCATAGAGAGAGGACTTGGTTGGGTCACAATGGATCAGAGTCTAGCTTTCAGTTTAATAAGATCAGAAACTCAGATTTATCAGCTATGGAGTATTAAACAAAACTAGTTATATTCAGAAGAGACTGGTTGTATAGAAACACAAATTTTAACTTATTAATTTAAACAGAGCATAATTACTGCTAAGGTGATGGGGTCAGCAGGCTATTTTTTCAAGAGAAGAATTCTACTTGGGTAGCAAACTTATAATTAGGAATTTTTTTTTTGACAGCATGAAATAAAACATGGTATTATAATTAAACTTATTGGACAGAATGCCTTTATAATGGAATCACACCTTGATCACTATGTCTGAAACTTGAACATTCACGAAAACATCTCAAATAGAAAGAAAAAGCTTTTCCTAAAAGTGTTTAGAAAAACACTGAGAATACAACCATTTTCCTTCAAGAGTTAAAGGTATTTTATTCTTGTTCTATAAATCAGGGTGCAAATATAATAAGATTCAAAAGGGAATTTATGAATGATAATTACAGGCAATTTGGAATGTTTAGAATTTAGGGCTCAAATCATAAGAAATAATTTTCTCTCCCATAGCCTGGATTCATTTCCATTTGAAAAGATCAAGCCAGGTTTAGTTAGTTATGAGTTGGCCATATAAATAACTTATAATTTAATATAAACTGGTAAAAATTCTGTAAAAGTGAATTTCTGAAATATTGTCACTGCTTTTAAAAATCTGAATATACTGATGTTAAGAAGGCTTGATAGGAGTCAATTAGGAACACTTAAAGAATCCTAAAGTGAATGCCTTCTGCATGGATGTCAGCAGTGAAGACCAAGAAATGCTGCTGCTACCTTTTAAATAGTCAGAAGCACACTTAAAAATACATATATATATATATATACATACATATATTTCTTATGTATAAAAGTATATATACATAATATATATATATATATTGTGTGTGTATATATATATACACATTTTGTAATGGTCTAAGTCAGTAATTATTAACTAAAGGTGACCATCAGAATCACTGGTGGATTTTTTTTCTCATATGCATGCCTGTCCTCTACCCTGTACTTTCTAAATAGAAATTTCATGGGTGAGGCTTAAACATACATGTTTTTGAAAAGCTCCATGGGTTAATTCTGATACTAAGATTTGAGGTTAAACATAGGCAAAACTGCCAGTGTTATAGTGTTAGGACAGGATATCAGAATTCAAAACCTAATGGGACAGGAAATTTGGATTCTATGATTGGAAATGTGCTCAGATGCAGCACTCATCTGCTTGTGAAAGCCATTACTATGTCATTTCCTCTGACCAAAGGCTGGATTTGAAAGAATGGGTTGGGTTGGGTCCCAGCTTTGTTGTTCAGCCAAGATGTTTTTATGTTTAGTTATATATATGGGATGGGAAATTACTAAGCCAGTGCTAGTTTAATAAAGTTGAAAACATTTGTAAATAGCTTTATTTGATGATGAAATGAAAATAATTTATTTCGAGAAGTTGGATGGAAAATCAATTTGCATTTTACTAAAATTGTTTGCATTCTAGCAAGGCAGGGAATTTGATAATGGCCATGTTTTTAATTATTAACACCCTGTTTCTAAGTTCCTGAGATTTCAGGCCAGCCCAAGAATCAAAGACAGAGATGGCAAGATCTGAACCTGAGGGGGGACTGAAAACAAAAGCCTGGATGTGAAACAGAAGTTAAGAGCCAAAAAGTGATCCATGAGCTTTCAACTGGGTCAGTGAGGCTGCAATTACATTTTATTGCTAAGTGGAGCAGGTGATTGGGGGAAAGTTAGTAGAAAACAGAACCCAGTAAGATCTTCCATAAGGTTGAGGTCAGAACTGAGAAGTCAATCTATTTTATTCAAAAAGTTAATTATTTTGTGTCAGGCTAAAACTAGGGGGATAAATGACTGAGGCAAACTTCTGTCATTGAAAAATTTACTGTCTAGTGTGAAAGGCTGATAATGTCTGAAAAGTGTGACCAATTCAGTCTTAATTTCATCAATTAAGATTTTTGACCAGGTGCGGTGGTCATGCCTGTAATCCTAGCACTTTGGAAGGCAGAAGGTGGGAGGATCACCTGAAATGAGGAGTTTGAGACCAGCCTGGCTAACATGGTGAAACCTTGTTTCTACTAAAAATACAAAAAATTAACTGGGCATGGTGATGCATGCCTGTAATCTCAGGTACTCAGGAGGCTGAGGCAGGAGAACCACTTGAACCCAGGAGGCAAAGGTTGCGGTGAGCTGAGATCGTGCCATTGCACTCCAGCTTGGGCAACAAGAGAGAAACTCCGTCTCAAAAACATTTTCAAGAGAAGGTAATGAGAACTTTTACTAGTCAGGATAGGCTATGCTATGCTTCAGTAACAAAATAAACTTGAAATCTCTAGGGTTTTTATAATTTTTCATTTTATATTTAAGTCTTTAATCCACCTTGAGGTAATTTTTGTATAAAATGTAAGGAAGGGGTCCAGTTTCAGTTTTCTGCATATGGCTAGCCAGTTTTCCCAGCACCATTTTTTAAATAGGGAATCCTTTCCCCCATGCTTTTTTTTGTCAGGTTTGTCTAAGATCAGATGGTTGTAGATGTGCAGTCTTATTTCTGAGATCTCTATTCTTTTCCATTGGTCTATGCATGTGTTTTTATACCACTACCATGCTGTTTAGGTTACTGTAGCCTTGTGGTATAGTTTGAAGTCAGGTAGTTTGATGCCTCAAGCTTATCAAAATAAACAGCTAATGTATGAGGGGCTTAATACCTAGGTGATAAGTTGATAGGTGCAGCAAACCACCATGGCACACGTTTACCTATGTAACAAACCTGCACATCCTGGATATGTATCCTGGAACTTTAAATTAAATTAAAAAATAAATCTCAGTGGCCTAATACAATAAATGTTTATGTGTTGCTCATCCAAATTTACAGTAGATTTGTGGTCAGGGTTGGAGATCTCTGCTCTACAGTCACTCAGGGACTCAGACTGCACCATTGGGAATACAGGATATCAAAGGTCACATGAACAAGAAATAGAAAACATAAAGTACGCATATCTGCTCTTCTATGCATTGTACTGTAAGTGACACATGTCACTTTTGCTTAAAGCCCCTGCCAGAACTAGTCACATGGGCCTACCTAATACAGAGAATTAGTCGTTCAGTAAGCAATAGAAATCTTCACCACAGATGTAAGCCAGTTTTGACAAGAGTATTGGGGAAAAGGTGTAGAACATTATCATTTGCGAAATGTCTCCACAGGAGAGCAGGACGTTGATGTGAGATACAGTACCCAAAGACAACATCAAACTAAACTACCAGTAGGTAGAGGCCATTCTGAAGGGTATAGGCTGGGCTAAAAGAATCCTGGAAGAGAGTAACCAAAGAAGATTGGGAATGAAATATAGGCAAAGAGCAAGAAGCAGTTTCTTGAATCCCTGAGGATTAGTCCAGGAGCCATTAGTAAGGTAACTCCTTCCCTGAGTTACGTGTAGGAAGTGTTTGTTATGAGGAATAAACCAGTGCGGACAATCCATTTCTGTTATAACTTAAAATTTACATGTTTCTATGAATACCAGAACACTCAAAAATACCAGAATACTCTTTTCGTTTGCAAAAAAGAAAAAAAAAATTTACACTTTTTAAAGAAATTAACTTCAACTTTCATTGCTCTGGAAGTTAGGAAGTGAAAAAGAAATATATCATGCATTTAAGTTGATTCAGATCTGGTCCTGTGGAAGTTTCCTTTGATTATTACACGGAGCCAGACAATGCAAAAGGGGACTTGGCAAACTGAAAACAAGAACTAAACAGGTGGACAAAAGGATTGTTTAAAATATAATCATAGATAAATTAATCAAGCTAGACAGAGGATACATATGGTAAAACATGAATTGCATTTAGGTGTCACACACTTAAATGTCACATTTTTGTATGAACATGCATGTAAAAATTCCTGGCATATGCCAGACACCCAATAATTTTTTAATAGGTGCCATATAAGAGAAGAATATTTCTGTAAGATGCTATTCCTGGAACACCAAAAATGGGACTTCGAGCAGAAATCCTGGACGTGAAGTTCATGGCTGGCAATAGCTAAGCTATAGGGAAAGTTGAACAAACTGTTGAAGAACTTTACAGTTGCCTTGTTATTCAGAATTTATTTATATATTCCAGAATTCCAAAGAAATAATCATCTCAATCTTCATTAGATACAATTAAGATTGATTATTGATGTATTAATATATACTAGGAATTATAAACTTCTTGGAAAAATCTCATTTTTCCTATTATGATTTACATAATTAATGAAAATTATCCTCTGCAGCTCAGTTTGTATAGGAAGAATCCATTTATGACAGTGATTTCCAGAGCTTCTTAAGGCAGATGAGGATGAAAGAATGGTACTTGGGCTTTTTAAAAAGGAGAGTTGTCCAGTAGGAGAATGGACTGCCTGACCAAGTAATGAGCCTCAATCATTTCATCTGTTAGCATGGAGGCTCACTCAGCATTTGCAGGGGTGTTCCTGTGTTAGGACAAATTTGTACTAGATTAACTTTTTGTATGTCTCATCTCTGAGCCACTGTGGTTTGATAATTTCCCTGTATTCATGTCCTTATATATCAAGAGACTTATTCAAGGTTAGGGAGTTGATGTGAGGTATGAGAACATCTTTACATGTTGAGGAGTAGAACTGGGATGGACAGTTGGAGAATGTGAGAGATAAGCTCTTGAGAAACTTCAGGAATCAATTTGCTATGATGCTTTCTTTTCACATAAGCAATAACAAAATACCATTGGACCTGGGTCACTGGGAGTTGATCAATAGGAATGTGGTAGGTGAGAAAGATAGTGATTTTACTGGCATAAGTCTGGCCAAATGGCTGGTCCCTCCCACTGTTGATGTTCATTATCCATTTTGGCTCTGAGGAAGGGAGACTTAATATCTCCACAATCATGGGCTCTAAATATCTCTTTGGTTTCAGCTCTGTTCCCACTAATCTTCAGGAGATCACCCAATTCCCATTTCAAACAGGCAAGTAACAAAAATAAGCTGTTTGATTGCATCTCCATTGAAGAAAGCACTTGATATTTAAAGTACCTTGAAGTAGAGCATAGAACAAATTTCTGATAATAAGAGTTGGGATTCTGTATAATCAGTTCAAACCAATATTTTGGGACTCTCATCATTTGAATATTTCTTAGGACATTTCTTAATCACTCTAGAATATGACAGTTTATATAAAATCCTAACAACTGAAAGATTCTAGAAGTTTAAGGTTAGTAGGTTTTTTTCTGTCTTTTGTTTTGTTTTGTTTTAATATGTACTTTTAGAAGACTTTCTGGAATCTCACTTAATCCTCTAAACCACATTAGAAAGTTGGCATGATGTTTATCCTATTTTTCTGTGGGGAAGCTAAGCATGGAGAGGCCAAATAGCTCAGCACAGAGGGCCCAAATAGCTCAGTAAGTCACATAAAACTAAGGCAGAGACAGGATTTGAACTTGAGATCATGCTCTTTGCCAGTTCATGAAATTACTTCTTGGCTTTCCTCTCATTTTAGATAATTTTATTCAGGGTAATGAGCTGGCTAAGAGGAAGAAGGCAAGTATGGAAAGGGAGTTTAATTTGGGGCCCTACTAATGGTGTTATCTGAATAAACCTTCTCAGTGCCACATAAGCTAACATAAATCATGAGTGTTGGAATCTTCATTATACAATTTCTTCAATGTCAAAGATGTCAATGACAGGCCTTGATATGCATTCGGAAAGAATTATAAGATTGCTCTTGGCCGGGCGCGGTGGCTCAAGCCTGTAATCCCAGCACTTTGGGAGGCCGAAGCGGGCAGATCACGAGGTCAGGAGATTGAGATTGTCCTGGCTAACACGGTGAAACCCCGTCTCTACTAAAAGTACAAAAAAATTAGCCGGGCGTGGTGGCAGGCACCTGTAGTCCTAGCTACTCAGGAGGCTGAGGCAGGAGAATGGCGTGAACCCAGGAGACGGAGCTTGCAGTGAGCGGAGATTGTGCCACTGCACTCCAACCTGGGCGACAGAGCAAGACTCCGTCTCAAAAAAAAAAAAAAAAAAAAAAAAAAAAAAGATTGCTCTTGCATGACCTCCTAGCAGCTACAAGCAATTCGGAAAGATGAATTGTGAAAAAGAAACAAACAGCAACAACAACAACAAAAAAAAGAGCAAAGAAATTTTTTCATCTCTCAGGTTAGAGCGGTTCAGTTCTCTTCACATATTTTCTTTCATTAAAGTGCTTTTAAATTATACACTTCCTAATAATGAAAGCATTCCAGTAAGTTAGAATACAAAATGTTTAATAAATATATATATATAAATATACACACAAAATATTAAATTAAACAAAACGTATCAGGTCAAGAGAAGTGTTTTTGTTGTTAAGAGGCAAAAACAGTATGTGTTTAATCTGGAAGATCTTTTTATGGAAAATTTAAAAATGTGATAGAAACTACCCATAATTCATTTCAGAAGACAAGCAATGTTAACATTTTGTATCTTACTCTCTCTTGCTCTGCATGTGTATGTATGTATATGTGTATTTACATATACACACATATATATGTATATACATATATACACATTTACATGTATATACATATATACACATATACATGTACATTCACATATATACATTATAAGCATATGTATATATATGCATATATACATGCAACAAAGTGTCATGAATACATTTCCACATCTATGAAAAGTTATCTAATTAGTATTTTGTGGCAGAATAATATTCTTCCTCAATAATTAATGTTTTAACAAATGTTTGTAATTACATGGACTTCAGTGAACATCTTCATTTTTAGAATAAGTTCCTAAACATATAATTGGAAGCTCAGAGTGTGGTTCTTTAACAGTTTTGATGTGTATTGCCTAGTCACACCCCAAGAATAAGATATTTACTTTATCTGAACATTTATCAAAAATGAGTATTGTCATAAACTATACCTAATTATATATAAAAGGCAAAATACGTTGTTTCGATGTTGGGATATTCGTTTCTTTGATCTCTGGTGTGATGAATACAGTTTTGCATTTTACTGGCCCTCCATTTCTTGTGAGACATTTTTTTGCCTTTTTTCAGATGTAGAGTCATTGTTTTTTAGATCAGAAGTTATTTTTTAAGATAAATTATCATGTACTGTTACAAAATTTTTTATTTGCCTTTTAAACTCATGGTATGTTATGCCAAAAATCTTTTAATTTTTGTGTAAGCAAACGTATGAAGTCTTTCTTTTATGTGCTTTGCCTTTAGTGTCATGCATAAAATGTCCTCTTTACCTCAATTATATATAGTAGCCCATATTCTCTCCTAGAAGTTCGTGCTTTGTTTTTTAAACTTAAACCTTTAACATATAAGATTAACATGTAAGATTTGGTATTTTAAGTAAAACAGACACTTAATTTTAACATTTTCTTAGATGGTTAACACATTGTCAAAAAAAACCCCACAATAAATATATACCCTATTCGTCACAGTTACTACATGTTAAACTCACCTATATTTAATCTCTCTCTCCCTATATATATGCATATACACACAAGCATACATATGCAAACACATATCTGTAAACATATCTGTGTGTATATTTATGTAGATAGCAACAAATACACATATTTCTGTGTCTGTACTTTCTATTCTTTGCCACTGATCTGTCTGTCTCCTCTGGCAATCATTACTGTTTTAATTAAATATTTTACCTTAAAAATACCTTCTGATTTAGTAAAGCAAGGCTGACCCCTCCCCTCATTATTTCTCCTTTTTTTTTTCTTTTCTGTTCTTATATTCTAAATTTTTTTTGGCTAGCATTTTAAGATGTTTCTTAGTTTTTGTTTTTCATCAACAGGCCCTTTGTCTTTTAAGTAGCCTTAATATTCTATTGTCAAGCATTCTTAGAATAGGTATCTAGTGTACTAAATGGAAATGCTAGCACTCAGTGCTGAGAAGTCCAAATGCCATCGAATCCCTGAAGAAATTATTGTGACCAGCATCAGTGGTGACTCTGAGTACTGACAACTTGAGTACGGAAGGAGCAGGAAGTGAGGCAATGTGAAGGTTCAACTGTGATTTCACATGGCCACACCCCAATTTATTTCTGGAAAGTGCACGTGGCATCTGTTCACATATGTTCCTATCTTTATATTCTCCAGGATATGCCAAATAAAGTAACAACGCCAAAGGCAGTCTGTTTTAGAAAATCAGTTAGAAGAGGGTAAAATACAATCTTATGCACAAAATAGAAACTTAGCTCTTCTGACCCCTGGTATAACGTTGGATAAAACAAGCTAACGTTTTTAAGTGTTTTGAGCAGTTGACTCAGTCTAACTCATTTTGTATGAAGTATTTTCCAGCATGGTGAAGCAGTGAAACTGTGTGCCCTCCTTGCAAACAGGTAAAGGCATAATTTTTGAACAGTTTTTGTTTGTTTGTTTTATGGGGAAAATGAATCTACACCGATTCATTGACAATGTCGTCCAGTAAAGCCTCATGAGTAAAGGTACATAAAAGATTGATCAGCTAAAATGAGACATGAAGCCTGTGGCTGAAGAAAAACATAAAGTCATTGGCACACACGGGGCTTGTACCCAAGACTGTGGCAGTGTTATCACCACATTTTAATCAGTCACAACTGACATCAGCGTGACCCCTGCTATATAGATTATCCAGCCTGGTTGGCATTCCAGTCTTAAAGAGTCAGCTTCTCCCAGCTTCACTGATGTGTGATGGCATTTCACCCACTGCCATTCCAATCCTGTCCCCTAAAGAAGAGCATTCATGAGGTGTTATAAGTAATTGTTCCTTATTCGTCATCAAAGTTCTTTAGTAAAAACCAGGAGTGATCAATAGACATTCACATCTTTGCTTAATTCTATTAAAAAAGCCTGAAAAACTTCTCTGTACACCCTTTAAAAGTCTTTTTGCTTACTCAAGAGCAGAGCATAATCTATTTAATACAATTTTTCACTTATATCCAAAAGGTGGCCTTCACTAATCTGGCTTTCAAGTTGGAAAGAGAAAAGTTAGGTTGATTCCTGATGGATTTTGCTCTAAAATTTAACCCTCGGGCAGTGAAAGCCTCTTTATCCCAACTGAGTAGCTGCTAAATGAGGCCCCTTTATAACCTCTTCAGAATGCACTTTCAAAACAAAAGTTAGACGGCGCTATGATCCATTCTCAAGAAGGATCTGTTTCTGTTCAAAACCAGTCCCGACCTTTCTGTTGAAGAAGAACAAAATAATGTAGAAACAAAAACACAAGTGGCTGCCAAAGGAAGAGAGAGAAAAAAAAAGAGTTCCTGTAAGGGACTGAAACAATAAATCTCCTCTCTGCTGAACTCCCAAAGGGAGTGTGTGTATTTCCTCCCGTTCTTTATCAGAGCCCCCAAAATAAGTAGGAATGGGCAGTGGCTATTCACATTCACTACACCTTTTCCATTTGCTAATAAGGCCCTGCCAGGCTGGGAGGGAATTGTCCCTGCCTGCCTCTGGAGAGAGAAGATATTGACACCATCTACGGGCACAATGGAACTGCTTCAAGTGACCATTCTTTTTCTTCTGACCAGTATTTGCAGCAGTAACAGCACAGGTATTTTTGTCTCTTATTCCTCTGGTGGTACGGATTGGAAATCACTAGTAGGTGACTCAGCCTCAGTTTACTTTCAGGGATCTTCCCCTGACACTTAGATGCAGCAATTCCTTTGATGAGTTGAGTGTTTGGATGTTGACTTGGAGTGCATGGAGAAGGCTTGAGAGAGACGGTATTTGTTTCTACTGAAGGGAAATGTTTGAGGGTACAGCAGCCTGAAAGCATGTTTGATGAAATCACAAAGTACTGGAAATATACAATGGCCTCTTTAGAGTATAAAAATCTGGGAATAGAATGCTGGTTAAAAATGTACTCTCTCTTAAAAATGTATTCTTTTCAGACACAGCTCAGAAATAATAAGATTGGCATGCGTGGGCGAAAGGCTGTAATCGGAGACATTGTATTGCAGATGTTAGCCTGTATTTTTCCCAACTGTTTTTCAGCTCTGATAAATTGAGGAGTTGAGTAAAGCTGCCTAGGGAAGTGAGTCCTAATATTTTGAGGTAGGATGAATAGAGAGAGATTCATTTGATTACAGTCTATAGACTTTTGCTGAAGAAATATGCACATATCTAAACATATACATACATTTTGCATAACATTTCAGGAATTTATAAACATAAAAATCCTACCTATTGACTTCTGGTTGAGAAACTCAGATAAAAAATAGGTTTGTATCTTCATAAGCCTTGAGTATATTAATGGACAATTTCCAGAACGATTTACATTTGACTTTTAACCCCTCCTGAGTGATTGAAAATAAACTGTTAAATTTAATCAATATTTATTAGGTTCCTACCCTGTACTGCAAGGAATATAAAAGCAAGTAAGATGTCCTTGCCCACAGTGGTAGAAGTACTACTGGGAGAAATAAGCATGTGATTTTAATACAAAATAGATTTAGTAAGTGTGAAAATTGAAGAACAAACTACCGTAAAAGAACACAAAACATTCATTTCTAATTTTATTTTGCTCATTCTCAATTTAAAAGGTTACTGCCTACAAAATCCTAATTTACAGTGATGATGTCAGAAGAAAATAAGTACATCCCTCCCTGAACAACATTTTATCAGTCATTTCTATGTAAATATCTATGTAAATTTAGTACAAATTCAAAAACACTTCAAATTCACGCACATTTGCTGATCATGCATCTTGGAGTTTCTGGGGTTAGGTTGCAGCAGGTATCAAGGCCAGAAAATTTAACTTAGAAGAGTTACTAGAATCTGATTTTTTAAAATAAAGAACATTTATGTGGTGCCACAGAAATCATCGCACTAGCTTATAAGTAACTTCAGTCTGCTTGGGGAAGATTGATAGGAATCTCAATGCCATGGAAAATATTGCTCACAATTAGATGTGTGAGATTAGTATAAAGTCTGAAAGTCTGGCTTAGGCTGCTCGCAGCTCCAGGTCTGCAAGCATCGACGAGTACAGTACTTTGCCGGCATTGTTAAACTCTGAATAGATCATTCGTCCTTCCAAAAGTAAAGTGGAATAGCATCAATAGAAGTAGCCTGCAATACCTGGCCTTAAGAAAGACATGAAGGTGAAGGACAACCCAGAGATGTCCTGGCAGGTTTTTCTGTTATGGTCATTTTGGGAAAATACAAACCTCCTCTTGCTCACTGGTAATGAGCTCAACCTGTTAGCAGTGTCTTCTTTCTAATGAACTGTTAACCCCTGTAGGATAATTTCCCAGTTGAGCAGAGACAATAGTTACATAATAACTATCTCCTTCAAGTCAGCCAACAAGTCTACTTGTTAACTGAAGGCCAGTATTTGTAAACAAACAAACAAACCAAACCTACTCCATTTGTCTTAGAGAAGAGGCTATAGCTCAAGAGTATAAATTGACCATTTGAGGGGAGCATGAAAATATTGGAAGATAATTTCCCATCTACATGTATGATTTTGTTGTACCTGGTTCTGCCTGTTTTTTTTTTGCAGATTGGGCACAGGGAATAAAGCATTTCCTAAGCTGACTGAGTACATTTATTTTTCCTTAACGCCTAGTTCCAGACACACATTGATTTCAGAGTTTTACATGTTCCTCAAACTTAGGAATGATTAACATATTTCATCAGCAAAGTTGATTCTTGGGGGCGAGGAGGGAGGCATTTCATCTGCCTTAAATTCACAAGCTGTCAAGCAGATTCATGCTCTTTTGCATAGTAATTTATTCCTAAATAATGATCTTTTAGATAAATTGACTACTTCTGATGTTTTTGTCAGTCTCAGATTTAAATAAATACAATATAGTCTTTTGTGCTGTTTGTGAAAATCAAGGGAATCTTTCTACATCACAGTCAGTGAGTTACTTTTTATTACTTGGTTGGTGGTATAATATTTTTTCAGTCTCCAATTTGGAAAGCTGTTCTATTGAAATATGTATGGAAGATTTCTGAAAGGGAACTGCCATTCTTTCTTAAGGTTTTCTAAATTGTATTTAAAACTGAACAGACCCCTACAGTGGCTTTTAAATCTAGATGTATGGATGAGATTTTGACTTTCAGGACTGAGAGAAGTTAATGAAGAGAGATTCCTCCAAGAAGAAGGAAACAATATGCATTTACTCATCAAGTGCCACTCGCTTTTTGAAATTTACCTTAACTTGGGGAATATTAAAATGTTGTAGGCATTCTCAGACAGGGACAAACACCATTTTCTTTATTGGTATATGAAGAAGGATTTAATTGCTTGGAGAAATTCATTTGTTAGTGATTGAACATTCAATTTCATGAAAAAGAAAGATTAAACACACTATCAGCAGATTCCATGCAAAATATCGTAGGTTTATAGAACTTAATAAAACTTAACCCTCACCGTAGAAGCGGGGGAGAGAGGAAGATGAGGGAAGTTATTATAAATTTGGTTATATTGTAGGCTTTAAGAGGTAAATAAAGAATGACGTAGAAAATTTACAACTAGCCTGGTTTTGGATGTAAGGACATCTGAAACGGCTACATATAAAAGTGGAAATTATTATAAGCTTTGAAGCTTGAAAATCAAGAGGTTCTAGAGGAATGGAATTTATTGAGTAGATACATTGAAACATTGGTATATTCTAGTCTAGAAATATAAAGAGGTCACAATTTGGGAATAGTTAAGTACTGAGAAATAAGGTTGGAAATACAGCCTCAGGAGATACTGAATACCAGGATGAGAAATATTGACTCATATAGTTAATTAGCTTGAGTCTGTAAATGTGTTTGAGTATGGGAATTATGTGATCATGGCTATAAAATGGGAAGATTAATCTGTCAGCAGAATATAGATTAGACTACTGGAGTCGAGAAATAAAAGGAATCTAGGTCAACTGTCATTGCAAGTCTGAGAGCGTGTCAATAAAATGAAAAGAAGGGTCTAGGAAGAGCTTTAAGGAAGTAGAAAGTGTGTGATTTGACATATCATTGACTGGCAGTGAAGGAGAATGTGACTGAAATGCAGAGACAGAGTTTTTTTAATACCAGAAATAGGAAAATGGCTTGGGAGCAGAGATTAGGAAAGATATGATGAGACGGTTTAGTGAGAAAAATGATATTTGGTTTTGGACATGGTGGTTTTGTAATCCTGATATTTATGTAGAGATGTTCAATGGTAAATTAAAAGTGTCTGATGCGTAGTTGGAATGCCCCTGGAGCCGGAGGTGAGGTTGAGAGGTGAATGTTCTTTAGTCCTGAATTCAAATATCTCTTAATCTTGCCCATTGTAACATTGATAACATAAAGAAGCAATTTATCCTTCTTCTGGATGCCCATATATCTAACTCTCCTAAGGCACTTATTTCCAATTCTGTCATAGTTGTTTGTATGAATGTCTTATTTCTCTACAAGATTATAAGCACCTTGAAAGTAAGGGCTATATTTGTTACAGATTGCTCAGCAACAGTTCTGAACACATAATAAGGACACAGTTGTCTGAATGAATGGATAATTGAATGAAATAGTTGCCTTCTTATTATTTTCATATTTTAATTTCTTCCTATGAAAATCACCTAACAGTTTACTATCTTGTCCTTATGGAAAAGTTATGGACAAGTATGAATGAGAGAACATAATATAGAAAAAAGTCGATTATTTTGATTTCAATTATGAAAGTGAGCACCAAATATAAGGGAAAGGGATTCTTATCAAAGGTTAGCCAGCTCTCAAACTATAACCACTGTGGGGAAGAATATCTAACAGAACCAGCTCTACTTATTTTTGGGTATCAAATACTCAATGTAATACATTCCTATAGTTAAAAGTATTCAAGGAGATACCTTATTCTCAACCAACTTCTCAAAAATACAAAATGGCTTTTTTAGAAGTGAAGTTTACAAAAATAGAAGTTGGAAGAAAGTTAAAAAAAATCATACATCTTTATGCATCATTATAGGTAATGTGAGCTGCTTCAGAGTAGATAATTTTGCTAAGTACTTCTGTTGAGCTTAATCCACACCAGTATCTCTTACCTGAAATGGGTAGTCTATTGTAGGAAGACTAAACCAATATAGAACAAATCCAAATGGAAAAGTATTTAGTCTGCAAACCATTTCTTTGCATTCTTTCTTCACTGCTGATTTTTAATAATCCCCACCTAAAAGTAGAAGTGATCATCCTAGAACTCCTACTTTCAAAAGATTTATAACAGTTGTCAGAAACAAATTCTCTGGCAATTTTATCTTGAAGATTGTAGTTATCCAGAAAACTAAGAAAAAAATGAATATTTAAGGGTTTCACAAAGCTTTGAATTTACTAGACAACTGCCCATCCTTTCCTTTTCATTGGTGGAGTTACATTCCAAGGGGCAGCTAAATATTTTAACTAATATTTTAACTAATTCAAGTTACTCACATTCTTTTTTTCTTAGTAATCACTTTCCAACTTCCTTTTTGTCTTTAAGAAAAATATGAGATGCACGTTTCTAAATACTGAACGTCGGAGTAGGAATTTTGTTTTTTTTTTTTTTTTTTTTTGAGACGGTGTTTTGCTCTTGTTGCCCAGGCTGGAGTGCAATGGTGTGATATTGGCTCACTGCAACTTCCACCTCCCAGGTTCAAGAGATTCTCCTGCCTCAGCCTCCCAAATAGCTGGGATTACAGGCACCCGCCACCATGCCTGGCTAAATCTTTTTATTTTTAGTAGAGACAGGGTTTCACTATGCTGGCCAGGCTGGTTGCGAACTCCTGACCTCAGGTGATCCACCTGCCTCGGTCTCCCAAAATGCTGGGATTACAGGCATGAGCCACCATGCCCAGCTCAGAGTAGGAATTTAAGTAACTTCCAATTCCTGTGTACTGAATCCTTTCCGGCTACTGAATTCTTATCTATTATAGGTCTGTTAGGTTAAGCTAATAGTACCTTTTGGCTGATAGAAGAAGCTCTCTCAGTTAGCAAACAAGATCCTTTTTGTACTGTTGCACACCATGGGAAACATTAGTGGTGTCAATTACATCTAGTAAGGGCACTATATGGTTCCCAAATTTGGGGCAACCATAAGAAAAATAGATTTTTAAAACTTGAGGTTTCATATCCTGTAGAATGATATATGTAGAGATAATCATAATTAGTCCCAAAGTAGAAGAAGTCACCGTATGAGCATTAGATTCCTGGTTGTGTCTTTCCCCACATCTTCTCGACCCATGTTTACTCCAGCTATTGCTATGGCAACCAGCTACGCACGGGTGTAACCTGACAGCCACTTGCCTCACTTTAATGCATATATCCTGCTTTCTTTCTGGTGCTATTCTGATATAAAGGTGTGTTTCAGAATCTGGCATTATCAGATGCCTGAACTAGAAGTGCAGGAGCATTAGCATTCTATGAGACAGCTCCTGACAAAAGAGGGAATGGAGCCACTGAATACATAAATGCTTTTCTCTTATATTCCTGCTCCAGTTTCATTGTTTTAGTCCTTTTCTCCTCTTTCTATTTTTTTTTTTTTTATAAACTATCTGAACAGAAGCCCTTGTTTCAGGCTCTGCTATTTAGGAAAACCCAAGATTTATTATTTTTCTTGATGAGAACATTTTAGTTTAGATGGTAGTGTATATCTAAGTAAATATTAGTTTCAGTTTCTCTGACACTCTAATGAATATGTACTACTCTTCTTCCTTTTCATTTCAAAAAAATGAAATATCTTTGATCAATCTTTTGTTAAATAAGCTTAACAATATTCTAAACAGATTCTGTTCTAAGGCAATTATTTGCCTGTTTCCAGTAATGAATTATACTGTGACATTAGTAGTAAAAAATGTTGATGTCATTGATTTTATTCTTTCTGTACTTCTCATCTGAAATGTGAACTGTTTTTTTAAATCGCTTGAATCACTCATACTCTAGCTGAAACCTGTATTAGTTGTGTCAAAGACTAGAGAATGGAGATCACAGTTGGGAACGGTCCAAGTTAACCCAAAGAAGTATTGTCACAACATCTACTATCATCTACCATTTATTGTGCCAGGCACTTTACACACATTACTTCCATCACAAATTTCAAGGCCAGCTTTATCCCATCTTACTGATTAAGAAACAGATGCTTGGAAATAGTATAAAGTTACACAAGGGTGGTGTGGCTTAAAATCAAAGCAAGGACTGTTGCTCTTCAGCTACCTTCTGATGTAGTGACACTTCAGTAAGTTGAGTTTTCTGAAAAAGAATAAGGATGAAGACTTGCCGCTCGGGTAATTTAGAAGTCACTACTGCACCTCACAGCAACTTCAGCCTTCTAAACTGACAACTAAGACTGTAATGCCATAAATGAATTTTTACTTAGCAATAATGTTTTCTTAATATTCTGGATTCAATTAATTCTTAGGGGATGGGTTGGAAGGAGTCGTAGGCATTTGCCTACCAGTCATCGTTATGTTGGTTGAAAAAAACATGTACTTGGCTATAAATGTCAGTGAAGCTAATATGGGACTTGGAGAAGAAGGAAAGAAACAAAGAGGAAATAGCTATCAGTGAATTAATCACTTGGTGTCACATTTATAATTCTTCTGGAGACAAATTGTCTGAGTTCAAGTTCCAGCTCTGCCACTTACTAGCTGTATAAACTTGGACAAGTTACTCAACTTTTGGCTTCCTCAGCTGTAAAATGGAGATGATTGCCTTATGTGATTCTTGCAATATCTCTACAAGGAATTACCTCATAGGGATATTGGAAGAATCACACAAGGTAATATGCAGAAAGCACCCAGAATAGTGTCTGATATGAGATAAATGTTATATAAAGTTTTGCTGAGTTTTGGAACTCATATCCTGCACCGTAGATGAAATATTTTATTTCCAAGTTGATTCCAATCCAGAAGCAGAAAATATTTAAACAATTATAATGTTAATTCTCACAAAGTGAAAAATGAGCATCTGAAAATTTTTCACAATAGAACTGTTGTAAGATGACTGCCAAGTACTATTTTAATCACAATATATGCAGGCACAATTTTATACATTATATGCAAACAGGTGTATTTTCTCAAATACCTTTCAGATTTATGTTATTTACCTTCATTTGTAAACTAATCACTCAAATTAATAAGCAAAATTGCGTTCGTATTTAATTAAAATTCTTTTTAGTCTGAAAATATAGTCAACATCCTCAAATATTGTTACTACTCTCATAAAGAATTGAGTGTTGCTTAATCTGAGAGGTTGAATACGTTAGTGGAAGGAAACAAGGTCTTAATGTGAAAACTTAAGTTTGAGTCTCGCTTCTAAGTATGTTCAAATTGGCCCAGACATTAAATCTTTCTTAATCCCAGTTTCTGAATGTAAAAAATGGGAAGAAAGATACATATTGACGTGGTATTGTTGTTACATGACAATGGGAATATCCATTTTAGATACTGTGCACATTATAAATTACTACTAAAACATTAGCTATTATTGTATAAGTTAACATTAACTCACAGAATCAAGAGAGAAATAGGAAACCATTCCATAAATTTCAGAACTTTCCCTTACTAGTTGGGCCTTTAACTGCCATTGTATCATTTCTATTTTAGCCATAATACCTTTACGTAATTTTTATGGCTGTTCACATCCAAATGGCCATGTGTTGAAATAATGCTTCAGTTATAAAAATCACACACACAAAACATGGAAAACCATTTGTATCACACATTGAATTTATTTTTAACTGAAGTGGGAAAAGAAATACTTTTTTGTGGTATGAACTGTGAAATCGCCCTCCTAGGGTGTTCAGCAAGTGTGAGAACATAAACGTTGAGTTCTTGGGCACTCTCCCCAGGATACAAAGGCTACTCCTACATTAATGAGCTCAAAGCCACTGTGACAACTCTAAACAACCACGAGAATTCCCCAATTATCTCTCTCTGCAAATCCAATTTTTAAAAGTGGGACTCACCTTTTCTAAATGCACAGAGTGAACTCACTTAAAGATTTAAGTAATTGCATTATTGGGATTAGAATAATTAAATGATATGATCAATGAACTTTTTATTTTTTCTCTTTCCTTTTCATTTTTTGACAGCCTCATTTGTTGGGTACAAGTTTTATATCAATTAAAGTTTAAAATTCTTAAGGTATACAAAGGAGAAGAAAAAATCATTTAAACATCTATTATTAGGTTTTGTTACAACTTAACTGTATATAGGAAGCAAGGACAATTTCTGAGTGATTATTTTTGTGTGTGTTTCCCAAGACCTATTTTTGGGCACATAGGTGATATTTAGTAGCTAGCCCTTGCTTTAATTTGGAGAATTCTGTTTCTTCAAAAGTCAGCAGAGGTGAAAATACCCAAGGCATTCCCAGATTTGTTTTCAGTTACTTGAGGGCAATATTTATTTTTATCCCTGGCCTCTGTAGAGGGGAAGCAGTAAGTGTATTTTGGAATACTCTTTTGGTTGGCTAAACTTATTTGATTTGCTTTATGAAGTTGACCTACCATCTTACTGTTGTATAAATAGCAGAAAATACTTAACTTTGAATTACAGTGACTGTTCAAATCATACCAGAGTGTCGTGAATATCTGAATACAAGTGCCAAGTCATTCCTATTACTTGCTCACATATACAAAAATTAGTGGTCTGTAATTCATCAGGTAATTCTGAACCATTTAGATCAGATTAGTCCCCATCCCCACTAGGACAGACTGTAAAATTATGAAAATTCAATTGTAAAGGCACTTTGATTACATAGTTTGCCTTTGCAACTCTGAAGTCTTAATTCAGTATGTTGAGTAATGAACTTTATCCTAATCTTGTGCAGAATTCAGTTGTTCCTAGATCAGTAGATAATCCAAACGCCCTTTGTGCAATTGACATGAGATAAACCACCTTGTTCTTTGTTAAATACAGAATCCTTTCCCCATAATACATATGCTATTCATTAGAATATTACATAAAAGAAAGGGCACTTTCACTAAAAAAAAAAAGAATATATTTGGCAATATAACAACCTTCTTATATTTTTCCCATTGAGCCCTGACTGGTGTGACAAGCCAGCATACTGTAGTGGTGAAGAGTACACCGAACCTTTGAGCCAAGAGCACTTGGGTTAGTTACCAGGGGCCACATGCTTGCTGTGTGACTGAGGCAGGCAAAATTTGTAACCTCTCAAGGCTTTAATTTTCGTGTCTATAAAATGAGTGTGGTTTAATCAAGTGATATGAAAGCTTTCTTCCAGATCTACAGTTCTATAATCTTTGTGTAACAAACAATTCTTATGCATTTTGCCTGAAGTTATCTTGCTTCATCTTCATCCTGTTATCACTAGGTATGCTCCTTCTGAAGCAAGATGTTTTATTCTATTCCCTAATGCTTACTTCCTTTAGAGATTTTTCAGTTAGGGATGTTAGAAAGCATCCACTTTGCATGTAAAAGGCCAATTCTCTGTCATGAGAGTTATTTCTCATAGTACACATCAACAAAAAACGTGTTTTTCATTTTTCCATGTGGTCTCATTTTTATGCAAATAGGAGATGTTTGTTAGGAGTTGGGCTGGAAAAAAGACTTGGAGAGAGGGTGGGGACAGAAACCAACATCCGGAAAAAAGATTGAGAATAAAAATGAGGTTAAAAGAGATTGAGGAAATGACAGAGGCTGGGAGAAAGAAAGCTGTCTAAGACAGCTCGGAAGCTGGGAAGAGGAGATGTGGAAACTCATTAATTGATCTAAGGATTTGGGAAGAGTATTCTGCACAGGCCCTCTAGCCACTCTTACAAGGCCAGTACCCAGTGGAGTTCTTCCTTCTTGCCATTAAAGCCCTTGCCAATCCTTCTTCCCTCCATCCACTCAATGTGCAGTGTGCTCTTTTCACTGTCCCATACCCACAAGGTAAGCAAAGGTGTTTACCTTTCAAGGAAAGTGTGAGTGTCTAGGGCTTTCAGGGAAAATATTGGTATAAATTTAATCTAAATTATTATTATTATTTTTTGCTTGTACTAGTTTAAGATAAATTTGGCCAAGGACAGATTTGGTTAATACAAATATTAGTTGAAGTGCTGAAATCTCACTAGGCATACAGGCTTAAATTCCAGCTTCGTTTGACAATCTCCTCGCAAAGAGGTGCCCTTCATTTCCTAATCATTATAAAATCATATCAAATGCTTTCACTTCTACTAGTAAAGTCCCTCATGTTTTCATTAACTTTGAATGATCCTGGGCCTCTATCCTATAGGGTATTCAAGAAATCTAGCCACATTTAATAATAGTTTTATTAGAGAAACAACTATGGTATTCCCTTCAAAGTTTCAAGTGGGATCAAGATGCATTAGATAATCCAAACACAAATATTTCTCATTCCCAGGGAACTGTTAACTGTAAGAAGGGTTTAAGAATATATAGAGGATTAAATTACTAGCATTTGTGAACATGAAAAAAATGCAGAAGCTATGATATTATGAATCTAGGCTAGAAGAGTAGTCACACTTCTAGTATCAAAAAACAACAACTGAAATTTGTCAACTGGTTCATCAGCTTGCCATTACTTAATGAATTAGAATAACTTACAAGAAGAATTTAGCAGTCTATCTTCCAGAATTTAGAAGCTAGCAACCCTTGACCTCTAACTTGAATATGTGTGTTGTTTGGCCACACTAAACATGTAACATACCAGGTGTGTTTTATGACTGTACAAATATTTACAAATATTTTAAAATAAGGAAATTTTGCAAAACAACAATAACAACAATAAAAGAAATAAATTTGTATTTTCAGGGTTTTTTTTTGACAAATCGGACTTCATATCCCCTCATGATATTATTCAGTTAGATCTGAGTAATAAGTACCCCTTTAAATTGAGAAATGCCCCTTTTTTCTACAAACATATATGCATTTAAACCCTACCTTATCCTCTTTTACCTCTCTGCATGACCCATGGGCATTTGGGTTAATCTCATCACCTATTTCATAGTAGCTGTAGGGTTTTGTCTAAGCATCAGGCATACAGGCATATGATTTGCAAAGCTGTCACCACGTTTGTGGTGACTCAATGGATATCGAAAAGATAGGGTTCTGGGGGCCTTTTTCTACAATTAACTAGGCTTGCCAGCTCAGTCTTGGAGTTTTAAAGACACATTCTAGGTGCCAAATCTTTCCATTTTTCATAAAGATGATTGCTTTTATTAAAATGTTACTATAAATGATTAACTTAGCAGTGATTACCACTCTTGTTTCATAGTCTTAGGAAAGCATAAAACTTAGAAATTGATTTAAAAAACATAGAAACCACAAATCATAAAATGTAATTAAAATTCTATTTTATTTTTGTTTCCCACTAACTCTTTAATATTGATTTGATGAATATAAACTTTTCATCTTTGATGAAACTATTGGAAACCTATGGGTCTTTTGCTCACCCTTAAGAAATGGGTAGTTTTGTGGGCAACTAAATTTTCAGAGTGTATCAATTAGAAATTAGAATACATAATCCAAAATTATAATTCAAATTTCTCTCTTGTAGGTCATGCCAGTGTGGAGTAGGATTCTACAAAGTGGGTTTTTTTAGAGGTCTCTATTTTTCTGCTTCCCTGTTTCCTCTCAAGCTCCTTTCTGACCAACTGTACTGAGAGCAGAGTAAGGGAGGAGTGAGAGGATGAATGAAAGACATTACTTGATGTGGCGCCGTAAGCTGTGCTCACAGTCTGGGAGATAGTTAAAGCGCAACTGCTGAATGGTGCACTTTCAAGGGTTCCTCAAAAGTGCACTTTTCAGCCTCTCTTCTCTGTAGTTCCTTGCCTCATGTGGATGGATCCCTATTCTGGTAGTTCACTGGTTACCCCTTCCAAAGCACTGGTCATCCTTGTTAGCCAAGAGCTTCCTCATATTCCCAGTTCTCCAGGCAGAGCTAAGGAATGGAATGCAGGATAACCCTAAGCCCACACTCTCATTCTCTCTCCCTTTTATTTGGCCCACAGGAAACAGTCCATTACCTCTTTTCCCTGGCAACATCCAGCAGTGCAGGTTTTGTAGGGTCCAGCCCCACAGGGTCGGTGAGTTTTTTTCCCCGTGTGCGGAGACAAGAGATTGTAGAAATAAAGACACAAGACAAAGAGATAAAAGATAGCTGGGCCCAGGGGACCACTACCACCAAGACGTGGAGACTGGTAGTGGCCCCGAATGCTAGGCTGCGCTGATATTTATTGGATACAAGACAAAGGGGCAGGATAAGGAGTGTGAGCCATCTCCAATGATAGGTAAGGTCACGTGGGTCACGTGTCCACTGGACAGGGGGCCCTTCCCTGCCTGGCAGCTGAGGCAGAGAGAGACAGAGAGAGAGAGAGACAGCTTATGCCATTATTTCTGCATATCAGAGACTTTCAATACTTTCGCTAATTTTGCTACTGCTATCTAAAAGGCAGAGCCAGTTGTACAGGATGGAACGTGAAAGCAGACTAGGAGTGTGACCACTGAAGCACAGCATCACAGGGAGATGGTTAGGCCTCTGGATAACTGCAGGCAGGCCTGACAACAGTCAGGCCCTCCACAAAAGGTGTAGGAGTAGAGTCTTCTCCAAACTCCCCCGGGGAAAGGGAGATTCCCTTTCCCAGTCTGCTAAGTAGCGGGTGTTTTTCCTTGGCACTGACTCTACCACTAGACCACGGTCCGCTTGGCAAAGGGCATCTTCCCAGTCGCTGGCATTACCGCTAGACCAAGGAGTCCTCTGGTGGCCCTGTCTGGGCTTAACAGAAGGCTCCCACTCTTGTCTTCTGGTCACTTCTCACTATGTACCTTCAGCTCCTATCTCTGTATGGCCTGGTTTTCCCTAGGTTATGATTACAGAGTGAGGATTATTACAATATTGGAATAAAGAGTAATTGCTACAAACTAATGATTAATGATATTCATATATAATCATGTCTATGATCTAGATCTAGTATAACTCTTGTTGTTTTATATATTTTATTATACTGGAACAGCTCGTGCCCTCGGTCTCTTGCCTCAGCACCTGATGGCTTGCCGCCCACAAGGCTTATTCTCAACATGGTTAACGACTCTCCCGGTCCTAAATCAAGGCAGTTAGGCAGCTATCAGCTATCTTTAATTCTCTAGATTTCCCAAGAATGATTCAGATCCTAGGCCATTATGCCTTCTGACTATAAGGATCACATATTAAAGTAGGTTTGAATTGAGGGAGCAGACAAGACCTCCTTGGGGATGGAAGAGGTGGGAATGGGATTCAAAGATAATATTCTACAAAGACAACTTCTTCTCAAATAATTCTCTCTCTCTGCACACATACTTTGATTTTTTTTTTACATCATGGAGTAGGTAAAGGGTTTCCAGGGTTTATCGAACAGGTTATAGATATTTTACTTGAAAATCTGCATATGGTTATTTTTCCCATCTTCTTGTAATTTAACATATCTAGATAGCTGGTTAAAACTTTAGTATTCACATATTGTGCTTGATATCTTGCACTAACATTTCCTTTGAAAATAACTAAAGATCTGAATGTGTATTTTCTCTGGGTTTAATATAATTAGATTATAAATCAATATTATAATTAGGAAAATAAAATATCTATATCTTTCCCAGCCTGGACAATATGGCAAAATCCTGTCTCTACAAAAGAATACAAAAGTAAGCCAGGTATGGTAGCGCACACCACCCCAGCTTCCTGAGGTGGTAAGATTGCTTGAGCCCAGGAGGTCAAGGCTGCAATGAGCCATGATCACGCCACTGCACTCCAGCCTGGGTGAAAGAGCAAAACCCTGTCTTAAAACTAAAAAATAAAAAAGTAGATTGGTGAAAATAATTAAAAGAAAAACTAATGAAATGGAAAAGAAATATATAGTGCAAAGAACACCCATGTGTAATGATAAGGTCGGTAAGCCTCTGCTGATACTAATCAAGAGAGCAGAAACAAGTGAATAGAAATGAAAAAGAATACTATTGCAAATTCTGCCAAAATATAAGTATAATAAATAGATATTATGAAAAGGCTTATGCCAATAATTTTGAAAATTTATGTAAAGTAAATAAATTTCTAAAAACTATAGCCTATCAAAACTGACTCAAGCAGAAATACAAAACTTTGGTAGGCCTTAAATTGTAAAAGAAATTGAATCAGCAATTAATAATCTTCTCACACAAAAAAATTCCAGCCCAGTAGGTGTCACATGGAAGTTACACAAAACTTTATTTTATTTAATAAATAAATTCACTTTTATATAAGCTCTTCTAGAGAATAAAAATAGAGGTTTTATTTTCCAACTTAAGTTACAAAGTTAGCTTATTGTTGAAACCAAAACCTGACAAGAATATTATAAGAGAAAAATGGTATAGACCAATCCCATTATGAAAAAAGATTTTTAAAAAGCCAGCAAAATGTTTAAAACGATACTTTTATTATATCGAATTGAGATTATATTATCAATGTGAAGTTGGTTTTACACTAGAAAATCAATTGACGTAATTCATTACATGGAAAAATAAAGAAAAAATATATGATAATCTCATTGAAGCAGAAAAAACACTTCTGCACATTTAATATTTATTGCTGATAAAAATGCTTAGAAAACCAAAACAGTAAGAGGATTTTCCTAATCTAATAGAGCAGCTTCAAAAACTATAGCAATCATCGTGAATAATAGTAAAATATTAGCATTTTGTGAGGATAACAATAAGACAGTCTTGCCCAACAATTCTACTTTTATAAAACTTTGTACAAAATATCTTAGCTAATGCTGTAAAACACAAAAAATGAATATATTAAGAATTGGAAAGAAAAAATCAAAATTGATATTATTTGTAGATGATATAGGACATTGATATAGGAGTTAAAAAGAAATTATTTAGGCAGTTAATAAGCGTAAAAGATTTCTTGGTGGAATTTCCTTTTAATGAAAAGCAGCCCCCAAATCATTTTTTTTCTAGGGCGGCCTGAAAAATCAAGCCACAAGCATAGATATGCAAACTTGCATAGGTAAATGTCTGCAATTGTACCAATAAAAAAGGGATACCTGGAAGCCAGGTATATTCAACATGGAGGTTTTCTCTTCCCTTTTCTTTGTTGCCACACGTGCAGGTAACATGGCCCCAGCCAGGTAAATATCTCATTTGCATAATAAGAAATTAGGGTGGGACAGACAGCCTCTTTGTGAGCTACGTAAATGTCACATCTGGTCCAACCAATCCACTATGTTCTGTATAAATCAGACACCACTTCCTCAAGCCCCTCTGTAAAGCCCACGGCATCTTGCCATTTTGGAACCTCCCTTCCTCTACATGGGGGAGCTTTTCTCTTCTTTCTTTCCCCTATTAAATTTTCTACTTTTAACCCCACTCCTTGTGTGCTGCATCTTCAATTTCCTTAGCACTAGACGACCAACCTCGGGTATTTCCCCAAACAAATGACACCACGTAAACATGATTGTTTAAGTACAGTATTTATGAGAACTTACCAAAAAACAAAAACAAAAACAAAAACAAAAACCACTAGAATTAAAGAGTTTAGCAGGGTCTCTGTATATAAGGTTTATGAAACCAATTGTATTTCTATTGATGCAACAAATAATTAAAAAGAAAATGTAGCAATATGCCATTCACAGAAACATAAAAAAGCACATATAAATAATTATAATAAAAGATGTGCATTATTTGTATGAGAATAATTATAAAACTTTTTTGGAAAGTTAAAGAAAACTTGAAATAAAGAAAACTGGATTGACTGGGCAATCCAGTATGTGGAATATAAGAAGCTTTTTATAATTTTGTATAAAAGTGCACAAAACCAAGAAAACCTTGGTAATTTTTAAAGAAGAAAAACAGGAAAGGATAACATACGCTACCGTTTATAGAGTCCCATAACAAAGATATAGTAATTAAAATAGTCAAATTGGTGCAAGGTAGACAAATCAAGTGGTGGTCACATTGATGCCACATAGATGAATAGAAAAGAATAGAGAGCTCTGAAACTGACTTACAGATATATAGATCTTTGATATAAAACAAAGATGGTACAACAGAGCAGTGAGTAATGATTGATCTTTTCAATAAATGCTGCTGGTACCATCGGGTAGCCAGTGGAAAAAAATAAATTAGACTCCTACATAGCACTACATATGAAAGCTAATTCCAGATGAACCATTGACTTAAATATGGAATGGAAATCTTTAAAACTTAATAAAAAAATAGGAGAATAGCTTTATAACCTTATTTCAGGAAAATGCACAAAAAAGCACTAACCATAAAAGAAAAGACATACATTTCATTGCATTGGAATTAATTATTCTATTTATCAGAAGATGCAGTGGCAAAATTGAAAATACAGCCACAAAATGGGAGAAAAGACTTGCCATGTACATATAACTGACCAAAAAATGACTCATCTTAATATAGAAAAAAAACTACAAATCAGTAAGAAAAATAAAAACAACCCAATCAAAAAATTTGGCAGACTTAAGTACTTTCCTTTTATGCAATAGAAATAAAAATATATTTATAGCAGAACTTTTGAGAATAGCCCAAAATTAGTGACAGCTCAAATGTCTATCAATTGCAAAGTAAATATGTAAATTATGCTTTATTTGTTCAATGTATTGTATATAGCAATGACAATGACTATAGCTATAATCAATAAAATGAAAAAAATTAAAATATACTGAGCAAAACACAATGCTTCAATATGTTGCCATTTACATAAAATTAAAACACTGAAATCTAAACTATATTATATTCACATGTACACATAGACAGTAGTTCTATAAAGAAAGGCTAAGAATGATCACCATAAATCAGATTAGCAGTTACCTCTAGAGTAGTGGAAGAGGGATATAACTGATATGTTTACGGTCCCGAGGAGATTTTACACTGCTGGTAATATTCTATTTTTTAATCTGGGTAATGATTACACCAGGTTTTGGCTAAGATTTATTCATTATGTTTACATTTATATTTTGTTGTATTTTGATCTGTTAGCTTTTAGAGTTATCACAAACATTAGGCAGAAATAAATGAAACTCCAATTTTGAGTTTAAGAATTTTAAATTGAAGCAGGGAATCTATTAAAAGTCTTATTGGGGAGAGATGGTAAGATCCTTCAAGGTCTTAAGAATGATTACTACTTAACAGAGACTGAATGTATTTAATTCAAAAATCTTAAGAAATATCAGGAAAACCATGGAGAGAAATGTCAGCAGCCACTGATGTGTTTTGTGACAATAACAAACTCTTTTTTACAAATAAATCTCTATTATCATTATTCTTTGTATACTATTTGAGGATTTTCCATTTCCCCACATCTCTAGAACAAATCCCCTATGAACAGAAAAGATATATTTTATACTTTTAAGCTTTAATATAGCTATTATCAATTTACTCTCAATGATACTCTACTATTCTGAATTTCAGTTTCTCATTAAACCTTACCTATTTAGGGTTCAAAGCCTCACTTGTAAGGCTTGCTTAGGCCTGTCATTTTGTAGGGAGATAGCTTTCTGTAAGATGTGACTGCCTCAGATTATTTTAGCAGTTAAAGGTATTCACCATCTTTAGTTAGTTACACACTAATTGATTTATCTGTCGTGCCACTAGATTGAAAACTGACCCCAAGGATTTGTGGCTAACTGCACACTTGAAAATCTGTGTTCTGCATGGGGTCCTTGTCGCAAGGCTAGGACAAAAGGTTTGTCACAAGGCTGTCTTCTGAAGTCCAAACTGAAGCTTGCTTACAATGCTTGTTGGTGCTTAAGACAGATTATTATTAGTTGGAGAAATGTTTAAATTCTTCTGAAGACTTTAATTCACTTAAATTTGATTTTCCTCAAATCCCATCCAATTCAGGGCGGAAAAGGTAATTAAAAAATTTAAACAACTTAAAAACTAATCAACCAATTATTAAAGCATTTATGAGCAAAGCCATGAAGTTTGTTCTTTGAAGAATCATTTCAATATGGTAACACATCTGACATTAGAATGTAATACTAATAGTGCCATATTTGTGTATTTAATTGAAAGTTTACAAAATGCTTTTACATACGTTAGTTCTACAAAACCCTTCAAAGCAGTCAAAGTGGTAAATGTTAACTATTTTCAATTAATAATACAGTTTTGAATACTTAAGGGAGTTTACTTAACAAAATATATAAACGGGATTAAATGCTAAAGGATCCCTAGAATGATGACCGCATTCACTACATTAGTAAATGGAATAATCACATTTGTAAATTAAACTTAAAATCTTACAAGATAGATTTTTTTTATTCTGTAACTTAAAAAAATGGAACGTTAACTTCTAAAGCCTAATTAACCACTGAAAAAAATCTTTTCTGCAAACAAAATGTACACTTGAGGATATTTTTTAAAGAATACATTTAATAGCTCTAAGAACATACCTGCAAAGCATACTAAATAGTAGTATAATGAATATAAGATATATAAGTAAATTATTTGAATTGATAAGGAAAATAAATAAATAATGTTTATATCATCACCTAGCACAGCCCTAGTACATATAGGCATTCTGTAATTATCTGTGTTAAATGAATGAAAAAGATTAATTAAATGTTTAAATGTAGAGTTTAATAATTGTTATGCATAGGCCGGGCACGGTGGCTCACACGTGTACTCCCAGCACTTTGGGAGGCCGAGGTGGGTGGCTCACCTGAGGTCAGGAGTTCAAGACCAGCCTGGCCAGCTGGGCATGGTGGTGGGCGCCTGTAATCCCAGCTACTCAAGAGGCTGAGGCAGGAGAATCGCTTGAACCCAGGAGGTGGAGGTTGCAGTGAGCTGAGATTGCGCCACTGCACTCCTGGGTGTCAGAGCGAGACTCTGTCTAAAAAAAAAAGTGATACACTGTAATTATGGAAAGTATCATGTTACTTTCATGACAGAGATATTTTACTAATTTATTTAGCTTATAATTATAATGTACATTCCTTGATATGTCTCCATGAGAGATATTTTGTTCATGAACTGGATTTGCCTATTTATTTTCTCCTAATATTAGGAAAATAAATACTTTTTTTCATCTAGCGAAACAGAAATTTTAGGCTGAAATTCTTTTTACTTTCATTTACAGATTGGAAAATTAAGATAGGCAAATGATACAGATGTGTAAATTTGGTTGGAATTAAATTTCATTTCAGACATTGTTTCTTCAGATTAAATAGTAAATCATTCCAACTCCTTTCCTTCTCCTCTTGGAATCCAATTTACATCTTTACTCACATTAGTTTCTCTTCTTTGACAACTTTGCTCTTGTTCAAAATTCACAAATAAAAACTGAATTCATGCTGTAATAAGAATCCAACCACTATTGAAAAAAGCAACAATAGTTATCTCTTAATACTTAAATATCGTGATCTCATCACTCTAGTACCATTTGAAAATAAGATTTTAAAATAAAATATCATATTAATGACTCATTTCCTACTTAGGGTTCCTTTGGTTTTACATCTTTCCTGATGCATTTACTCCTATACTATTTTACTAAATTTTTATGTATCTTTTTTGCTCTTTTTTTACTTTATATTTTTTGTTCTGAACTTTATCCTATAAATGAGCAATAATTTCTCAAATTATTTTTATGTTGTCATTTTCCTTAGTATTATCCAAGATCTTAAAAATGAAGTTCAACTTGCTCTTCTTTAAAAACTTGATTTGGGCCTGGCGCGGTGGCTCACGCCAGTAATCCCAGCACTTTGGGAGGCAGAGGCAGGCGGATCATGAGGTCAGGAGATCGAGACCATCCTGGCTAACACAGTGAAACCCGGCTTTACTAAAAATACAAAAAAATTTGCCAGGTGTGATGGTGGGCGCCTGTAGTCCCAACTACTCAGGAGGCTGAGGCAGGAGAATGGCATGCACCTGGGAGGCGGAGCTTGCAGTGAGCCGAGATTGGGCCACTGCACTCCAGCCTGGTCAACAGAGTGAGACTCCGTCTCAAAAAAAAAAAAAAAACCTGATTTGAATTACTTTTTAAACTGTAAAGTTCATATTCCTTCGCAATGCTGTACTAAATCTTCTTTAGATTGACTTTGCTACTTACTGGCTCGTAGGTTAATCTAGTTTTGTTTTGTTTTTTAATAATAACAAGAGACAAAAATCCTGAGTTCTAGTTTGATTGCACTGTGGTCTGAGAGACAGTTTGTTATAATTTCTGTTCTTTTACATTTGCTGAGGAGAGCTTTACTTTCAACTATGTGGTCAATTTTGGAATAGGTGTGGTGTGGTGCTGAAAAGAATGTATAGAATGTATATTCTGTTGATTTGGGGTGGAGAGTTCTGTAGATGTCTATTAGGTCCACTTTGTGCAGAGCTGAGTTCAATTCCTGGATATCCTTGTTAACTTTCTGTCTCGTTGATCTGTCTAATGTTGACAGTGGGGTGTTAAAATCTCCCATTATTATTGTGTGGGAGTTTAAGTCCCTTTGTAGGTCACTCAGGACTTGCTTTATGAATCTGGGTGCTCCTGTGTTGGGTGCATATATATTCAGGATAGTTAGCTCTTGTTGAATTGATCCCTTTAGCATTATGTAATGGCCTTCTTTGTCTCTTTTGATCTTTGTTGGTTTAAAGTCTATTTTATCAGAGACTAGGATTGCAACCCCTGCCTTTTTTTGTTTTCCATTTGCTTGATAGATCTTCCTCCATCCCTTTATTTTGAGTCTATGTGTGTCTCTGCACGTGAGATGGGTTTCCTGAATACAGCACACTGATGGGTCTTGACTCCTTATCCAGTTTGCCAGTCTGTGTCTTTTAATTGGAGCATTTAGCCCATTTACATTTAAAGTTAATATTGTTATGTTATGTGTGAATTTGATCCTGTCATTATGATGTTAGTCGGTTATTTTGCTCGTTAGTTGATGCAGTTTCTTCCTAGCTTCAATGGTCTTTACAATTTGGCATGTTTTTGCAGGGGCTGGTACCGGTTGTTCCTTTCCATGTTTAGTGCTTCCTTCAGGAGCTCTTGTAGGGCAGGCCTGGTGGTGACAAAATCACTCAGCATTTGCTTGTCTGTAAAGTATTTTATTTCTCCTTCACTTATGAAGCTTAGTTTGGCTGGATATGAAATTCTGGGTTGAAAATTCTTTTCTTTAAGAATGTTGAATATTGGCCCCCACTCTCTTCTGGCTTGTAGAGTTTCTGCTGAGAGATCAGCTGTTAGTCTGATGGGCTTTCCTTTGTGGGTAACCCGGCCTTTCTCTCTGGCTGCCCTTAACATTTTTTCCTTCATTTCAACTTTGGTGAATCTGACAATTATGTGTCTTGGAGTTGCTCTTCTCGAGGAGTATCTTTGTGGCGTTCTCTGTATTTCCTGAATCTGAATGTTGGCCTGCCTTGCTAGATTGGGGAAGTTCTCCTGGATAATATCTTGCAGAGTGTTTTCCAACTTGGTCCCATTCTCCCCGTCATTTTCAGGTACACCAATCAGATGTAGGTTTGGTCTTTTCACATAGTCCCAAATTTCTTGGAGGCTTTGTTCGTTTCTTTTTATTCTTTTTTCTCTAAACTTCCCTTCTCACTTCATTTCATTCATTTCATCTTCCATCACTGATACCCTTTCTTCCAGTTGATTGCATCAGCTACCAAGGCTTCTGCAATCTTTGCGTGGTTCTTGATACTTGGCTTTCAGCTCCATCAGCTCCTTTAAGCCCTTCTCTCCATTGGTTATTCTAGTTATCCATTCGTCTAATTTTTTTTCAAAGTTTTTAACTTCTTTGCTATTGTTTTGAATTTCCTCCCGTAGCTCGGAGTAGTTTGATCATCTGAAGCCTTCTTCTCTCAACTTGTCAAAGTCATTCTCCGTCCAGCTTTGTTCCGTTGCTGGTGAGGAACTGCGTTCCTTTGGAGGAGGAGAGGTGCCCTGCTTTTTAGAGTTTCCAGTTTTTCTGCTCTGTTTTTTCCCCATCTTTGTGGTTTTATCTACTTTTTGTCTTTGATGATGGTGATGTACAGATGGGTTTTTGGTGTGGATGTCCTTTCTGTTTGTTAGTTTTCCTTCTACCAGACAGGACCCTCAGCTCAAGTCTAGCTAGATTATTGCAGGTCTTATACTTCCTTTTTTATATATAATTTTTTCTTTTCATAGGGACTTTAGACATTAAGCGGTTTTTAATCAACTACATGGCCCTTAGTTTCTACCTATATTATCAGTCCCTAAAACAATACTGAACTTTGGGCTTCTCTGACTTTATCTCTTAAAGCATGCTAATACAGTTCTTAAGGCATGCTAATACGAGAAAAAAAAAAAAGGAAAGAGAGAAAATGGAATGGGACTCACTTTCTGTCATATGGAGAGGCTATCATTTGGTGCATTACAAAATCCTTCATGACTGATTTGGAGACATTAAAAAGCTTTATCTAGAGCAATATTTCCAGTTTGTGTAATAGGGTACAACTTCTGGTACTTAAGATAATTTTATCCATAAATGCTCATAGAATTAAATAACATTGACTCAAATCTCTAATCTGCTTCTGGTTTTTAATTTAGAACATACATGTTTGGTGCTTTCATGTTTTTAACCGTGCCCTAAAACTCACTAGTTCACTCTTTAACATCAAGAGAGCAAGGTTCAAGCATGAAACCATCATAGTTAATGATACCTGTCTAGAGCTGAATTACTTTTTTCACAGTATTTGTTTTTGTAATTATTTCTATTACCACTTTTGTGGTAGTATTATAACATTTCTTTTGGAACATTGAATTGAATTATTTAAAGGGAGGTAATTTTAAGAAAAAGAGTAAGAAAATAATAAAGAATATGAAAAAACTCGTAAAGGTGTTAAGAAAGTGAATGAAGTTTTGGACACACATTTCTGGAGATTAAACCACAGGCAGCTGCTACAGCCAAATTTGGCATTTCCTTTCACCAGTATTTTTTTCTCCCTAGAAGGCTGCTAAAATCAACAAGAGTTTTTAGGACATTTTGATAGTTGGTAAATGACTCTTCTGAACTTATCAAATATATTTTACTTCAACCTTTATCACCCAGGAGGATATGAAGAGTAGTATTTTCAAATGTTACAGAGTCTCAGTAGAGAGAAGAAAAATGCCAAGAACATGGGCAATGTTCTATGATTATTCCCAGATTTTAAAGTGACCCTCTATCTGAAAAAGAAAAATCATAAATCCATATTTATTCAGCATTGAACACTACTGAGGTCATAAAAGAGCAAAGGTGTGTTTAGAAATAATAATTATATGTAAAAAAATTGCAAACAAATTTAAGCCAAGAAATTTTATTGCAATATGAAGTTTCAACAGTAAATCATATAATCAATATAAATTCAACACAGTTTTTTTACTCTTCTACTTTTAGCAGATGGTAATTCTATTTAAAATGATAGAGTAATCCTAATATTTTGATGATCTGGCTATTCAAGAATAAATTTACTTATATTTAGCATTTACTAAACATTTATCAAGGGCCTAAAATCAAGTACTGCATTAGTAGCTAAAGATACACAGATAAATGTTAATGCTATATATTAAAGTTATTTGAAAACTGATTAGTCTTAGATGTTTTATATAATGACTCTAAACTAACAAAATTTTAATTATACAAAGCACCATATCTCTTAGGTCTCAATAAAAGAAATTATGTATTGATCATAATATGAGATTACATCGATTGGTTTTCTCCTATTTATATCCTTGTTACTCTGTCAGGAAAATAAATTTAATTGTCCTGGCATGAATTTGTCTTCAAAACCAGAAAAATCAGTTTACAAATGTTAACTCTGTTCTAATGGTAGTCTTCACGTTTAGGAAACACTTTATTACTTAATACAGGTGATATCTCAGATTTAAGTATATTGAGGCTGCATTGAAGTACTTATTCCATAGCTTCAGATTTTATTTGTTCTGATTCTCCTGCCAAATTTGTAAAGCAAACAATTTATAGCCAAACTCTTTGGAATAATTTGTTATAGAACAAACTTATGATTATCCTCTGCTTGTCAAACTCATTACTGTGACTCAGCAAATTTGATTTGAGCTTTGTAAACAATGTTTAATGAAATAAAAAAATCTTAGGTAACTCAAATATCATCTAGGTATTGCCACCCTTTAATATAAAATATGTTGAGATTGAAGACTTATTCTATGCTCAAAAATCCAATGCCACCAATTTCTGCAAATCCCATGTGGTAGAGGGAGGATTAAGTTCTCACACTCACTTTTCTTCCCAACTCCCTGCATCTGTCAAATCTCATATTTCTTTGGATTCTTATGACTTTTTTTTTAAATTAACATTAGCAACAACCAAAATGTAGTTCCCCTTCCTTCATGGATGACAAAAAATTACAGTTAATTAAAATCTTGGTAGGTGATGGTTTATATCACAGTAATGCAAAGGGTGAGTTTTAGATATTTTTGTTCTTAAAAGTCCTTTGGATGCTTCATTTCTTCTTGACCTTTTTTCTCTTCTCTTACCCATACTCTTGAGGAAAAAAAAAAGTATAACAAGTTTTGTTTTATTTTCCGCAGCAGAAAAATTCATTTATCTTCAGCACTTTCTTTTACTCTCAGTCCTAGACGTTCTTTTAAATTTCCAAAATTGCCTCTTGCAAGGGTACACCTGACCATGTGTTCTTAGGTAATTATCATTTCTGTCCTCATCTGTGTCTTGGAATTTGAGAAGGGATTCTGGAGTGGTTTGTTTTTCTAGTTAAAGTTGGCTAATGTTATACAACAGGGTACTACTTTTAAATAATTAGGCAAGTTTGAGTTGATTGAGAAGCAAAGATACACTGTTTACTTCTTGAGCTCCTTCTTTTTAAATATGAATTTCCAGATTTCTCCTACTGTCAGCAGAGCAGATACTCCCCAACGAGACTTTGAGCATATTCTGGAACTGTGTCTGTTGCCTATTACTAAATACAAAAATATGTTGTAATGTTCAGTGTAGGCTCATTCTTTCTCCAAAGGCTACATCTGTCCCACAACATGCAGAGTTATTTCTAAATGTGTTCACTGTAATTAACCCACCACAAGTAACTCTTCTGATGGCATCTTAATGACATAGCTCAAAATATTTTTAATTTGGAAACTATACCATATAAAAGCTAGTATAAAAAATCAAAAATCAGACAATCATGAATTCTTCTTTGTTCTTGGATAAATACGTGATGGGCTCTTGCTGAGCATGTGGTTCAGAGCAGTTTTTCCACATCCAATGTGGACAAACTGGGGGAACAGATTTGGAAAAGGAAAAGATATGTTTTTGTCCTAGCACTTAGAACTGGTATATCCTGGAACCAAAAAGCTATAAATCCTCTACTCTGTAGGTATTTGCTTATTTGATTTTAATTAAAAAGTATGAGTCATCAGTGTTTGATGAAAGTCTCTGACTATTTACAGGGAATGCATAAGAAAAGCTATTAAATTATGGATTTGTCCTGTGATGCTATATGAAGACTTGAGTGAATTTAAATAAACTCTACTTCTACTGCTATACTAATTGAAGATCCACAGAGGAGTGGTCCCCCAACTCTTAAAATATAAATAACTCATTTATATGGAAAAAGGCTGTGAAACAACCCCCCTGTAAAATAATAATTGCACTCATCAATTGAGGAAACAAATAAAACGCTACTAAATATTTTGCAATTTCTAAAATTTCATATACTTTTAATTAGAATAGAAGCTATTGATTTTAAAATTAGCAGCATATATGGGTGAATCATTTTATCAATATATAGACAATATTTAGTGTGAATATGGATTCAAAGATCCTTGGTGTAAACTCTGCAGATCCCAGTAGCCCAAGGTCTATAGCATGAGAGCACTTAATGTGGAGCCCACAGAACCATAATAGGTAAAATCTCTTTCTTCCACCACATGAGCCCAATTTGCAAGTTTTCTTTTTTCTATTCTGCAATCTTTTTGTTTTACAACTATAATCACAGTTTCTTAGAAGGAATGGTGAAAGGATATTAGAAAAAGAGAATAATAAATATAATTTATAAATTCTAGAAAAGTGGTCATCAAAGTTAGGACAAAATTCGGAGAATAAGATTATGAGTTAGGGAGGAGATTAAGTTTTGATTCAAAAGATTTTAGTGTCCTGAACTTACTAAATGGGTTGGAGATGGCCCCATTAACTAGTTAACTGATTATATAGCGACAGTATTAGCAAGGAACATAACCTAATGGTAGAACTCTAAAATGTACTTTATATCATTGAGTTATAAACATGATAAATTCAAGTGTAACCCAGATGTTAGCTGTACTTCTTAACTTTTTATATGTTTTAATCTCTAGATATGCAGTCTATAAGGTAGATTTCTATGAGATTATAAACTGAGGCTAAAAAGGTTAAGCTATTTGCATATGGTCACATAACTGATAAGTGATGAGGCCTGGACTCAAATTGGGCAACATGGCCCCCAGACCCCGTTTTCTACTCCCTACACTACACCACCCCTTGCTTTTTTTCTTGGTAATAAATTATTTTGATTTATTTAGTGTCTTCTCTTCCATTCACAAAGGACATTGGATATATATATTAAAGAATAATTTTCTGGGAAATATGTTGATAGTTGTTTTAGGATCCCTTTATATATGATGTGTTTTTTATCTATTATTGCTCTCTGAATTTTTTATTCATCCTTAATGTTTTGGTAGTTTGATTGTGATGTGTCTTGGTGAACTCATATTTGGATTGAATTAGATTGAGGACATCTGTACTTCCTGTATCTGAATGTTAAAATTTTCCCCCAGATTAAGGAAGTTTTCAGCCATTATTTCTTTAAGTATGCTTTTTGTCTCTTTTCTCTTTCTTTTCCTCTTTTGCTTTTCTCTTAAATTCCCATTATGTGTATGTTTGGTCTCTTAATGGTATCCCACAATTGCTACAGGCTATTTTCATTCTTTTTTCTTTTTGCTCCTCTGATTGGACAATTTCAAATGTTCTATCTTTAAGCTCACTGATTCTTTGAGTCTGATGCTGGAGCTTTCTATTGCATTTTTCAGTTTAGTCATTGTATTCTTTATCTCAAGGATTTCTATTTGGTTTTCTAAGTTGTTTCTATTTCTTTGTCATACTTCTCATTTTGTTTGTGTATTGTATTGTTTAATTTAATGTTTGTGTATTAATTTCATTAATGTTTTATTCCTATTTTCTTATAGTTCATTGAACTTCTTCAAGAGAATTATTCTGATTTTTTTCCTGTCATTTCTTAGATCTCTCTTTAGGGTTACTTTTGGGGCTTTAATAGTTTCTTCTGGAGGTGTCATCATTTCCTAAGTCTTTGTAATCCTCATATCCTTGCATTGGTGTCTGTACATTTGAGGAGACAGCAACTTTTTCTAAATTTCACAGGTGTTCTTTGGAAGGGATAAACTTTCACTATTTAGTCTAGCCTGTGATTCTAGATGAACCAGTTGGTAACAACCCTGGTCAGAGAGAGCCTGCTTTTGAGTTCTCTAGATAGCTGGCCTACTGCCTGTGCTATGAATTTGGGTGAGGCAGCTGGCTGGGCTCTGCTATGTGGCAAGACCACTGACTGACCTCTGTAATCAGGCTAAGCTGCTGGACAGGCACTGCAACCACCTCATGTTGGGCCAGGTTACAGAGTCTATTCCTTGGTCAAGCGGTACCACTGTTTTATTTTAAGAGTTGGACATGGTTGCTGAAGGGGCCCTAAGGTTTGGTGGAGCTGCTGATCAGGATGGATGGGACCAACTGCTTTGCTCTGTAGAATAACACGGTTGAAGTTTGCCCGCCTGCCTATGGGGGGCCTTGAGGCAGGGGGGCTTTAAGATTTGGCTGAACACTGTTTAAATTCATAAGTATGGCAGATTTAGCCTCTGATCTTTGCTAAAATTTGCTGTGATGGTCATCTCCCTCCCTTGGTGAGAACTGGAGATGGGCTTTGAGGCCATGCAGAGAGCTGTTAAACTCCCAAGTGTGGTGCAGCTAGTTCCTCGGCAAAGCAATAGTAATTAAAATAGTATAGTGCTAGCATAAGAATAGATTCATCAACCTATGGAACAGAATAGAGACATTAGTCTAGGCAAAGATTGTTTTATATTTGATCCTCCACATGCAGGCAACAAAAGCTAAAACAGACAAATGGGATTATATAAAAATAAAAAGCCCTATACATCAAAGGAAACAACAGAATGAAGAGTCAACCTATAGATAGGGAGAAAATATTTGTAAGCCATAGCTATCATAAAAGAGTATCCAGAATATATAAGAAACTCAAACAACTCTGTAGAAAGAAAATAATTCCCAATTGGAAATGGGTAAGAGAACTGAAGAGACATTTCTCAGTAAAAACATATAAATGGCCAACAGATATAGAAAAAATGCTCAATGTCATTAATCATTAGGGAAAATGCAAATTAAAACCACAATGAGATACCACCTCATACCTGTTAGAATGGCTACTATAAAAAATATAACAGGAGATATGTATTAGATAGGATGTAGAGAAAACGGAACCCTAGTACAGTCATGCAGTGCTTAATGATAGGGATACATTCTAAGAAACGTCGTTAGGTCATTGTGTGAACATCATAAAGCGCACTTACACAACCTACTACACACCTAGGCCTTATGGTATAACCTCTTGCTCTTAGGCTAAAAACCGATATAACATGTTATTGTATGGAATACAGTAGGCGATTTAAATACAATGGTAAGTATGCATGTATCTAAACATAGAAAAGACACAGTAAAAACAGTACACCTGTATAGGGCACTTACCATGAATAGGGTTTCCAGGACTAGAAGTTGCCCTGGGTGAGTCAGTGAGTGAGTGGCGAGTGAATGTGAAGGTCTAGGAATTTACTGCACAATACTATAGACCGTATAAACACTGTATACTTGGGCTATACCAAGTTTATAAAAAATATTTTTCTTTCTATACTAATATATTAAGCTTAGCTTATGGTAATGTTTTTACCTTATGACATTTTTAATTTTTTTAACTTTTTGAGTCTTTTGTAATAACACTTAGCTTAAAACACAAACACATTGCACAGCTGTACAAAAATAGTTTCTTTTTTTATATTCTTAATCTATAAGCTTTTTTCTGTTTTTAATCTTTTTTTTTTACTTTTTCAAGTTGTAAAAAATTAAGACAGAAAAACACATATTAGCCTAGCCCTACACAAGGCTATGATCATCAATATCACCGTCTTTCACCTCCACATCTTGTCCCACTGGAAGGCCTTCAAGGGCAATAACATTCATGGAGCTATCATCTCCTATAATAATGTCTTCTTCTGAAATACCTAATGATGGAACTGCCTGAGGCTGCTTTCTAGTTAACTTTCCTTTTTTAAATAAATAGGTGTACACTCTAAAATAATGATAATAAAGTAATGCAGTTGTGTTTCAGTATCCAACGAGGTTGGTTCTAGGACACCTGCAGGTACTGAAATCTAGGCATGCTCAAGTCCCACAGTCGGCCTTGTGGAGCCCACAGATATGAAAAGCTGGTCTTCCATATCCACAGGTTTTGTATCCCAGAAATACTGCATTTGGTTGAATTTGTAGGTGCAGATATAGAGGGTTGACTGTATGGTATACATAAACCAGTAACATAGTCATTTATTATCATTATCAGATATTATATACTGTACATAATTATATATGCTATACTTGAATATGACCGTCAACACAGGTTTTTTTATACTAGCATCACCACAAACATGTCAGTAATGCATTGTACTGCAACATTACAACAGCTATGATGTTATCAGACAACAGGAATTTTTCAGCTCCTTTATCATCTTACTCTTGCATATGTGGTCTGTCACCGACTGAAATGCTGTTATGTGTCACATGACTCTACACTGTTGGTGTGAATGTAAATTAGTACCATCATTGTGGAAAACTGTATGGAGGTTCCTCAAAAAATTAAAAATAGAATTACCATATGATCATATACCCTAATTCGTTACATTTATTTTCTTAATGATTAAGAATAGCATAAGGGAAAAATGAACTCTTTAAAGTCATCAGAGTACTAAAGTAGTAGCATGGGAATACTGCAACCACAAACAGCATAATTTCATATTATAGTTCTAAACCTCTAGCCAATGTAGAGAAAGAGAACATGGAAGCCAAAACTAGATCACCTGAATTTGAACAAGGCTCTAACACTTTCTGACTCTGCATCTTCAAAAGTCAAAATTGGTTACCAGGACCTCAGTTTCTCCATCTATAAAATGGAGAAACAAGTAGTGCCTGTTCAACTGTTTCACAAAATTGTTATTAGAATCAAATAATGTAAATAAAAGTAATTATTGTTATATGTGCTTGTTTTCTTGGAATGCCAGTCATTTAAGTTACGTTTTCTGTAACTTAAAACAACTTTTTAGGGCAAAAAAAATTCTGATTTTTTGGAAGATCAAAATAACTTTTAAAATTTTACCCCTTTATAACTAGTCTTTCAGTTGATACAAACTAAAGAGTATTTTAAATCAACTAAATAGTTTTTCTTTACATTTAGAGAAAAGAAAAATAAGAGTAGATAATATGAAAAGCAAGACGTCTCAGACTCAGTCATGTTCTAGCTTCAAGTGCAATACTATAGACTATTTTTAGAAACTCAGTTTTCACCAATTATAGGCATAACATACACATACTACACTTTAAAAGGGAATTAGCTAACATATTGAATATGGGCTCTGTTTATTCAGGTAGGAGTTAATTTATCTATAAAAAGATTTCATCTTATTACACTTGCTCTTCTATGGTGAAAAGAAAATTCCAAAGCAAAGTATTCCAAATGTCTGTTTCAAATTAGACCTTTAACGTTTTCTCTAGTTCTGGGTAGACCAACACACTAAAAGGAAATACATTTAATCCAGGCAACATCACCAAATTGTAAATGAATATAGTTATCTTTGTCCCCTAAAATACACAATTCCCTTTTGGGCACAGATTTCTCCCAGGTAAGAAGTTAATAACTCCATAGACCAATTAGGTAGAACTCCTGAAATACAAGCTTCCCCTTGATATGTATAAATGTAAGTTATTCTTTATTATTTGTCATGATGGATATTTACATTGTAACTGAACCTTAGATGTAATACAGTTTCATAGTTGAAGAGACATTGCTCAACAGTCACTTTTTATAGATGAAAAAAATGGAGGCCCAGCAAGGTAAAGTGGCTCACACAGTTACACAGTTAGCTAATGTCAGAGTTGCCAGGTCTGTAATTTTCTTCCATCATGCCATTTCATGTGTGCAAGTCACTATACTAAACTAATGTGATCTGCTAGTAAAAAGCGTCCAGTGAGACTTTCCTTGTCTCCAAAGAAATGCTCAGGAGGGCCAGTAGTTTAAAAATTAAGATGTTAAGTGGCTACCTTTGAAGTTCAGAGGAAAGCTGTATTAGTCCATTTTCATACTGCTATGAAGAAGTACCCAAGACTCAGTAATTTATAAAGAAAAGAGGTTTAATGGACTCACAGCTCTGCACTGCTGGAAATGCCTCAGGAAACTTACAATCACAGTGGAAGGTGAAGGAGAAGTAAACACACATCTTACATGATGGCAGGCGGGAGAGAATGTGTGCAAGTGCACAGGAAATGCCCTTTATAAAACCATCAGACTTCATGAGACTCACTCACTGTCATGAAAACAGCATGGGGAAAACTGTCCCCATGATTCAGTTATCTCCATCTGTTCTCTCCCTTGACACATGGGAATTATGGAGATTACAATTCAAGATGAGATTTGGGTGGGGACACAACTCCTAACTGTATCAAAAGCCGAAGATTTAATTCAAGAGATAATAGGAACTGCATCCTCTCCTACTTTCCCCTCCTCTATATGGAACCCAGAGAAGGGACAAAGCAGTGCTGCTCCCCTCGGGACTGAGAGGGCACCCAAAGTGATCCCTTGTCTGAAGTCATGAGATGGATCCAAGAGACTTGATTGCTTTTGTTGCTCCCTACAAGGATATGCTGACTCCAGCATCTTACTTCCTTGGAAGGTAACTTCCTTATAAGGATTTGTTGTTGCTTTCAGGGATGTGCTGAGCCCCAGCATCTTACTTCGTTGGAAGGTAGTTTTTGAGCTGAAGAACCATAGTTCCCTTCTAGAGTCAGAGAATTGTATGGAGGAAGAAAGGGGTCTCAGGACAAGTGTCTGAGGGCCAAGGAACATTGCCAAGATATTCCTTTTTCCTCCCACTCCTACATTTATAAATATTAAATGTAACCTTTGCCTTTTTTTACCTCAGGATTTGAAATTCCTCATCCAAACTGGCTGTAATATATAAAACATCTCCTTATACTAAAGTCCACAATCTAAAAATATCTCATTACTATGGAACATGATCTTTGAAGAATTATCCACTGTAATTTTGAACAAGACACCCGGGTGAGGTAGGCAATTTACCTTGTACACCTCCATCCATTTGTCAGCCAGGACATCTCAGGTTCTTGGGTCCATTTTGCAGATATTATTGTTTTCTGTTTAACAAACTCACCACTGGAATGCTGTCTTCCTGTTCTCCCCAGAGCGGCCAGGTGGCTGAGACACCTGTCCATCCTCAGAGCCTGCCAGTCTTGGCACTCCCTCCCCACCTCACAGATGGCTGGCAACCTGAGGAGATTCCTCTTTCAGGTGCAGCTTTCTCCCACTTATCTGAATATTTTTCTCTCTGTGAGAGATGAGATTTTCTTACTTATCTTCCAAAGTCATTTCATATAGGAAATTTAAACATTCTCAGAACTGTTGTGCTTGCTACAATACTTTTTAGCTTTAGCTGAAAATGTACTTTAAATTTAAAATCTTCTTTGACAAGAGTTGCCCCTAGCTCTGATGTTTTCATTTTAAATGGGATTTCCCTGATTTCCCCTCCCAAAATATTATGCTTATTAATGTGTAACATTGTCAATGTCCCTTTTTGGACCTCATATTATTGGCACTATTGATTTTTCTCTTCCATTTGAATATAAACTTTTTTCTTTCCTTGTTGTGTTGAGTTATCTGGCTTCTCTTGAAAAATTTTCCTCCAAGAAAATAATTTCTGATTATGCCAGACACATAGAGAGACATGACCTCACTTTGATTTCACTTAATATTGTGTAGAACCAGCTATGTATAGTACTAATTATATAACACCATTTTTATATGGCACAACTAGAAGCATAATCTTCTAGTTGTTTCACATGTATTTATAGCTTAAGTATCAGAAAAAAACTTCTAAGTTCCTCTAGGAAAAACATACATTTTAAAATTGTGCTTAACATCTGTTGAAATTGATGCTGAATAAATATTTATTGAGGCAAATGACTCTTGGCTAATGAGTTACTTACACATTTTTATATGATATCATACAATTTTTGGAGGAAGGCAAAGAGAATAAATTATCCAGGCTGCATCACCACATAATAATTTTTTTCTTTTAACTGAAAAAAATTGCTGCATTTAATGTGGTTGGCCGTGGATCAAAGTGACCTCTCCCATATCAAAAGAGAAGGATCACCATTAGTGTACGACTGTGTTAATATGAAATTAATAATCAAAAAGAAGTTGGTGCTAGGTCTTTTATGAAGACTATTTGATGCAAATATGGAAACAGTACTTTATTTTATTTGTATCTATTTTTGTATATTTTATTATGTTTTTATGTATATATTTTATATATCTCTTTAATATGTGAGAAAGACAGAAATTTTCAACTTACAGTTCATTAATGATCATTTACTGCCATAGAAAGTATACAGTAAGAATTATAATGTTAGAAATTACTGAAAAATTACAATGAAAAGGGACCCTTCTACCATTTATAAGTCCCAATTTATGCATTGCCATTACATGCAAACTTAAGAAGTACATTTTTGTTCATGATATACTGTGATACACCAGAGAATAAAAATCCACAAAATCATAACTGAAAAACTGGCAATTATTTTATTTTAAGATAAAATTTTCAGAAAATTGTAAAAGACTGAGTTGCCGGGAATAAATACAAGGTAGCAATGCATGAAGACCATATAAATTTGTAGAAATAATACATTGTAAGTTGTTGAGAATTAAAATTGTTTTAATATCAATTCCATAAATTAGTTGGTCTAGGTTATGGCTTTATTACCTAATAGTAGGACATTTGACACTTATAAGACCACCTGGTAATTAGCATTTTATATGTACCGTAATTATATATTTTTGAAGAAATCATTTTTTCATTTTCTTCAAGAGTTTAAACCTTCCTTCCAAAATTTTGTTTATGGAGCAAACTGACAAGTAAATATTTTCTCAGAGATAATTCAGAGGGCAAGTGCATTCCATATACCCAAGTAGTATAATTAGAAACAAAAACAGATTTTTGTATATCATGTAATCAAGAGTACTGAAATAGAAATAAAAGAAACTTTTTTTACTAATTGGTGCTGTGATCTTCTGAAACTACCCAACTACCCTAAACTCGTAACTTTTCTAAGCTAGAAAATGCAAAGATTATATTTCATTAGGATATAATCCCTCCCGATCTCAAATCATCCTAGAATTTTAAGTTACTGTCTTCAATGTTTGTGTTGATCTAGAAGAAGCCAGATCTACTTTCTTTAGTAGTGGATTTCTACTGGACTTTAGGTGTAGACTTAGTAAAGGAGAGGTGATCCGCTGTCCCAAAGAGGAAGGATAACTGGAGAGAGCACTACTCATTATAAGAATGGGTAAAAACTCTTAACTTTAGCCAGTCATGGTGCACACCTGTAATCCTAGCTACCCAGGAGGCATAGGTGGGATGGCATCTTGAGCGCAGGAGTTCAAGGCCAGTCTGAGAAAAATAGCAAGACCCTGTCCCTTTAAACAAAAACCTTTTAGTGACTATTTGACAATTACCTAAAAATATAATTACAAAGATTAGACATGCTTTGTAATTACAAAGAGTAGATGACTTTATCATTTGAAAACAGAAGAAAATATATTTAGTTTCCAACTATAAGCTGAATTCTCAAAGATAAAAAACAAAGCAAGTTCACATGAAAGATCCTATATGTGCACAGTTGGGAATTTCCTATCTTGAACTTCAGAGAATACAGAACTATTTCAGAATCTATGGAAAGACCTTAGCGAAAATCTGTCATAGAATTTTTATAATTAGAATAGCTATTTTCTTAATATTCAGATAACGCTTCATCCTTTGTAGTACAGGAGACTGGTATCACAGTATCCCCTGAGCTCTCTAAGTCTGGATATATGGGGACAGGGTAGAATCAGGACAAAATACCATCTGTTTCTCTTACAACATCCCAAGAGCAGTGCTATCTGCTTTGGCACAAGTAAAGTCATGAGGCTCAATTTGCCTTGTTAAATTTATCTTTAATCATTTTGACATACAGAGGAAAAAAATAGTATCTCACCATGTCCTGTGAAAAGAAGATACTTTAGAATAAGCTATTCCTCTCAATGGTTTATTACAAAATCAAATAAGACCTAGAAGGAATTTACAGATAATACAGTAAAAGCATATCTGGTGTTACTTGCATCATGGTCTTTAAAACCTTCAACCATGGTAGTTAGAGGAAATAATTCTTTTCCGCCACATAGTAAGACAAAGTTTCCAGGTGCAAAATTTTTCTAAATGAAAAAACTTTTTTTTTGCATTTTTAAGATCTAAATAGTGTTATCCAATGGGAAATTTCCTTTAAAGCTTGAAGTCTAATATGGAAACATTTTATGTGTTCGTATGTATACATATACATGTATATATGTGGCACTTGACATGTTTGTTTAAGAAAAAAATAGTGAACTATTTTGTCTATTTCCTCACTGTAGTTACATAAGAGCAAAACATGTGCGTGCCTAGTCACTATCACACCCTGTCAAAAGCAGAGAGCAGGTGGAGCTGAGGTATGTAGCTTTGCATAACGCTACCTTCTTATGGCCAGATGTGTGATGGTTAAGACTATATTATCTCAAGTCAAGGCTGTCTGAATTTAAATTCCAACTATATCACTTACCAGTGCATAGTGCTGGCAAACTGTTTACCCTTTTTGAGCCTCAGTCTGCTTATCCATAAAATGGTGATCATAAGAATATGAGCCTCTTCGTGTCTTTAAATTAGATAACCCACAGAAAGTATTTACATTGAGACTGGAATATGGCACACTCAGTACTTTTAGGAGTTGTCAGCCCTTGCCAAAAGAGGGCATGCTGTTTGTTAAACAACCCAGAGAACTAATAATAGAGATGTTAAAGAGTACTAATTAATTAAAGTTTGACTCAGGGGAAATCAGGGGCCAGATATGTTTAACGATGTTGAGGAGGACAAGCCTTATAGTACATCTCAATCTTACTGCACCAGTGGTTAGAAATTCACTTAACTGTAGTTTTCATAAAGTAATTTTTTGGATGTGAACTCATTGATGTCACATGATGACTTCAAAAAGGCAGAGGACATTAATAAATATAAAAACGAGGCTTGCAGCTTGATCCAACTGGTGTCTTCTCATTCTCTGCGCCACACATTTTTCCATTGTTTTTCCTAGGGTGGAATTTCTGTTTGGTCACTTTCCATGGCTCTCCGGTGACTTGATAAAATCTTAAATCTTGGTCGGGGTGTTCATGGTCCCTACAGTTCACCTCCAGTATTTTCCCAGATCGTGCACACTATGTTCTTTCATAGCACGCTGCAATCCAGCTAGACAGAACTGTTTGCAGTTCTCTGAAATACGTTTCACTTCTCCACTCCAGAGCTCTGCTCATGCTCTTTCCTCTGCCTGTATGGATATATTATTACTCTTCCAGCCCTAGCTCCTAGCCTAGCATGAAATATTAATTGTTCATGCCAGCAGGGTAGTCTTATTTTATCTTATAAAGTCTTGTCCAATTTATTGTTTGTCCAGCAGCTTTCAAATTTTTAACTAGAATCACGGTAAGGAATGTATTTTGCATTGGCACACATTTCGTGCAGACTTAGACACACACACACCCCTATACCAAAACTTCATGAAACAATACTTACCCTATTCTTTGCAATACTACTCTCATATTGTTTCTTTTCTTTACCAACTTGGAAAAAGCTCTGACTGCAATCTACTACTGAGATTTAATTATTCGTTAATTGTATCACAACCTGCAGTTTGAAAAACACTGTTTTATACAACCCATATATGATATACGTTATTATTTATTGTGCATAGGCATTATATTTCCTACCAGATTGAAAGTAATGTTTGATACCATGTGATAAATTATAGAGTCTTTTATTGTATCTAATCATGATTTTTACATAAGTAGTTGCTCAATAAATATTGAGGCAGAAAATGAAAGAAGGAAAGGAAGGGAAAGAAGGAAGGAGGAAGCAAGAGAAAGAAGGAAAGAGGGAGGAAATAAGGAAGGGAGGAAGGAAGGGAGGAAGGAAGGAAGAAGGAAGGAAGGAAGGAAGGAAGGAAGGAAGGAAGGAAGGAAGGAAAGAAGGAAGGAAGGAGGGAAGGAAGGAAGGAAAACATGTCTAAAGATGTTGATTATACTCAGAAATTAAGAATGTTACTATTAGGAAGTCCATAGAGGAGGATCATTCAGGCTATTTATAGGTGAATTTTCCTAAGTGGTATTTTTTTTTGTAATTTCTTCAACCTCAATATGAAATTTAAAATTAGTGTTACATCATGGAAGTTAAGACTAAAACAAAAATAGCCAGAAAAAATGACTAATGGAGAAAAGATAAGCTTCTAAAAGCTGTGTTCCTGCTCCCTGCTGAATATTGTGGGGTAGGGATGTAAGACCAAGGGTGTGAAGTGCACCTTCAGAGGTGAAAAAAGCTTTTGACTTGATTTCCATAAAGCCTGTGAAAATGCAGTTCTATCATTTCTGTATGTGCTGAACACTTTTCTCTGTGTGCTGAATACATCAAGCAATTTCTATGTGCTATCTATAAACAATCAGTGCTAAGAACTAACACTTCCAAGCATCTCAAGACTACAAAATTATACAGCACGTATACTCTATGTCATGACATCTGAGATATTGGTTTCATGGACATGCTAGATTATTGGTTTTTCTCAGATTCAAAAAGGAATATTTCAAATGTAATTTAAATTTGAGAAGTCATACTATTGACATACATTTACTATAATAACATATCCAGTTTGACTGGGATTTGAATATGCCTTTATTATTCAAAGTCCATCCTCTTAACTAACATGGTACATACACTCTATCCAGACCAAGTAACAACAAAAAACAATGCTTTCCACAGATGTGAATTTTTTTTCCAAATTCTCTTACACACTTGCTTGCTGTATTTTGATTTTTAACATAAAACTGTATTTCCAGAGATGAAAACAACAAAATACAGGACTAAAAATATTTTATAAATGCTAATAAATTACAATAATTTTATGCGAAGTAAATCTTTTCATAGAACACTGAGTTAAATCTTACATACTTCACTTTGAAAAACAATAATGAAATGATGATTTTGCCAACTCTGGTTGTTACAGAAGACTGATTTCCTCGTTTGTTTCAATGGAAGTGTTAAGAATTCTTATTTAAAAGATATATATAATATGGATCAAAATGTATTGCCTTCATTTCTGTGCCTTTGCCTGCCCAATTAATGTTAAAATTTAGAGAAATAAACAATTAAAAAATGTGGATTTATTGTGGCCCTATTACTTTTAAGTATGTTGCAGTTGTTGAATTTCATTAAAGATTATTGTCTTTCTTTGGAACTTACCTTTGTGTGTATATACGTGTGTGTATATATACACATATATGTGTATGTATATATGTATACCCTTGTCTTTATTAATTATGTTTTATGTTTTATACTTTATATAGTACACATTTATATAGAGTGCTTTTATATCAAGAAGACATATACTAATATTGACATTTTACTACTTAATAATTTTAATGTGATGTGAAAATATTTAGTGAAACATCTACTGCCCAGAGAGTGCCCATTTAAGCATTTCGTCTGGCAAGGTTAGTTTAGTTGGATTAAAAATATTATTAAATTTCAAATTTATACATTTATTCCTCATCAGTTTTCTCTGAAATTATATTGCTCTGAAACCACATACTGCTCCTACCAGCCATCTAGAAAATTCATGCCATTGGTGAGCAGTAGATGCAGTTAGTGAATAAATGCTGGGCTAAAGATAAATTGATTACAACTGGAAAACTGGTTGCAAATTCATGTTCTACTGACTGGGTTAACAGTAGTATATATACAGTATATTTGTTTAAATATACTAGTCTATTAATTGGCGAACTATATGTAAATGTTAATGCAACTACTTTCATTTACATTTTTTAGGTGTTATAAAGTCAGCTGATCCTTCATCACTTGTCGCTACTACAACAAAAACATCTATAACACCAAACACAGAATCATTACAGAAAAATGTTACCATCACACCAACAACTGGAACAATTCCTAAAGGTAGGATTAATTGTTAGTAAATTTAGTTTAATTTTAACAAATAAAATTAGTAGTATGTGTATACATCAGTATGAAAAAATAATTTGGGATCTTATACCCGATTGTTATAAAGGTCAGTGCTATTTCACGATTTTGAAATTATGTGTTATTTGGGGTTCCATACAAAACCCTGAGATCTCAGTGGGCTGCTTTGTTGATATTCTTTGGGATCACAACCTGTTTGAGAATGATTCTATTGTGAATGTTACATACACAAAGTTTATTTTTAGAGAAGAAAGAAATTGCCATGTCCTAAGTCATAAAATATCTTTCTAAATATTCCAGTTCTCCATCTAAGCAGCACGGCCAACATGGTGAAACTGTACTAATAACAGACTGATTTTGTTGGTTGTATTGTGTTGATAATAGATTTAATTTGTAGGTTTCAGTAGCAATGTAATCATTATTGTTGCTGGACTGAGTGACAACTATATCATGTTTTCTAGCTAGGTATTAAAGGAGATTACCTTACCATCCACAAAAATGTTAAAAGCCATTAGAATACTTCCATTAAAAAAACAAGAGGTTATCAATGCAATGCATACTGCATCTGCCCATCTTGCAACACACATAAAATAAGGCATATCACACAGGTCCTGTAATCAGTGGAAAAGAAAAACAGATTTGTGGATTGTCTATGGGCAAAAACTCTGGTTAGAATGCTAAGGTCATAGAAAGACCCTAGAAAATCATATATCTTGATGGAATGGATAACTGAAATTCCTATGCTGTCTTTTTTACCTCTCTCTATTCCCCCCTTAATTTTCAATCTAAGACCAGGGTCAAATGTATGCAGAAGACCAATGAAAGCTAGTTTGCTGGGCTTGAATAGGGTGGTGATTCTCAGAGACAAAGAGTACCATGATCATAGTCCATTATTTCTGCGTTGTTTAATTATAAGATGAAATCAAACCATTTCTAGCAACTTTACTACTTGGGGTCCCCCATAGCAGAACACTGAAGCAACCTTCTTTGAAGCAAGTGCATAGAATACTTGAGGTTACATACATGCACACACACACACACACACACTCCTTTTTTGGGACACTTTCACTGATTTATATTACACATTTAATATAAACTACACTGTTGTCTGTGTCCTTCAGTAGTTACGCACTTGACTGTTAAATTATTCATATACAATTATAAAAAATGTAATGGGTCAGAGAAGTTTTACTTTTTATCAATTTTTATTATAAAAATAGACAGCTATATCTGAAAGTAGAGAATACTGTAATGAATCTCCATATGCCCATCTCCCCAAATCACTCTTTATCTAGATTTTATCACATTTGCTTCATTTTTCTTTTTATTTCCCCTTCCTGCCTTCTTTCTGTTTCACTCTCTCTCTTAATTTGGTTGTCAAGGTACTTTGAAGGGAACCCAGACTTCATGCCAGTGTACTTCTATACATTAAATATGCATCTCAAAAAATATAGACAATCACAAAGCTACAATGCCATCATCAAATCTTCCAAATAAATAATAATACTTTAGTATCATCTGATATTTATTTTGAGAATTTTAAGGGTTAAAATCTCGAAACATAAATCCAGCCATGGGAGAGAAATTAAAGGAAGGAGGTTAGTCTCTTCTAGGGTCTCTGATGAGAGCTACTGAGAGAGCGAGGTGGAAGAGAGATAAAGCAGGAAAGGCAGGCTCTCAGATGCCCAGCTGCTTGGATCCAGAGTGGGAAACAGAAAGTCTGGCAGGGTGGTAGGGCTGAGAGAGCCATTAGGCAAATTGGGTTCTGTGGTGCTTATAGGAGAATGAGGGAACAACGTTGGACAAAGAAGACAGAGAAAATAACTCCTTTTTGTCTGGCTTACTTGATCACCACCGTGTATTAAGGGTTAGATGATTCAGACTAAGTACACTTAATATGCCCATCCTCCTAAGGGCAACACAATTAGTACACAGTAATAAAGGAGATGGAGAATTTATCTTAAGAATTACTATGTTCTAGGGATTGTGTATCAGTATATTTGACTTACTAATTTCAGGCCTGTGAGGGGCTTAAATTTGGAGGAGTTTTATACATTGTCCCATTCTCCAAAATAATAACTTTTAAAATTACTCAATAATACAAAAAAAAGGTATCTGTAGTGAAGAAGTCCCTTATTCCCTCTTTCTCATGGCCAGTATGGTCCTCTTAGCCACGATGAAAGTATTTACCAAAAAAACACAACATGGAGAAGCGTCTTTATTTTCATTTTAAGTCTTCCTAATCAGAATTTCTTTGTTTAAAGGTCAAAAGATCATTGGTCTAGTAGTGCTTATATCTTTCTAAATCAAATCAAATTGATTTTTCTTGCCAATGGCAGAAATTCTATCATCAGAAAAGTGGAAAATGTGCAACTGAGATGAGAATTCTTCTTGCAGCAACATAATCACTGAAGTGGCAGAAGTGATTGATAGAGCTTTGCCTGGAGCAGGGCTTGCTTTCAGAGATTCACCCAATTAGAGAAATGGGACTTGACCTCTTCCTAGATGTACATCAAGTGCACTGCACATTTTATGCAAAGGCCAAAAGGCTGGAGTTAAAAATCAACATTTGACAGATGTTGAATATCCCTATCATAAAATGAACTTCTAGGATAAAAAAGAAACTTGAAATTTAATTTTTTTAAGTTAATAAGTTGATTATTATTCAGCTTCATTTTAAAAACAGTGAATAGTCTAGTATTTTTCAATGAGTTGAATTATAATGCAGGAATAAAAGTGTCCCAACAGTGATACTAATGATTTCTGGTACTAAAATATTTAGCGCCAGAAATTTCAGCTGAGGTCAGTAAAGGAGCCTGATGCTTTTGACCACCTATCTCACACAGGGTGCTAAATACGGTGATATTTCCGTTGTACATCCTCTATGTAGAAACTAACTAGATACAACTATAAATAACAAAATTTTAAAAACATTCTTGGAAATTTCTTATATGATTAGTCACAAAAAAATGAGTTTGGGTACCCCATTTTTCTCTGTAGTCTTTCTCCTTTTATTCATTGTCTTTCTGTTCCCTGTTATATTTAAATAGAAAATGAAGTGCCTGGGATATCTTTGTACGTGATTTTTTGGTTTTTCCTTTTCATAGAATTTTGAAGTGGCAAAGTTGATGTTTTGCTTTTAGTTTATCATCACAAAATACGAAATGTTTACAAATTAGACATTTCTTTGAAACAGTTGTAGCCTAAATAGAATTCAACATGGTTCTCAAAGATTGTTTTAGAAAATGGCATGAATGAATGCTAGTTTAAGAAACAATTTTGCAGAGAATAAAATTATGATATCTTAATGATTTAATCTATTATAAACATCTATTGACTCAAAATAATATAATATCTTTAAAAATATATAGCTTTTTGCCCTAATCACACAATATACCCATGCAACAAACCTGCACATGTACCCCCTGAGTCTAAAATAAAATTGTTAAAAACGGAAGGAACAAAGAAGAGGGGCCGGGTGCTGTGGCTCACACCTGTAATCTCAGCGCTTTGGGTGGTTGAAATTGGGGGATCACTTGAGGCCAGAAGTCTGATTCTGCAGTGAGGTATGCTCATACCACTGTACGCCAGCCTGGGTGACAGCAAGACCTTGTCAAGCAAGAAGGAGAGAAGAAAAAGGAGAAGGAAAGAAGGAAGGAAGGAAGGAGGGAGGGAGGGAGGAGAAAGATGATTACAGAGAGTTGGAGAGTAGGTATCAAACTGATGAGTCACGTTGACTACTTAGGGCAGATTTGCCCCTTGGTTGATTTTCATGTGTTATATGAGTGCTTCCTTATTTGAAACAACATTGACTAAATGCCTAGTGTATGCCAGGAATAATTCTTGATACTAAGATTAAAAATGTGACTAGAGGCCAGGCACAGTGGCTCACACCTGTAATCCCAGCATTTTGGGAGGCTGAGGCGGGAGGATCACGAGATTGAGACCATCCTGGCTAACACGGTGAAACCCCGTCTCTACTAACAAAAAATGCAAAAAAATTAGCCAGGCATGGTGGTGGGCACCTGTAGTCCCATCTACTCGGGAGGCTGAGGCAGGAGAATGGCGTGAACCCAGGAGGCAGAGCTTGCAGTGAGCCAAGATCGCGCCACTGCACTCCAGCCTGGGCAACAGAGCGAGACTCTGTCTCCAAAAAAAAAAAAAAAAAAATGACTAGAATTGGATACTGCCCTCAAGAACAAAGAAGGGCACACAAATTAATACAGAAGTTTTCAAGTTCCTTCATGACTTATGTTCATTTAGCAGTTTCAGTGCCATAACTAAATCAATAAAATGAAATGTAATTCTAGAGAAACAAAAGGCATGATACTCCTAGGTCCTATTGACCATGTCACTTTTCTCACAAGAATGATTTTAAACATTAAAATTTAGAATTTTGTAATAATTTTTTGCATGTTTAAAGATACCTAAGTAACAATCTTCAGTGGAAACTTGTTTTGGGGACTTATTATGCAAAAATGTGTGTGTGTGTGTAGGCCACCCAAATATTTAATATACATATATTCTTTAGACAAAATGAACTGGAAAATGGGAAAAATTAAAGATAGACAAAGGAGAGATGCCAGTCCACCTATAGATTTAACTTATTTTTATTTATTTATTGACAGATAACATGAGATTATGATTAATAATAATTTAATCTATTTTATCAAACTAGGAACAATCACCAACGAATTACTTAAGACATCTCTGATGTCAACAGTTACTTTTTTAACAAGTGAAGATGGTGAGTAGTGATTCATTTTCTACAATTTTAAAAAATATATAATTCACATAACATAATAGTCACCCTTTTAAAGTGTACAATTCAGAAGTTTTCAGTATTTTAACAAGATTTTACAGCCACCACCACTATTAATTTCAGCACATTTTAATCTCCCCAAGAGGAAACCCTGTATCAATTACCAATCACTTCCCATATCCCCCTCCCAGCCTCTTGTAACCACTAACCTTCTTTATAGATTTGCCTGTTCTGGACATTTCATATAAATGGAATCATACAATATATGACCTTTTGTGTCTGGATTCTTTCACTTAGCATAATGTTTTCAAATTCACCCATGTTGTAACATGTATCTGTAGTTCATTCTTTTTTATTACTAAATAATATTGCATTGTATGGATATACCACATTTTGTTTATCCATTTATTAATTGATGAACATCTGCATTGTTTCTACTTGCTAATGATTATAAATAATGCTGCTATGAACATTTATGTGCAAGTTTTTGTCTGCCTACATTTTTCATTTCTCTTAAGTATATGTCTTGAGGTTGAATTGCTAAGTCACAGGTTAACTCTATGTTTAACATTTTAAGGAACTGATTTCCAAAGCAGCTGTACTATATTACATTTCCACCAGCAACGTATGAGAGTTCCAGTATCTCCATATTCTAGCTAACACTTGTCTGTCTTAATTATAATTATCTCAGTGGGTGTGAACTGGTATCTCATTGTGATTTTGAGTTATATTTCTCTAATGATTAATGATGTTGAACATATTTCATGTGTTTGGTAGCCATTTGTATATTGTCTTTGGAAAAATGTCTGCTCAAATTCTTTGTCTACTTTTTAAAAAATTTGGCTGTTTGTCCTCTTATTGTCGAGTTGTAAGAGTTCTCTATACATCCAAGACTAGAAGTTTACAAGACAATTTGCAAATATTTTTCCCATTCTATAGGTTATCTTTTAATCTTGTTGATAGTATCTTTTGAAGCCTGAAAATCTCTAATTTTCATGGGGTAGAATTTCATGGAGAAGAGTTGAGTCCTGTTGACCAATGCTGGCTGCAGATGTTGCAGTTTTTGGAGCATCTCAGTGATTTGCTGAACATACTTCTCAGATGTAATGGTTTCACCAGGATTCAGAAAGCTGCAGTGGACCCGACCACCAAACAGTGACCATGACCTTTATTTGGTGCAAGTTTGGCTTTGGGAACTGCTTTGGAGCTTTTTCTCAGTCCAACCACTGAGCTAGTTGTTGCCAGTTGTCACTTTTTGTCACACATCACAATCAGATCAAGAAATGGTTTGTGTGTGTAGAATAAGAGAAGATGACACTTCAAAACGAGGATTTTTTTTATTTTCGCTCAGCTCATGAGACACCCACTTATCAAGTTTTTCCAACTTTCCAATTTGCTTCAAATGCTAAACGGCTGTAGAATCGTCAAGGTTTGGGTTCTTTGGCAACTTCTCATGTAGTTGTTAGAGAAACAGCTTCAACGATTGCTCTCAATTGGTCATTGTGGACTTCCGATGTCTGGCCACTATACTCCTCATCTACAAGGATCTTGTTTCCTTTGCAAAACTTCTTGAACTTCTTGAATGCACTGTATGTTCGTTAGCAATTCCTGAGACAAAAGCTTTGTTTATATTGTGAGTTGTCTGCACTTCTTTTACGACCCATTTTGAACTCGAATAAGAAAATCGCTTGGATTTGTTTTTGTCTAACATCATTTCCATAGTCTAAATAAACATAAAATAAACAGCAAGTGATGTCATTAGCAAAAAAAAAAAAAAAAAAAAACGGGAAATGCCCATTAAAATTATATATAACATGGACGGGTGCAGTGGCTCATGCCTGTAATCTCAACACTTTGGGAGGCCGAGAAGGGTGGATCACTTGAGGTCAGGAGTTCAAGACCAGCCTAACCAACATGGCGAAACCCTGAGTATGTGTATGTCTCTACTAAAAATACGAAAATTAACTGGGCGCGGTGGCATGCATCTGTAATCCCAGCTACCCAGGAGGCTGAGGCAGGAGAATCGCTTGGACCCAGGAGGTGGAGGTTGCAGTGAGCCGAGATTGGGCCACTGCACTCCAGCCTGGGTGACAGAATGAGAGTCCACCTCAAAAAAAAAAAAAAAAATATATATATATATATACTTCTAGAAAATATATATTTCTAGAATATATATCTAGAAGTTCATTTTATCATAGGGATATCTTTCTATCTATCTATCTATCTATAAAACTTAACCACATTTATTTAAGAATGTATGCCAGTATGAAATGGTACATTCCAACAATGCAAAAGCTGCAATTACATTTGCATCCACCTAATATGAGTTTTTTTCTGGACTCCTGAATCTACTCCACTTATACCTATATGCCTATTGTTATGTCAGAATCATATACTCTTGATTACTATTACTTCGTAGTAAGTTTTGAAAACAGGAAATGTGAGTCCTCCAACTTTTTCTTTTTTATCTAAGATTGTTTTGGCTATTCAACTTTACCACGCCAATTTTATCACGCTAATTGTAATGTGAATTTTGAGATCAACTTGTCGATTTCTGCAAAGCCAGCTAGGATTGTGATAGGGATTGCATTAAATCTGTAGATCAATTTGAGGAGTATTGCCATCTTAACAATCAGGGCTTTCAATTCATGAGCACAGGTTGTCTTTCCATTTATCAATGTCTTCTTCAATTTATTTTGATGATATTTGTAGTTTTCAAGTGTGGAAGGCTTAAACTTATTTTTGTTAAATTTATTCCTAATATTTTATTCATTTTAAATAAAATTATTTTGTAGTAAAATCATTTTTTATTTCAATTTTGGATTATTCATTGCTACTATATAGAAATATAATTTATTTTTATATGTTAGCATTATATCCTTCCACTCTATTGAACTAATTTATTAGCTCTAATTTGTGTGTGTATATGTGTATGTGTATTCCTTAGAATTTTCTATGTGCAAGATTATGTCATCTGCAAATATAGATAGTTTTACTTCTTTCTTTCCAGTGTGGATGACTTTCTTTTATTTATAATTTTATTTTATTTATTTTATTGCTTAACTACCCTGGCTAGCACCTTCAATACAAGGTTGAGTAGAAGTTGTGGGAGGGGACATCCTTGTCTTGTTTCTAACTTTCAAGAAAAACTCTCAGTTTTTCGCCAGTAAGTATGACGTTAATTATGAGTTTTTAATAAATGACCTTTATTAGAATGAGGAAGTTCTCTTTTATTACTAGTTTGTGGAGTGTGTTTATTATGCAAGGGTATTGGATTTTTTAAAATGCCTTGTCTTATTATATTGAGATTATCATGTTTTTAAAAAATTCCTTATTTTGTTAATGTGGCATATGATATTGATTTCTATATGTTGAGTCAACCTTGAATTCCTAGGCTAAATCCAACTTGGTCATGGGGTATAATTCTTTTTACATGGTGTTAAACTTTACATTATTTTGTTAAGAATTTTTATGTCTATATTCATGAAATGTATGTTTGTAGTTTTCTTGTGATGTATTTGTCTAGTTTTGAAATCAAAATAATACTAGCCTCATAGAATAAGTTGGGAAGCATTCCCGTCCTCTACTAATTTTTGAAAGACTTTATGAGGATTGGTAGTAATTGCTCTTTAAATATTTGGTAGAATTTTCCAGGGAAGACCCTGGTGCTGAGCTTTCTTTATGAAAAATTTTTAAAATACTAACTTAATTTCTTTACTTATTATAAGTCTATCAGATTTTCTATTTCTTCTTGCCTCAGTTTTTGTAGTTAGTGATTTCCTGGGAATTTGCCCATGTAATCTAGATTATCTAATTTGTTGGCATATATTTGTTCACAGCATTGCCTTATAATCCTTCTAAGTTCTGTAAGGTTGGTAATAATGAATCCTCTTTCATTCATAATTTTGATAACTTGACCCGTCTCTCTTATTTCTTTTTCAGCATAGCTAAAAGTGTCTCAATTTTATAGATCTTTTCAAAGAACAAACTTTTTTTTTTCTGTGTTGTGTTTCTATTCTCTATTTTATTTCATTCTTCTCTAATCCTTAGTGTTTCTTTTCCACTGCTTCGTATGAGTTTAGTTTTCTCTTCTTTTTCTAGTTTATCAAATTGGCCAGTGAGGATTTTGATTGAGACTATTCTTCCTTTTAATACGTGTTAACACCTATAAATTTCCTTCTTTCCATTGCTTTCTCTGCATTCCGTAAATTTTGGTATATTATGTTTTCATATTCATTTACTGCAAAGTATTTTCTAATATTTTTTATAATTTATGCCTTGACTCCTCTATGTGTTCATGTGTTCTCATCATTTAGCTCCCACTTATAAGTGAGAACATGCAATATTTTATTTTCTTTTCCTGTGTCAGTTTGTTAAGGATAATGTCCTCCAGCTTCATCCATATTCCTGCAGAGAACATGATCTCATTCTTTTTTATAGCTGCGTGGTATTTCATGTTGTATATGTACCATATATTTTGTATCCAATTTGTCATTGATGGGTCATTTAGGTTGACTGCATGCCTTTACTATTCTGAATAGTGCTGCAATGGACATATGTGTGCTTCATAATAGAATGGTTTCTATTCATTTGATTATATACCAAGTAATGGGATTGTTAGGTTGAGTGGTATTTCTGTTTTTAGGTCTTAAAGAAATTGCCATACTGTCTTCCACAATGTTTGAACTAATTTACACTCCCACCAACAATGTATAAGCCTTCCTTTTTCTCCACAACCTCACTGGCACCTGTTATTTTTTTAACATTTTAGTAATAGCCATTCTAACTGGTGTGAGAGCGTATCTCATTGTGGTTTTGATTTGCATTTCTCTAATAATCAATGATGTTGAACTTTTTTTATATGATTGTTGGCTACATGTTTGTCTTCCTTTTAAAAGTGTCTGTTCATGTCCTTTGCCCATGTTTTTTGGCATGGGGTTGTTTTTTCTTGTAAATTTAAATTCCTTATAGATGCAGAATATTAGACTTTTGTTGGATGCAGAGTTTGCAAAAATTTCCCCCATTCTGTAGGTTATCTGCTTATTCTTTTGATAGTTTCTTTTGCTATGCAGAAGCTTTTTAGTTTAATTCAATCCCATTTGTCAATTTTTGCTTTTGTTGCAACTATTTCTGGTGTCTTCATCATGAAATCTTTGCCCATGGTTATGTCCTAAATGGTATTGTCTATTAAACTAACATTGAAAATCTTCACAGAACTGGAAAAAAACTATTTAAAAATTCATATGGAACCAAAAAAGAGCCCAAATAGCCAAGGAAATCCTAAGCAATAAGAACAAAGCTAGAGGCATTATGTTACCTGACTTCAAACTATACTACTGAGCTACAGTAACCATAGACCAATGGAACAGAATAGAGAACCCAGAAATAAGGCCACATACCTACACTATCTAATCTTCAACAAAGCTGCCAAAAACAAACAATGGGGAAAGGACTCCCGGTTCAATAAATGAAGCTGGAATAATTGGCTAGCTGTATGCAGAAGATTAAAACTGGACCCCTTCTTTACACCATATACAAAAATTAACTCAAGATAGATTAGACTTAAATTAAATGTTTATTTTATAAACTTTGACTATTAACTCCTTATCAGATATATAATTTACAAATTATTTATCTCAATTTGTAAGCTGCTTTTTCATTTTGCTAATTGTTTCCTTTGCTGTGCACTAGGTTTTTAGTTTGATATAGTCCCATTTATTTACTTTTGCTTTTGTAGCCTGAGCTTTTGATGTAATATCCAAAAATAATTGCTGAGACCATAGCCTGAGCTTTTGATGTAATATCCAGAAATAATTGCTGAGGCCAATGTGAAGGAGATTTGCCCCATCTTCTCTTCTGGAGGTTTATGATTTCAGGTATTATATTTAGGTCTTTTATCCATTTAGAGTTGATTTTTGTGTATTGTGTCAAATAAGGGTCCAATTTCATTCTTTTGAATGTGGTAGCACAGTTTCCTGGGTGCAATTTATTGAAGAGACTATCCTTTCCTTATAGTAACCTCTTGGTGCCCTTGTTGAAAATTAATTGACCATATATGTTTAGATTTATATCTGGACTCTTTATTTTCTTCCACTGGTCTATGTGTCTATTTTCATGCCAGTATTATACTGTTTGGATTACTGTAACTTTGCGATATAATTTTAAATAATTAGGAAGTGTGATGCCTCTACTTTTATTTTTCTTTCTCAAGATTGTTTTGCTATTCAGGATCTTTTGTGGTTCCATACAAATTATTTTTTTTCTACTTCTGTAAACAATAATGTGAATTTTGATAGGGATTTTTAAAAATCTATATATTGATTTGGGTAATATGGACATTTTAATATTAATTATTTTAATCCATGAACATAGGATATCTTTTCATTTATTTGTGAATTCTTTAGTTTTTTTATTAATGTTTTATAGTTTTCAGTGTGCAGCTCTTTTATTTCCTTGATTAAATTTATTCCTAAATATTTTAAGAGGTTCTTTTATTCATGTAAAACCAAATATACCACAGTACTAGTAGTCTACAGCCTGTATTTTAGTAAATGCTAACTTTGTCAAAAGTCTCTTACCTTTTATTCTATTTCTTAAGACAAAGTGGTCAGACATTTCTCCTATGGGCATCAGATAAAACAATGCTGTAATTCAAATTATGTAATTCCAAAGGAATAAAGCTGCCAGTCTCCCTCCCTATAAAATTAAAATCCATGACCACAAATCATCCCTTCATGTTAATTGGCAACTACACATTAGATTCCTAATATAGTTAATGTCCTGATTTATTGTTTTCCTCAATAAACTTAATTCCTCAAAATATACAAAATAAATTTCACGTTAACAATTCCAAGATCATTATAAAACAGACCCTCTCCCTCAGATTCCTCTCAGCCCTACGCAGTGGTTTTCACCTAAGGATATGCTTGGAATCAAGGTTTCTTTTCTCCATTTACAATCCGGTACTGATACGACTCCCTCAAGCATCTCTTGTGTTAAATTCTTATTTTTTCCAACTCATTTATGGATAAATTCATTATGTTTTGTCTTTAATGTGTCCCACCTATACAAAAGGCTACAATTTAAACAGACGTGAATCTCAAAAACACAAGTCATAAATGTAAACCAATGTATCTTGATGCAATTCTCTAATAAGTTAATATTTCTCCAGAAAAATTATGTTTGTGAAACCTAATGCATGCACTATTGCCTAGGATTATAGTGCAATTCATAACTGTAGATGAATGCAGGTACATACTGTTTTGTAGGGGAAAGTAGGAAGTATTTAGATTTAAACACCAGCTTTAAGATTGATCCACTTTTTCTCTGAAGGTGTGAATTACTCATTGGCAGTAGTTTGGAATAAACTATGTGTTAACTATAAATACAACCGGAAAAATTTTCTCAAAAAGATGTTAATATGACTATGATTCTCATATCTTAATAAATGTTAGTCAACCATGCATAGATTCTTCTCTCCTGAGACTAGGATTTGAAGCATTTCTGTATATTAGTAAAGTTTAAAAATTTGTGGCTGTGGTAGCATCTTTTATTCTATTCAGTTTGAGTTTACCATGAATATTTTAAAATATTTTGATTTATCTTAAACATTCAAGATTTGCTCCAAGGCCTACTTCATGTGGTATAATTGACAACCTGTCCTACATTGAGTGTAGGCTTTAATTCTCATTTGTGAAATATATTCCACATTTATAATAGGCAATTCTCTGAGCAAAATCTTTGGCATTGCATTCCCAGCTATTCCATTATTTTTCTCCTTTCTTTGCATATTTCCAATCTGGCAGCCCTCCACATCTTTCTTAGCTATATATACTCTTTCCCTCCACCAAGACTGTTGAGTCTGCTTGATACTAGGGAACTCCTTAGGCCTTCAGGATAGCTTTTTCATGCTTTCCAATTTTAGCTCAGCTGAAGAATTCTTCTCCAAAGATTTCTGAAGAGAAACTCCCGTTCTGATCTTTCCCAAACATATGTTGGAATTCCAGTGGGAAGCAAAATCTTTACCCCCAGGAGTTACTCCATCCTCAAATGTTGAGTTTCTGCACCTTGGGTGACCTGTCCCACTTCCATGCTAACACGAATACCAATTTCTGCTTTCTTGCTGTAATAAGGCATTATCTCTACTTCACATATTTTCCTCCCAATTTAACACTTCGTGATACCTCTGAAATGTGTGGCTATTTCCACTCATTCTCTCTCATATGCAGGATTAACACTGTAGACTACATTTGAATTTATTTCATTTTGTTTGCACACTAATTCCCAAAGGCTTTTTACCTGAAGGAAAATATATTTATCCACTGTCTATGAAGTCTTCTTGCAAATGATCCCTTTCTTCAGGATGACTTCCTCAACTGCACTAAGGATTTGTATTACACAGTAGATGCTTGTTGACATAGAAGGGAAGTTGACTGCACTTCTAGAAAGCACCAGCAATTCTTGCTCCATTCTACTCTGTGTTAGAGATCTACTAAACTGCTTTCCCCTCATCTCCAGCTAGCATCACATCTAGCTAACACCAAGCATGCAGTAAACGGCATGTCTGCATTTTCTTCACTGGTCCAATGTTTCCATACTAGACTGAAAAAAACTGAAGGGCATCGATTTTTTTTCAGAATATATGGGCAAATATAAGTTGTTTCAAGTCATCTTATTCCAATGTTATCTTTGAAAAGCTCAGCTTATATTTTTGTTGTAATTTTTTCTTTTTTAAAAAAAAAATGAACTAAGTATAATTAAAAGTGTATTCCATTTATGTCCAATTATCCCTCATCCCCTGACTATTCCACCTGCTTGAAAATATTTTCCCAAGTGGCATGAGAACAATAGTGCCATACTTAATTACTACCACATCCTTACCTTTCTTTTCCCAGGATAGCTGAGTGATTAACTTTTGCATCAGAAAGGCTTGAATTCAGGTCATGGTTCTCTCCTGTTACAAGTTATGTGACTGTGGGGAAATTACTTAATTCCTCTGAGTCTTATATATAAAATAATCATCAACATGATTACTTAATTCATAAGATTACCATGACAATCAACTGAGATAACCTACAGCATGTACACAAGAAAGTTAGTGTCCCTCCACATTCTTTAAAGTAATTACTTAAATCACCAAAACGTGAATGTTAAAATGCTGGACTTCTAAGGCTTGGTCAGAAGACTTCTAGAAATTAATCTTTAAGTTTTAGTTGGATATTAATATGAATATTAATAAGATGATCTGGTGATTTGTTATACTCCTGATGACTGTTCATTCTTTTTACAGGATTGAAAGTCACAACCACTCATGTCAGGGAGAATGAGTCCACCATTTCAAACACAACAGTAGCAAGTGTTACACTTCCAAATGCTGTTTCAACATTACAAAGTTCCAAACCCAAGAGTAAGTATGAGGATTTGTGCTGAAGTGTTAAACTAGTGTGTTGCATAAAACTAGTTTCAGAATGTTTTCCAGCATACAACTGCCAAGGAATTATGCCCTGCTTAAATTGTCTCTTAATCTCTACCCAATAGAACAATCGTTTGGCAGCCTCATCTTTTACAGTGATACCCTATCCCACTGCAGCCACAAATGAATGGGTCACAAGGAAGATTAATGCAAGACTGGGCAGTAATCTGTGATATTACCTGGCACTAAAAGGACAGCTCAGCCAACAAATTAGACAACTTAGATGAAATGAAAAAATTGTTAGAAAGAAATAAATTGCTAAAACTGACTCAAGAAGATATGGAAATCTGAAAAAACCTACAATGATTAAAGAAATTGAAATAGGATCTAAAAATATTCCTATGAAGAAAACCCCAAGCCAAGATGGCTTCAATTGTCAATTCTATAAAGCATTTCAGAAATAAATCATATCAACTCTTCCCAAACTCTTTTAAAAAGTAAAGGAGGGGAAAACACTGCACAAATAATTATCTGAGGCTAATGTTACCCTGACACCAAAGCAAGAAAGGAATGAAAAGAAAAAGCAAGTAAAGAAAACTACAGACCAATATGGCCCTTAGACATAGATGCAAATATATTCGATAAAATATTGCAAAAAAATCAGTAACAAGTAAAGAGGAATATAAAATATGAACGTCAGATTTATCCCAGAAATGCAAGATTCGTTTAACATGTGAAAACCAAAGAAAGTAATACAACATATTAGTAAAATCAGTAATGTAGAAAGAGCATTCGACAAAACCTAACATTCACTTGCATTAAAAATTCTCAATAAACTAGAAATATAATGAAATTTCCTCAACTTGATAAAGGGCATATACAAAAAGCCTACAGCTAACATCATACCTAATAATGAAAGACTTAATGTTTTCCCCTTAAGATCTGGAACATACCAAAGATGTCTGTTCTTATCAGTTTTATTCAACATTATAGCCAGAGGATTTAGATAGTACAATTCAACAATGGATAATACATAGATACATTTAGATTGAAAAGGAAGAAATAAAGCATTTTTTATTAGCAGACTGCATAATTATCTACGTAGAAAATTCAAAGAATTTACTATAAAACTGAAACCACTACAGAGCGGTTTGTAGCACAGGATATAAAATATATAAAAATAAATTATATTTTTATATGTTAACAGTGGCAATCCAAAATAAAGAAAATAATTCCATTTTCAATAGCATCAAAAAGTATAAAATATGTAGAAATAAATTTAACAATAGAAGTGCAAGATTTATACACTAAACTGCAAACTATTTTGGTGAGAAATTAAATATCTAAAGATACATTACATGTTTATAGATTAGAAACCTCAATATTTTATATGATAATTCTCTCCAAGTTGATCAATAATTGATTAATATATTTAATGCAATCCCTACCAGAATCCCAGTTTTTTTAAAGAAATTGATAAGATGACCCTAGGTTTGTACAGAAATAAAAAGGACCTGGAATAGTCAAAACACTTTTGAAAAAGAACAAAGTTGGAGGACACAACCCAATTTCAAAACTTATTCTAAAGCTATTGTAATCAAGTATGAACCTCAAAAACATTATACTCAATGAAAGAAGCCATACACAAAACATAACATGTGGTATGATTCCACTTACAGTAAATATGCAGAAAAGACATTTTATAGGGACAGAAAGCAGATAAGTGGTTGCCTGCAGCTGGAGATGAGAGTGGGGATTGACTCTAAATAAGCTCACAGGAGTTTTTCATTGGATGGAGCTGTTCTACAACTGGATTATGGTGATGGTTGCACAACTCTACAAATTTACTAAAAATTATTACTTGTATTCTTAAAATGAGTGCATTTAATGGTGTGTAAATCATATTTTTATAAAGCTTTGTTGAAAAACAGAAGGAAAGAAAATGATGAGCTTAGCCAATCAAATTTTCTTTCTGAGTAGTCTGAACTAGAAAACCCAACAAAGAAACAGAAGGAGTTAGCTACGGGAATTGAAGCTGCAAAGTTTAGTAGTGGGAGTCTGCGGTAGTCATGGTAATTCATGTGCATACCTATGGCATCCAGAAGCAGTTATTATGAATAAACAAACTGACAGAAAGGAATGGAGAGTATGTTGGGAGATGGGAATACCCTGTGAGCAAAATTAAATTGTTCTTGTGAGACAGAGAGAGAAGTAGAAGCTAGAACTCCCATAATTTCTGACAGCTTTCCAGTTCCAGTTTCCTCACAACAGGTACTTCTCACATTCTGGACTCCAGAATATAAGTAATTTCTATGTATAGTAAACACACTTGACTGGAAGAGTTAGGAATATCAGTAATGGATGCATGTTTTGGTGTATCCATAGTCCTTAATAAGAAATGGCTACAGATGACTCATAGTGTCTAAGTCTTTTCTTGGGAAATCTCTAAGGTAGAAAGAGATGGCAAGTAGAAATTGTGGCTGTCCAAGACCTACTCTTGTCTAGAAACTTCAGAAACATAAATTCTCTTTTTTATTGTAATCATTTCAAGCACAACATACAGAAGTTTGCCTAGAAGGAGTCTAATTTCACACCATAATTGTAAACTAATACTTCGTTTTAATGGGACAGTCACCCCGTAGAGGAATTTGAAGAGCAGACTCATCTCTTCTTCATGTGAATAACATTTTCGTGTAGTAGTGGTTTGGTTTCTGATAAGTAGAACCTATTTTGTAAGTAATATATATCTAAAAGGCACCTTTAGGAAACCAAAATTCATCTACCTATAATATGATGGCCCCTATAAAATAAAAATAAAACTACTATATATATATATATATCTGCAAAGTGTATAGCAGCTTCTGAAAAATTAAACTCAAATAATTTATATCCTGCACTAAATACCCATTCAGTGACTTGTGAGGAAGGAAATGTCATTCAGGGACTGTGATTTATTAAACCTAGTACATTTCAGAAGTATGTGGTCAGCCCATGAGTCAGTTAAGACTTTTAATTCCACTTCAATTCATGAAGTAGAATGCTCTCTGCATCTCAGTTCTGGGGACTGTTGTATTGATTTAGCTTCTAAACTCAGTTTAAAATGGCTTTCTTCTAAGTAGTTTAAAAAAATACGTCAAAGCCATTTTCTTAAGAAATGAAACATTCTGGAAAGCAGGATAATGAAATAAGCATATTTACTGTTGTCCATTGCTTTTGTTATTTAACAAAAAAGTTTTATACAAAGCTTTTTAGAATTTATTATTATACTTATTTCTGGGTCAGCCATTATTCCCTAGATCCCTCTCTGTTCTCAAGTTGCTTATTGCCCAACATGGACCCTACTTGATACACGTTTGCGCACATTTCCATTTGCCAAGTGATGAAACCAGGACCTCTCCCAGATTCCTAGTTAGCAGAGCACCACTCCCTTTCAGCCCATCACACATAAACACTTTTAGGATTAATGGATACAGGACAGAGAGATAGAGAAAACAAAACAATCTACTGTTGGTTAAATGTTGAACAGCTGAAGATTCAGCTCCCTCTTAAACATCTGGGCAATGGTTCCTTGGATAGGAAATATCAGACAAGTACATTGTGGGTATTTCATCTCAAATGAAAACAAGTACAGGTTTAATTTAGAGTAGAAGAGTTAGTGAGATTTATTGCTTTATTCCCTAGAAAGTTGGAATTCAGATCCAAAAAGAAGATCATACTCAAAACATTTCTCTCTAATCTTTTCCCATTCTTTTAGAGTGGTGTGTATTTTTCCTATTTAAAAGGAAACAATTTCTAGAATCCTAGAATTTTTAAGATAGAACTCATTAATCTAGTGCTCTGACTTTATTATTTAAAAAATGTGGGCTTTTTGAATTAAAAATTATCTTATTTACTAAAAATCTTTCAGTGGATTATCTATGTACCTGGCACTATTCTGGATTGTGATAAATTGTTGTATATTAGACAGACCATGCTATCATGAAATTTACCTTCTAGTGGATGAAAAAGATAAATAAGTTAAATATTAATAATTCAATATCAGTGATACTCTAAATAATAATAAAACAGTAAAAAAAAGCAAGTGATGATGGTAGTGCCAATTTTCATAAGGTGTTCAAAGAATCCCTCTCTGAACAAGTGCCATTTGGAAAGAGAACTAAATAAAGTCAAGAAGTGAACATATGGATATCTGGGAAAGAGAATTAAAAGAGGAAATACAAAGTGCACAGGTGCTGATATGTGGGTAGATTTAAGTTGTTTGAATAAAGAGGAGTCATCTGTGGTTGACTGGAAGGAATGAAGGGAAGAAAAGACAGCACATGCCATTAGAGCAGGAAGAAGGGGTCAGTCCAGACAGGGCTACATAGGCCATGGTAAGGACAGTGAATTTTATTCTAATTGGATACACAATGTGATGGAGAGTTGAGAGCAGGGCAATGATATATTATTTACATTTTCAAAAGACCTAAATTGTAAAACTACTAGAAGAAAACCTAGGAGAAATGCTTCTTGACATTAGTCTGTGCAATGATTTTTCAGCTATAACATCAAAAGCAAAGGCAACAAAAGCATAATTAGACAAATGAGATTGTATCAAATGAAAAGGCTTCAGTGCAGAAAAGGAAACAATCAACAGGGTGAAGAGATAACCTATTGATAATGGTTTGGCTGCGTCCCCACTCAAATCTCACTTGAATTGTAGCTCCCATAATTTCCACATGTCATGGGAGGGACCTGGTGGGAGGTAACTGAATCATGAGGGCAGGTCTTTCCCATACTGTTCTTGTGACAGTGAATAAGTTTCATGAGACCTGATGGTTTTATAAAAGGCAGTTCCCCTGCACAAGCTCTCTTGCCTGCCATCATGTAAGACATGACTTTGCTCCTCATTAGCCTTCAGCCATGATTGTGAGGCCTTCCCAGCCATGTGGAACTGTGATTCAAGTAAACCTCTTTATTTTATAAATTACCCAGTCTCAGGTATGTCTTTATTACAAGTGTGAGAACAGACTAATACATCTATAAAATAGAAGAAAATATTTGCAAACCATACAAATGTTAAGAGGTTAACATACAAAATATATAAGGAACTCAAACAATTTAATAGCAAGGAAACAAATAACCCAATTTTAAAATGGGGCAAGGACTTGAATGGACATTTCACAAAAAAAAGACATACAAATGGCCAACAGACATATGAAAATATGCCCAACATTACTAATCATCAAGGAAATGCAAATTAAAACCACTATGAGTTATCACCTCATACCTGTTAGAATGGTCGTTATCAAAAAGACAAGGGATAAAAAGTGCTGTCAAAGATATAGAGAAAAGGGAAATCTTGTATACTGTTGATGGAAATATAAAATAATGTAGCCATTGTGGAAAACTGTTGGAGATTCCCACAAAATTAAAAATATAGCTATCATATGATCCAGTAATCCCACTTCTGGGTACATATCCAAGGAAATAAAATTAGTGTGTTCAAGGGATATTTAATTCTCATGCTCATCACAGCAATATTCACAATAAACAAGATATGGAATCAACCTAAGTGTCCATTAATAGACGAAGAGGTAAAGAAAATGTGGTATATATACACAATGGGATACTATTTTGCCTGGGAAAAAAAAGGAAAACCTGTCATTTGCGACAGCATGGATAAACTTAGAGGTCATTATAAGTCTGGCACAGGAAGACAAATATTGCAAGTTTTCCCTTACATGTGGAATCTAAACATGTACTCATGAACTCATAGAGAGAGAGTAGAATGGTAGTTACTAGAGGCTGGAGGTGGGGAGTTGGGTAGGGTGGGAATGAGAAGATGTTGGTCAAATTATACAAAGTTTCAGTTAGACAGGAGGAGTACCTTCTGGAGACCTATTTTACAACCTAGTGTCTATAATTAATAATAATGTATTTTCTACTTGAAAATTACTAAGAGAGTAGATTTTAAATGTTCTGATCACAAAGAAACTAATAAGTATGTGAGATTATATGTTAATCAGCTTGATTTAATCATTCCACAATACATATATATATCAAAACATCACGTTGTACACCATATGTATATATATGGTGTACACACACAAAATATTTTCATATACTGAAAATATTAGAAAACAACCTCTCTGTCTGTCTCTCTCTCTAGAGATGAGAGAGAGACTGAGAGCATCTGAGGGCAATGGCTCCAGCTAGGAGGAGTTGTCCAGCCTAATAAACTAAATAAAAGAAGTCCTACAAATTCATGTAATTCTCAAGAAAGAGAAAGCCAGAGAAGACTTGCCATCCACTGGAAAGTCAGTTTGATACTGATTTTTTTTTCTTGTGGATTTGCCTGCTTCTCTAACTCAACAGTGAAATCTTTCAGGGCAAAGAACCTCTCTCCATGCTGAACAGAGCCTCTAGCACCCAGGGGAAGGCTAAATGTTTATGAGGTTTTACCATCAAGACAGAACATGATAAAGGAAGTTTCAAACCACAAAAAATGGAGCCTTCTGAGGAGACAGAGTTTCTTGTCTAGTACTGAATAAGTTTTGAGGAGTAAGCACCAGCTGCAAAGAAGGGAGGAGTCATTTTGGGAAAAGGAAAACCGTGAGTGAAGGTCAATTGAAAAGAAGATAGAGTATGTTTGTTGTTGGAGTGCAGGCGGTTTTAAGGCCTTTGTTAGCTTTAGGCCTTCTGACTTTAGGTCCCCCTTCTCAAACATTGAATTGCCCCCACATCCTATGTTAATTAAATTTATAGATTATAAGTTATAAAATTATAAAAGTTATAAAAACTTATAAAAATGTATCTAAAGTTATAAAAGTGATACAAGTTGAATATCTCTTATTCAAAGTGCTTGGGATCAGAACTGTTTCAGACCTTAATGGATTTTAAGGTTGTATGCATTTTGTAGACACATTAGGAAATCATTTATTAATTTAGATTTTGCTGATTTTTTTTGTATAATGGAGGCAATAATTCTGTGTTTGAGATCTCAAAGATTTCACTAGGCCCTTGGAAATATTTTAGGCCCCAGATACTGTTATCAAAACAGCCTAGCAGTTAAAACAGCCCTAAAAATAAAATAAAATAAAATAATGACATAAAATAAACCTCCCAACAAAGAAAAGCTAAGGTCCAGATGGACTCACTAAAGCAATCCACCAAAAATTAAAGAAGAATTAACACCAATCCTCCTCAAACTCTTATTAAAAAATAAAGAGAAGGAAACACTTTTTTTTTTTTTTTGACAGGGTCTTGCCCTGTTGCCCAGGCTGGAGTGCAGTGGCACAATTTCGGCTCACTGCAAACTCCACCTCCCAGGTCCAAGCAATTCTCTGCATCAGACTGCTGAGTAGCTGGGATTACAGGCACCCACTAGCATTCCCAGGTAATTTTTGTATTTTTAGTAGAGATGGGGTTTCACCATCTTGGCCAGGCTGGTCTTGCAGTCCTGATCTCATGATCCACCCACCTTAGCCTCCCAAAGTCCTGGGATTACCGGTGTGAGCCACCACACCTGGCCAGGAACACTTTCAAATGCATTCTATGAGGCTAAAGTTAGGCAGATATCAAAATCATACACAAAAACTACAAGAAAAGAACACTGCAGACTAATATTCTTAATGAATATTGATGCAAATACTCTCAACAAAATATTAGCAAGCCAAATTCAATAACACATTAAGAGGATTGGACATCGTGTTTCAAGTGGCATTGATTTGTGGAATGCAGGATGGTTCAACACAGAAAAATCAATCAATGTAATATACCACATTAACAGAGTGAAGGTCAATAGCCACATGATTATCTCAATTGGTGCAGAAAAGCATTTGACAAAATTCAGCATCCTTTCAGGATAAAAATGCTCAATAAACTATAAATTTTAAAAAATTGCCCCAAATAATAAAGTTCATATATGAAAAGTCCACAAGTAACTTTATAGTTAACAGTACAAAGTTGAAAGCCTTTCCTCTAAGATCAGGAACAAAGCAAAGCATCACTTCTATTGAATATAGTACTGGAAGTTCTATTCAGAGCCATCAGGAAAGAAAAAGAAATTAAAAGCAGTCATATAGGGAAGGAAGTAGTAAAATGATCTTTGTTCTCAGATGACAAGATCTTATTAATAGAAAACCCTAATGATCACACACACACACACACACATACAAAACCAAACTATATATTGCTTAAAAAAGACATACAACAGTTAAATTTAAAAGAGTGAAAAATGATATACCCTGAAAAAAATACATCTATATCAGAAAAAGTAGAATTTAAGGCAAAAAAGCTAAATAGAAATAAATAGGAACATTTCATAATACTAAAATATTTAATTTTCCAGGAAAATAAAACAAGTTAAAAATTTTACATTATCATATAGCATGAAAATATATAAAGCAAAAATTTAGTAAAAAACACAAATCCACAATTCTAGTGAAAATTTTAATATACCTTTCTCATTAGTTGACAAAATATAGGTATTGAAGTAGCATAAATCAGTATGATTAACAAACTTAATTTAATGGAAATATGTGGAACACTGCACCTCAACTACAGAAAGTGATCTATCTCAACTACAGAAAGTGAACTATTTTCAAGTAGATAAGAATTCATTACTATCATAGATCATAGCCTGTGTCATAAAGCAAGTCTCAACAGGTTTTAAATGATTTAAATGATACAGAGTGTGTCTCATGATCAAAGAGGAATTAATCTAAACAAAAAAAACTAAAAGATAACTCTATGCTGATAAATTTTAAACTACAGTAACTTATGTGTCAAAGAAGTAATGATAATGACAATCAGCAAAAAGTTTGAATTGAATGATAATAAAAATATGCAGTACCAAAAATGGCAATATAATTACAGCCAATCTTATGGTAAAATTTATAGCTCTAAAATGCATATATTAGGCAGGAAAAAAAATGGTTCAAACTTAATTACTGGAACAACCATCTCAATAAGGCAGAAAAAATAAATAATAAACCCTCCAAAATTGAAGGAAGAAAACAATAAAAATATGAGTAGGAATTAATGAATTGGAAAACAAATGTACTATAAAGTGGATCAACAAAAACTAATATTTTGGGTTTTTCAACATGAATGCATAACAATAGAAACTAGATAAACTGGAGAGAAGAAAGACCAGAAAAATAAGAATAAAACATCAGTGAGGGGTGGGACAACCCAGGGGCCTAAGATACATATAATTTTAGAAGAAGATGTGAGAAGGATGGACAGAAAAGATATTTGAAGAAGGGCCAGGTGTGGTGTCTCACCCACCCCAAAGTAGTTCCAACACTTGAGAGTCCAAAGTGGGCAAACCGCTTGAGCCCAGGAGTTTGAGACTAGCCTGGACAACATTGTGAAACCCTGTTTTTACAAAAAATACAAAAATTAGACAGGCATAGTGGCAGGCACCTGTACTCCCAGCTACTTGGGAGGCTGAGGCAGGAGGATTGATTGAGCCAGGGAGATCGAGAATTCAGTGAGCCATGATTATGCCACTGCACTCCAGCCTGGGTGGCAGAGTGAAACCCTGTCTCAAGAAAAAAAGAACAAAAGGGAAGATAATCCAAGTGTATAAAATTATAAACCCATAGATTCAGGTAACTTAATGACTTAATGAGCCCCAAGTTGAAGAAACAGGAAGAAAACTACACCAAAGCACATCATAATCAAATCATGGAAAACCAGAGATAAAGAGAAAATCTTGAAAGAAGCTGTTGAAAAAAATGACACATTAAATAGAGAAGAACAATGATAAAAATTACAGCAGAGACTCATCAGGAACAATGCATACCAGAAAACAATGAAACAACATTTTTAGTACTGGAAGCAAAAAAAAAAAAATACTTTTCACCCTAGAATTCTGTAAATATTTTTTCAGACATATAAAAGCTGTGAAATTCATATCAGTAAAGACATTCAGGAACAGAAAAATATGGTACCAGATGGAAATTTCAATTTAAATAAAGGCATGAAGAACACTAGAAATGGTAAATATGTGAGCAACTATGAAAGACTTTTATCTCATTTTTAGTCTCTTCAAAAGACAATTTATTGTTTAAAGATAAAATAACAAAAATGTATGGAAGGTCTAAGACATATGTAGAAACAAAATGTATAACAATGGCACAAATGCCAAAATGAGAGAAAGGTTATAAATATACTGTTGTAAAATCAATAATGGAGATAGATAAAATCTTAAAAAAAGACTCAATCCAAAAGAAGACAATAAACAAGAAAAAAAGAAACAGAACAGATGGAAAATTTTTACAATCAGATTGTGTACTTAAAATCAATTATAATAAATTATCACAAAATAAAATCGCTTTAACATTTTATTTATAAAGATAAGATTGTTAAACTGGATAAAAAGCATAACCTCTTCCCAAATACGTGCAGTATTCAGAAAACCCACTTTAAGTATAAATTTATTAAAAACAAAAGACAGGAAAAGCTATACTTTGGTAAAACTAATTAAAAGAAAGTTGAAGGGACTACAATAATATCAGAGGTTTCAAAGGAAGGAGTTTTATCAGGGATAAAGAGAGTTATTTGGACCTTGACTTTTTTAAAGAAAGTACAAGACACCAAATGTTTAATTAGTATTTATAGAAAGATCTATACTTTGACATCATTGGTGACAGTTATCTGGTATTCTCACCCAAAACACATTCCGCAGACAAAGAAATTGTATGCTTAGCAAAAGAGGATAGTGACTTTTGTGTTTAGATTACTTAGAGTAGAAATCTCACAGTATCTTGAAGATCTATATCAGTTTTATATTCTTGCTAAAAAAATAAGATCACAGGTTCCAGGTTCGCCTATCTTTTGGGAGTAGGGGGTCAGGGAGTCACCATTTAACTAACCACAGACCAAGTCCTTGCATTAGCCCTCACTATACCTAGGTTTCATAATCCATACATTTATCATTGACTATATGCAGAGCTACGTTGGTGGGCACTGAGGGGTGCTTCAAAAGAAGTGTCAATTGTCAATAACAAAGGTCCCCACCCTTTAATAGTTAAACTGTGGAGGGATTGAGTGTAAAACTTCCTTGTAAAACTGCAAATCTTTTTCTCTTCCTGAGCTCTCTATTTTTTTTTTTTTTTTTTTTTGCTAATGGCTTGAAAACATGACATACTCATTAACTCTTTCTTAATTTTTATTTTTTATTATTATACTTTAAGTTTTAGGGTACATGTGCACAACGTGCAGGTTTGTTACATATGTATACATGTGCCATGTTGGTGTGCTGTACCCATTAACTCATCATTTAGCATTAGGTATATCTCCTAATGCTATCCCTCCCCCCTCCCCTGACCTCACAACAGTGCCCGGTATGTGATGTTCCCCTTCCTGTGTCCATCAGTTCTCATTGTTCAATTCCCACCTATGAGTGAGAACATGCGGTGTTTGGTGTTTTTGTCCTTGCAATAGTTTGCTGAGAATGATGGTTTCCAGCTTCATCCATGTCCCTACAAAGGACATGAACTCATCAATTTTTATGGCTGCATAGCATTCCATGGTGTATATGTGCCACATTTTCTTAATCCAGTCTACCGTTGTTGGACATTTGGGTTGGTTCCAAGTCTTTGCTATTGTGAATAGTGCCGCAATAAACATACGTGTACATGTGTCTTTATAGCAGCATGATTTATAATCCTTTGGGTATATACCCAGTACTGGGATGGCTAGGTCAAATGGTATTTCTAGTTCTAGATCCCTGAGGAATTGCCACACCGACTTCCACAATGGTTGAACTAGTTTACAGTGCCACCAACAGCGTAAAAGTGTTCTTATTTCTCCACATCCTCTCCAGCACCTGTTGTTTCCTGACTTTTTAATGATGGCCATTCTAACTGGTGTGAGATGGTATCTCATTGTGGTTTTGATTTGCTGATTCTCTGATGGCCAGTGATGATGAACATTTTTTCATGTGCTTTTTAGCTGCATAAATGTCTTCTTTTGAGAAGTGTCTGTTCATATCCTTCACTCACTTTTTGATGGGGTCGTTTGCTTTTTTCTTGTAAATTTGTTTGAGTTCATTGTAGATTCTGGATATTAGCCCTTTGTCAGATGAGTAGGTTGCGAAAATTTTCTCCCATTCTATAGGTTGCCTGTTCACTCTGATGGTAGTTTCTTTTGCTGTGCAGAAGCTCTTTAGTTTAATTAGATCCCGTTTGTCAATTTTGGCTTTTGTTGCCATTGCTTTTGGTGTTTTAGACATGAAGTCCTTGCCCATGCCTATGTCCTGAATGGTGTTGCCTAGGTTTTCTTCTAGGGTTTTTATGGTTTTAGGTCTAACATGTAAGTCTTTAATCCACCTTGAATTAATTTTTGTATAAGATGTAAGGAAGGGATCCAGTTTCAGCTTTCTACATATGGCTAGCCAGTTTTCCCAGCACCATTTATTAAATAGGGAATCCTTTCCCCATTTCTTGTTTTTGTCAGGTTTGTCAAAGATCAGATAGGTGTAGATATGTGGCATTATTTCTGAGGGCTCTGTTCTGTTCCATTGATCTATATCTCTGTTTTGGTACCAGTACCATGTTGTTTTGGTTACTGTAGCCTTGCAGTATATTTTGAAGTCAGGTAGCATTGTGCTACCTGCATATGCTCTTGGTTTCTGAGGATAGAAGAGAAAGGAAAGAAGAAGAGATGGAGGGAAGAAAACAATACATATGCATTTCTTCCTGGTAACTTAGTCATTCTGGTATCTATAACCAGATTTTAAAGGAGATATCTTGTACACTGTAAGGGATTGGCAGGGAAGGAGGGACTATTACTCTTTTTCCCTTTACTGAATTGTAACTTGGCTGAGGCAAGAATGCAGAATAAGATTATAGATAGATGATAAATTGGGATGTGCAGAACTCCAATATAGAACCCTACTAAAGCAAGTACTTGGATAGAAACACCTTTAAGGGTTTTGCCAAGTAAAGAGTTTCTTCTACCACAGTGAATACAATATTAGAGATTTGAAGCCTGAAAAGATAATCTGGCTTTTCTTAATAACATTTATAATCAACCAGTACACTATTAAGTAGGAATTGATAACATTTATATATAATAAATTGGTTATCAAATGTATTTCCTTTTGCCTAATTTATCTTAGTTTAATATGGAGTTTATTTTTATACAAAAAGCAAAGATAATTTTATAATAACCAAGTACGCATTTTAGATAAGCCACTAGCTGGACATGAGAGTGACCAACACCCAGGTCTTTCTTCTTTGAGGCATCATACCCTTCATAAAATAAAAATTTGGCACTTCAGTCATGCCAAGAGTAAGTTAGCTTATTGGTTATGAATAGTGATTATGATGTCTGATTGCTTACGTTCAAAAAATAGCACAACTATTTATTTGTGCTGTATGGTCTTTAATCCACTACTTAACTTCTCGGTGCCTCAGTTTCTTCATCTGTAAAATAATTAAAATAGGATTATACTTTCACAGGATCTTAGTGAAGATTAACGGAGATAAATAATATAAAGAAATAAACACACACACAAAAACACAATACATGTTAGCTATTTTTTTAGTCATAGTAATTCTCATAAAAGCCAGGCAAAGTAAGTATGTATGATACCAATTCCACAAATAAGGAAACAAGTTCGGAAACACTAAATGACTTGGCCAAGATTAAATTTAAAAGATTAAAACCCTGTTTTTCTTGCCCCAAACCCTGTACACCTTTCACTATACCACACTTGATCTCATGACAACTATTTTACACAAAGTATCTAAATCTAAGGAATTAGAAAACAACTAGCTTCTAATTAGGTGCATCATGCACTTGACGAGTAGGTGTTCAATAAATATAAGACAAGATACTGACTGAATGAATAAATATAAACCTGCAATTCTAACCAGGGTGGTCCTCTTGCCCATTGTGTCTGATTTATTCTTGAACGTGTGTATTTTTCATTTGTCCCCTCATTTGTATATTTTTTATTCCTTCTTTCCTCCTCCTTCCTCTAAATGCTGATTCAAATTCTACACGTTCATATCATCAAGGACCTCTACTAGATTTTACCCTGATATTTCCCACAACTTCATGAGTGTTGCTAGAGATGTATATCATCTGTGCTATAATTTAGTTAGTGTTTTTCTTTAAATCCATGCACTTCTTATTCTTAAATTTGTTTGAAAAATAAACTACCATAAATGAAAAACCAGTTTTGCTTGGCATAAATAAACAATAGCTATAAAAATCACTACTATGTAAATAAATAAATAAAATTCTAGCTAGAATTTGTTCTTTGCTAGAGACTCTGAGCTTGAGACATGCTTGTTCTTTAAAAAAAAATTAAGATAAGCACATGTTAGATATTAACAATATATGTGCATCCAATTAAAATTTTAGAACTTTCTCATTAAAATAACCAAGTAAACTGCAAGAAAGTTGAAAAGGAAACAACTTTCTCATTAAATGTTTCCATCTTATTTAATGCTGCTTTCCAGTACTACCTTACAGAATCTCTCACACAAGGCTATCCAACACTTTAGAAAACACTAATTTATCTAATTACCCACCCAGCTGCAATATTTATTTTCTGAATTGCACCATTTGTCTATGAAACTTACTTTGGGACTTAGTTATAACATTTCTCATATGCGATTTAATTAATTTATAGCATTTCATGTAGGCAGATAAAAGAGTACTCCTCAGGATGATAAAGTCTTAGTCACAAGTCATGGTTTAGCCAGATGAGAAGTAATCTCATGTCTAATGACTCAGTCAATGCCATATGGAGAAAGGATGAAGAGAATTTGAATTGGTCATAATAAATTATTCAACAGCAAATCAGTAGATAATTATATATGGGAATAGATGTATATATTCTTTCTCTTGCACCTGTTAATGATATTATCATGTTCTATGCATAAGTCTGTTAGTTCAAAATATCCTGCAATATCCTTTGTGAGATAAGAGTATTTAGCAAAGTTATTTGTTGTATTGCTGTTCAAGACTTCTGATTTAAAAACTAAATGCTTGAGCAAAGTTTAACTTTGGATTAATATGATTAGCATTTCAAAATTCATTTACATTTCATAAGACTTCAATTTCATATTCAAAAATTAAACTCAACAAACAGATTGTAAGTTGCCAACCACCTTCACTAAGCTTTGGGTCCTTACTAAACATCTAAGTTTGAGAATGGTTAACTAAGCACACTGCTAATTTGCTATTTGACTTTTCTGAGATTCTTTTAAGATCAAAGCTTGGCCTTTTCTCAAAACACATGTTTCATGAAAGTTATAAATAACAAACAGGAATAATTGAAAACATCTTCACTCATTAATTCTCACAACTTTAGCCATATTCCATAGCACTCATCTTTACCAAGCTTTTGTATCCACAGAACTGAGTCCAAATTTGAAAGTTGTATTTATATGAAAACACTTTATCATTTTTAAAATATCTTCTTGATTTCAGGGAAAAAAGGAATATATTCTATACTTGATTAAATATTTGAGACTTACAGAATTTTGTCCTCAAAATATCAATGTATTCATTTATATATATAAATGTCCAAACCTCTTACACTGCTCAATAGAAGGGTTTTGAAGTAATGTGTTTTATTAAGATTTAGCTATACCTTAATGTATAGTTATATTTCTTTATGTTCCTCTAGAACTATTACACATTTTCGAAGGCTAAAATAATTCAAAGAAAGGATAATCAGAAGGTTTTGTCTTCTCAGTGAAGTCTATCAAGAAAGGTTATGACCTGATAATAAGAGGAACAAGGATTTTGATTTCCCTTGTATTCTAACCCTCTTGCAGCTAATAGATATTTTAATTGTATCTTCCAAATGCAGCATAATGCCATGTTCAAAAGTGTTTTAACTAGTTATCAAAAGTAGGAATTAATTACATAGCTTTCTATTTGGAACAGTTTAGTGGAAGGAAAAGTTGTCCATTTTACTGAAAGAAGATGAAAACTAGAGCTAACAGACCTGGCCTATATATCTGTTTTTTTCCTTAAGAAAGTAATTTTACTACTCTCAGCTAATGTTTACAGATCTGCAAAATGGAAATATAATATTTCCCTTATAGGTATCAACTAATAAGATATGAAACTGATCATAAAAGTTGCTTACAAATAGTAACTATAATTATCCAACTAGGAAATTTTAAATAAAGTATTCATTTTTTCTTTAAAAGTTGAAATCAGGTAGGTAGAATTCATTTTTTATATTATTATTTTCTACTGTCATTCATTCTATCCATATGTTTCTACTGGTAAGCACTGGAATCACTTCTCTGAACAAGATAAGAAATCTGCCCCCATGGAGTTACGTTCTGACAGAAAATAATAATTTTTTAAAGACAAAAGTAAATACATGGTAGTAATAAAAGTACTGTTGAAAGAATGAAGCAATGAGATGGAATGATGTGAAAAGGTCTGTGGAAACAATTTAGTGAAGGTGGTTGGGGAGACTTCTCTGAACAGCGACTTCTGAGCAATGTCGGAAAGCAAGCAAGCAAGCCAGAAAGTGAAGGAAGGAAGGAAGGAAGGAAGGAAGGAAGGAAGGAAGGAAGGAAGGAAGGAAGGA